>NW_028324207.1:4685500-5017000 GCF_054372755.1 Phalangium opilio
CTTGGTAGTATAATTCATGAAATTATTCTATAATTATTTAATAGTATTTTTAATACATATGTAAATGGCACTGTGCTACTAAAAATATCGGTATCGGTTGAAGTATCGGATTTTGGATCATAGTGAGTAAATATCGGTATCGATCGGTTCATGTTTGCACCGATATCGATCGGTATCGGGTTAAGCCAGGTATCGGCCATCTCTAGTTGTTTACCTTATGTTAAATCGATTAAGAAAGGTTAATAACGTATTTTAAAAAATGTAATTCAAATGTAGTGGGGTTTTTCAAATTCCAAGAGAATTGACTATATAAGAGGTTAATATCACTGCACGGCACAGAATGAGTGTTGTTGCGTAAATATTAAGCGAAAGTATGGTAGTTTCGAGGCTAAAACGTTCACTAAATCCGAATAAACAAATAAAGGAGCAGCACCTATAATTTACACATTGGTGCGTGAGCCGAGTTGATGATGGTGGATGTGCCTGCGCATGATCTGCAGGACTCGCATTTTAAAAAGTCCTCCATTCTTTAGTAATGTATTGAGTCCAGAAATACCTAGCGCTGCGTAGTTTCATTTCATCTACCTCTACTTCTCTACTGTATGAAGAATAGTGTAACTTTGTGCCATTATTGAAAAACAAGAAAATTACGGATCTATTTCATTCCCCTTCGAGAAAAATATTTTGCAAAACTTAAACTTACAATTATTTGCTTTTGGACTATTTTATGCAAAATCCTGAGATCAGATCATTGGAAAATTTGAATAATACCAGTTACGACAAGAAATATTCTATATTTAAAAATCGCTGTTTTTCCGTGTCGTTTCCTCAATTTCTCCTGACGTCGTTCTTACTGTAATGAAAATTAAGATGGATATCCGAACAGATTCGCTCACAGGGAAGAAGAATTTCTCGTTACTTTTGTAAGTACCAACATTGATCGTCTTTCGCTTCTATACGAGACGCGCTTTAGTAATTAACACCAAAATACCCCTGCCTTTCTAGTCTGCTCAATTTGGCCCCGAAAAAGCTAATTGGCTTATTGTTCTCACCGACACACCCCGACCCAGGTTTCCGTCAAAGTAGCTAAGCTTCAATATTATTACTCAAACATCCCCTTCGCCCCCTCTGTCTCGTTTAACCTTCTTTTCCCGCCTTTAAAGCTAGTGGAACGGTTTAATATGTAAATTAGCTTTTATTTTATTACGTTCTCAAACCTTTGTTGTTCCTTTTCTCTCTCCCCCATTGTGGCATGATGCGACTAATTTACTACAAAGAAGAGTGGCATTTCGTTCTTGTTTACTTAAGTTCACTTCTAAATTATTCAAGCCTTCAACTTTATACTAATAAAATTAAACCTAATCTCTTTTACCCTATATAGCAGTTTATATATTTGGTTTGAATAAATCTTTAAAAGAATAGAAAGATGAACTTTTGCATTATTGAATTATATCTTTATCATCAATGCGCAAAAATAGACAGCCATTTTTATATTTTCGATTAATATACCAACCACAAGCGTTTTGAAAAAGCTCTGCGTATATGAAGTTTCATTTGAAGATGCTTGATGAAATTCAATTTTACGTCTATAATTCATTCTCAATACATAAACATCGCAAAGATTTATACAAGCAACAAAAGTTGAAAACCGTATAATCAAAATATAAAATAAATGTGTTAATTTTTTTTAAAATTACTTTATAAAATTATGCCTTTGGAAAGTTTACGAAAGGTCTCCAGCATTCGGTCCTTGTCCTCTACTCGTTGAGATTGCTTTTGATGTTCTTTTTCCTTCGAATATTTGCAAGGGAAAACATGCCTTTTAAATATGCAATATCGACGTATGATCATTGAGTTTAGTGATCTCTCCTTTTCGGTGCTGATCCTATTCGTCAAGTTTAATAAAATTTAATTACTTATTTTTAATTATTTTAGAAGTTTAACACTACACTAAAAACCGTTTTGAATTTTTTTAGATCGAAAAAGTAGATAAGGATTAAATAAAAAAACCAAAAGTTAAAGCTTAAGTAAAGTTAAAAGCACGCCGACCGGCATTTTCGTAATAAAGAACAATACGGGAATGTTTCATTTTAATGGAATTTTTAAAGAATATCAGTTTTTATTCGTTGAGGGGATAGAAAAGCGACGACAAAACTAAGTAAGGGTCGAATGAAGAGGGGAATGAAAGAGTTCGCTTATAATCCTTAGCGAGGGGAAGTTGACATCTGTCACCCTGGTGTCAAATAACGAGGAAGAAGCCTACAGGCTTCATCATGCACGTCCTACCCACTGAAGAGAGAGACATAGAGGAAACTTCCTACGAAAAGGGAATGCTGGTGGAATTTTCATCGTATTTTTCGCGTATAATACACGGGCATGAGATGAACAAGGTGATGGAGACGTAAGAGGAAGGCGTAAAAACAGACGTTAAAAAATATGTTTTCCGTTTTTCGCTTTCAGTTTTGGGGTTTACAGTTTAGGAGAAACTACTCGTCTTTGTTGCTATTTACTAAAGCCTCAGTCAATTATATTCGATAACTATACGAAATAACCCTCTTATTGCAATACACGGAATCCTGATTATTCCGTTGGTAGTGCTTTTAAATTTAAGCGTATCAAAAGCAACAAGTTGGTAATTAAATATAATACCTATTCTCGTCCTTAAACTAACTGAGCCCCGGCAGACATAAAAATGCGGAAGTGTATTGGTTTGGTCCCATCCGACCGAACGTAGCCAGAAGATGCGATTTTCATTATAATATAATTCCATTGGACCGAAATTCTATTCAACTGGAAGAAGACTCAAGTGTGTGGTTTTGCATTAAATATATTTTTATCCTTATCATTGCTTATTTTTGAGGAAATAAATATGAGTTGAAAATGTATTATTGCACTTATTTTAACTACGTTTTACCTACGGTGAACCTCACCTAACTTAACCAAACCTAACCTACCCGAAACCATAATATTAATATTTTAATTTTAAAACTTAAAGACATTGTGGGAACTACCATTAAGGCGTTAGATAAGTGGCAATAAGTCGCAAGATGACTTGGTCCAATTAGCTAGCTGAACATAGACTATACTTTATTTTATGCACAATTGCTTATTAAATCTAGTATTCTACATATCTTTTGCCTTGAAAGAAATGAAAGTGAGCGTTTTAATTAGTATCAAGAAACATTTATTTTTAATTGGCGTAAAAGTAAGCATGAATTAGCTTTACACATTGCAATTCTTTGATATAAATTTTCGTTTAACTGCATTAAATTCAACTGTGTCGATAAAGATACGTTTTAGAATCATGATGATGAAAGCAGCTTTATCGCTGTACAATTACTAGAGGCGTTGAACTGTCGAAAAATATTTCACATATTTTCTTCTTAGCTGTTGTAATATTTTGTTACATAGTAGATGTATATTATGTAACTATGCTATTCTATCAAGTTCACAGGTTACCTGGAGTAGAGGCTTATGTGTACAGATTGGTGTCTATATGGAATTAGACTAAGATTAATAGGTGGTAGAGTAGAAGGCAATGTGTACAAAAAGGTACCTGTGTTGAATAGATGAGTGCCAATTGTTGACGGAGTAGAAGACAATATAGACAGAATGATGTCTGTGATGAAGAAACGACCACTAGAAGATGGAGGGAAAGAAGTTAATGTGTGTAATATTTTTGCAAGAATGGACTGAAACTAATAAGTTTCATAAGGAGACGGATACTCAGCAGGTAAAAGAATAGTGGCCGATTAAGAGTAGATTTGGACTCATAAGGTAAGGATGACCAAAAATATTCACTTGCCAAATTTCCGGAAACTTTGAACACAGTTGCTTTGATACCCTCAACTGCGAAAAAGGGGAACATCAGACAGATTCGTCTACCGTAAAACGTCTCAGTGAAAATAGTTCAGTTGGAAAGGTAAAAGGTTCTTTAGTTTTTCTATTTTTCATATTTTTTTCTTTAACTCTGACAGAATGGTTTAACTATTATTTATGAAGAAAAGAATTATCATCTTTGCAATTTTTTTCACTTTCAGCGTATTTATGAAAGAAATAGAAATATATCTTTTTCATTGTTGCAATTTTTAATCCTCTTATCCCTAGCCATTCTAGCAAAACGAGCAAGTATTGCGATACTTAATCTTCAAATAAAGTCTTACTGATAAGATCAGTTACGACAGCGTATTATGGTTGGCCACGGTGAACTGAGAGTGAGAAAAGACATATTGCTTGGTTATGTCCGACAGTAAGATCTGATATTTTTCTAGGTAAGGTAAATTATTACACGCCTAACTCAAAGAGAACGTAATATCTAGATAAGATTTGATTGATAAAATTGTACACAATTAACGATGGTGGTTACGACATCGTTCATTCAATGCGGTCGCTTTTTGCGAGCCATAGCATGAATCTATATAACTATGAATATACAGCTCTATCATATGTCCCTTCTATCATGTCGATTTGGTTTGGGTGTTACCCTCCTAGCTTTGACGCGTTTTGCGTGGCTCTAATAGCCAATCACAAGACAAGAGGAATTGACGTTACGAATTTACACACTCGGGACTCCCCCTCCATTCTCCTGCTCCTAACACTAGCAGACACGTGACTGATGTCTCCTTTCGCTAAGCCCCGCCCAGAACCTTATCAAGAGGTTAGACAGCGTAACGCAGCTGTATATTCATAGTTATATAGATTCATGGCCATAGTAATGTTAAATCTGAGCTCTCTATACAGGGTGTTTGTGAAAGGTCCATCAATAATGAAAGGGCGTATTTATTGGGCCATTTTGAGTCGAAAATGTTCTATGACATTTTTCCGTTCGGGCCACTGTTTTCAAGTTATGATTGGAGTAATTTACGGATGACCCCTTAAATTTAATTAAGAAATTGAAAGACAGCGCTAATTTAATGAAGGGGTCATCCCTAAAATATTCAAATCATAACTCGAAAACGGTGGCTCGGACGGCAAAATGTCATAGAACATTTTCGACTCAAAATGGCCCAATAAATACGCCCTTTCATTATTGATGGACTTTTCACAAACACCCTGTATAAATGCATATGAAAATCCGGAATGATAATCAACGCGCAGCCCAAACTGCTTAACCTAAAAGGCTGAAATTCCTCAGGGACGTTCTTATTGTTTATCTAAGTACTCTTAAAGAAAGATTTTTACAAACCGAGACCATCTTGAAAAATGGCGACCAGAAATGTAGAAAAGGCAGTTGTATTATGCCAACACATTTCATCAAAATCATTCTTTATATCTTATACAAGACTTTATATCTTTTAGGGTTCAAATTGCCTCCATATTTCAAAATGGCAGCGCGAAATGCAATAAAACTGCCAAGACGAGCAATGCCGTGTCACGTTGCAGCATACATCATCGTTTTGGCTAATTATTTGGTTCGAGCATTAATTTGTGCTTGAAACTGACTTTGTATTCCTTCAGACGAACTCCTACACTGTCCGAGTTGTCAACCTGCCGAATGAAGTGTGTGTAAGAGACCCGGAACGATCGCATCACTAAGTGTTAAAAATGCAGAGAGAGGAACAAAAAGTAGGCCTATCAGAATGGATCGATAGTGACTAGTTCAGCTGTGTCAATTTTCCAACGCTTCTCTAGTTTCGTTCTTTTTTTTCTTCCTTGCTATATTTTTTATCCGTTTCCTCCCTCCGTCCTTTCTCCCATAGAAGAAAACGCTTAGAGAGTCGCTTAGATCTGTCAAACATTTTTTTCTATTGGCTCCCACCTCTTTTTTATCGCAACGAAGTTCTTTTCTCCTTAGCTAGGCATTTTTAGAAGAAAAACTCAATTTGAACAAAAAAAAAACTAATTCTCATTGGAAATTTGTTCTTTGTATCATTTGGAAGTATTGGATTGTAATTTCGATTTAAAATTAGTTACTTCTCTTTTATATAGAAGAGTTGAAACTTTAAGAAGGGTTTTAATTACCAGGGATTGTTAAATTCTTTTTTCAAATTTGTTATCCATCCGGTTGTGTTTTATCAAAAACATTGTTGATAAGAAAGATGTTTTTGTAACCAAGTTATGTCCTATTGTATTCTAGAGAGATCTTACGATTCATTGTTTGTAAAAGGCATTGCATTAAGTTAAAGTACAGATGCACAGTGCATTTCATATGTATTTGAAAACATCAGAAAACCAGTAGCAAACTACTTAATAGGTAGTTTGTTAACGATTCTGTTCCTTCAATAATGTAGTTGGAGCTACTTGATAGCACAATTGAAATTTGCGTGTCTTGCATTCATTATCCAAGGTGTTATAATGGCAAGCAAGGTTTCTTTCTGCAAAGACCTTTTCGCAGTCTAAGCTAGACCGAATTGGTGTTTCATATTATGATGGCTAAATATTTTTCCTGCTTTCGCTTTCATAGTTAGGCAAAATTTTAATATTTAAAAAAATAATTGTTGAAGACATTTACAGAAAATTTTCAGTTTGTTTCTAATTTATTTTTTATAATTTTAATTTTAAAAATAAAAATCCAAGATAAATTTTCTAGCTTTTGGCAGTTTTTCATCTACCATAGGTCAAGAACTGCAGATAAGCTATTAGTATTTGTTATTTTAATAATACAATTGCTTTATTTACCTGGTTTTTGTGCACTTTTTAAGATTGATGTCTTGAAATAACCTACTTTCCAAACCAAAGTGTATAAAAACTATAACCAACGTACAGTGGCATTTTCCTATGTGTATTAATATTAATTTGAAGGGCATCAACTGTTCATGAAAACTTTTGAAATTAAGCTTAAATGATCTACTATGTCAACTGTCGAGAGACCCTTCGAGCTAATGTGAACTTTCAAATTGCAATTGTCAAATGAAATCCCAAGTATCATAGTTCCCAATTTATAGGACTTCCTTATTTCAATGTTTGCCAAGGGCTGTGTCGAAGAAAATATGTGTCGCTGAGAGACATTGCCTTGTTCATTGCATTGGTTTCGCAAAAAACTTGAACAAATACGTCTTCATTACACGTTTTCCTCGTGTTATTTGTAATGGTGATAATTTAGTGAATGCGCTAATAAAATAGATAGGCTTTAATCAAGGACTATTGATAACAAAGTAGAGATTTCTTGGTATAAGCGTAGATTCACTTTCATCAGAGTTTCTCAATTGGATGGGAATCTTTGAAAAGCGGTAGTGCTCTCCAAGGAACAATCTTATCGTTGCCTTTCCCCGATCACGATGAAGTTACCCAACAACTGGCGAGACTTTGTTTTCCTCTTTTCATGAAAGCTTTTCTCATTCTTCCGTGTATCGGTAAGAGAGAAACAATACAATGAAAAAAAGCATTGAAAGGAATTGTTTCGTTATTTGAAGGAAAAAAAGGCAGTTCGAAAGAATCCACTAGAAAACGAAACCCTTCATTCATTCATTTATTTTAACGGTACATTACCTGATGAAACGATCATCATCGTGTTATTTCGCGTTTAATTAAATAGTGCCCTTGGAATTGGAGTTCTAATATCGAAGATAATAATGCGAGGATTGTTTTGAAGCCTTCAATTTTTATAAACTCGGATTCGAATTAATACATTTTTTCAAAAATTAATACTTACAATGAATATTCATTTTAAAGAAAAAAATTTGTATTTTCCTAGTAATATCGAAAATACTTTGACAGATTAAAGAATTAATAAAATTTATTGTTTGAAAGTGACTCTATTTGAACTAATACTAGACTTGGTAGAAATTTTAAAAAACGGTTGGTTTCATCCCTACCGGCCATTTTTTCCATACAATTAAAATTTTATTTGTTTAATCCAGGTTCAATTATTCTATAAACACAAAAATTTTAGTTGAAACACTTTTCAAATTGCCTTTCTGAAATTATTAAGGTCATTTCCCATGTTATGGATTTCGCGTTTCCTTGAATTAGAGATGACTGGGCTCTGATCATCTCTGAAACAGTGAAACCTTTTTCCTTCGCAGTTTATAATTTTTATTCTGCCACACAAGGTTCCGCTTGTTGGTGGTCAACATTTTTTCTTGGAAACACATCTTCATTTCATATTTCATTAGGCGTGGTAATAAAAAGAAGTAATTTAATGAAAAGTTCAGGTGAAATCTGGGAGCACGGTAGTGCTCCCCGCCAAGTCGAGCACTGACACCCTTTTCTCGAAGCAACTCACGGCACTTTTAAGTCCACTGTAACTTCGTGATGGGTATAGGTAAAAGTCTGAAATTTTGCTTGCTGCGAGGACTGTCAATCCTAGCAACGGTTTCCAAATTTCAAGTTCCTACCCTTTATACTTTTCGAAATATCGAAGGTGAAATCTACCTTATTTTGTCACTCACTCACCGATCATCAAAATTCTAAGGTACTTCTAGGGTAGATAGAAGCTTAAAATTCAGGATTTAGTTTTCATTTATTTTATAAAGCACAGAAAAATTAAAACATCCCCAAATTGTTATAAAATTGTTCTTTAGTTCTTTATTTTAAAACTAGATGGCGCTGTCGTCTTTTCAACAGAAATAGTGTGTGTTCTTGTAAAGGTCGTAACTGATGCTACATTCTTATATTTGGATATAGCGTACTATCTTTTTTGTATATTCTCTAGGGGTCGAAAGGGGTAATTCAGCGTAAATATGGACAAGCGTTAGCAATTATATTGGCAAACGAAGTACAACGAGAGGGTCTTGTTTTAATATAACTACCGAAGTATAACGAGAGGGTCTACAAAAAGTGGTGAGATCCTATGAAAAACATTAACATGTACAAAAATGGGCCAAGCCTCGCCTCGTGCCCTTTCCGCCGTAAAACGTTCTGAGATCCCATGTAGAGCCAAGTCTGCCTTTTTGTTCTTATTCAATCGCCAATTCAACAATTATGTTATAAATTAAGTCCTTTTCCTAATTAATAACCAATATTCTTTGACTATATCGTTATTATACATCTTTGTTCGTATCAAAAATATCGTGACTTGGCAATCGCATGTAATTACCTTATAAACGTGTACATAGGCTTATGCATGACTCATCTTATAAACTTGTACATATCCACTCGACCATAAACGATTTAGTGAACATCCCTTCGATTATTTTATAATCAGCGACGATTTAGTGAATATCCCCTCGACTCCCTTTTAATATTACTTACCTGCGATTGCTAAGTCACGATATTTTTGATACGAACAAAGATGTCTAATAACGATATAGTCAAAGAATATTGGTTATTAATTAGGAAAAGGACTTAATTTATAACATAATTGTTGAATTGGCGATTGAATAAGAACAAAAAGGCAGACTTGGCTCTACATGGGATCTCAGAACGTTTTACGGCGGAAAGGGCACGAGGCGAGGCTTGGCCCATTTTTGTACATGTTAATGTTTTTCATAGGATAACATTATACCATGAAAGAACGGCCTTTTTCTAAATATAAAAGAAAAATATTATAAAAATATATTATCTCTTATTACAAAACAATTAGCATCTAATAAGTCTTAAAAAGGAGGACTACTGCGCGGTCATTGGCTTAGTGGCGTCTGCTAAATCGAACCTGTTACCCGAAACAGGATTGCTTGAATTCTCACAGGCTGAGAGAATTAATGGTAAGATAATGGTAAGAGGTTATTTTTTTGTATATGGAAAAATGCAGTTCCTCTAATTTTTCCTTTCAGTAAAAGTCTTGATTTAGACTGATTTAGTGAAAACCAACATCAATTGTTCTATAGAAAAATTACTCTTGTCCTATAATACCTTTGAAAAAGTAATAATATAAAATGTCTACAGATTTTCTTCGATGTTCCGGCGAATCATAACTGTCTTATATTTTTTACCACAGAAAGGATATGTAGTAAATCTACACACATATATAACAGGAAGTGCCTAAAAGACTCGAAGTTGAACATGACTGTTTGAAATAGTTTATTTCGGACTTTGAGAACCTTTTCGATCGTATTACATATTGATATTTCTTTATTCCGTCTTCTTTCAAAATTTCTGGAATCTGAGAACTGATTTCAAACTGTATATATGTAACTTTTTTTCTTTTGCATGATAAAGTAAATTTAAGAAATAAAAAAAGAGGTCCATATCAAAGTACATTGGCTTTTTATCTTGGCCAAGTAAGAAAAGTATTCGCCACTTTTCATCCTTTCGTGACTAATGTTCTCAATATTCTTAGGAATATCATACGCGGTAATAAAAAGTATAGCGGCTCTTTTGGAGGAAAAGGATGAAGAAGCGTTTCCATCGGAGCAAAGAGAATATACCAAAAGGAGTAGAAGATTATTCATTATTTTGCTCTATTCGCGTCGTCTCATTCATTAGTAGTCTACTTAAGCTTCTGAATTTATGTCTTGCAATATTGCATATTATGATATTTTCTATGGTTTCAAATTTATATTAATATCTTTCCTTAATATTTTTTGTTGCAATTTTTCAGCCTTTTCTCAAATAAAAATTCCCTTTTCTTACGCTAAAACCCAGCCTAAAACGATATCATTATTTAAACAGACGACGCATTCCAACCAATGAGGGGCGTAGCGTACAGTCTGGGAAAAGGCACACTTCCTCTGGTCCAAAACCAGTTTATTAATTGCTAGGACTAGTTTTTAAATTCAAGAAGTGGGGGGTTACTGGTCCTCGGGACCAGCTTTTTAATTGCAAATCTATAGGAGAACAAAGGCGGGGACCACTCCGTAGACCAGTTTACTATTTCAGACACTAGGGTGGGGTCACTGGTCCCAAGGACTAGTTTAAAAATTATGCTTATTTCCCAGCCTGGTCCCATCCGCTTTCTGTTGATTAACTTATACGCTAGTACCAGGCTGGGCAATAATCATAATTTTTAAACTAGTCCTTGGGACCAGTGACCCCCAGTGTCCGAAATAATAAACTGGTCTACGGAGTGGTCCCAGCTTTTGTTTTCCTATAGATTTGCAATTAAGAAACTGTTCCCGAGGACCAGTAACCACTACTTCTTGAATTTAAAAACTCGTCCTAGCAATTAATAAAATGCTTTTGGACCAGAGGATGTGTGCTATTTCCCAGACTGGTTGGGACAAATTTTAAAAGCCTTTTTAAAGTCTTAATCTTCTGCTCCTCTCGCTATACTCAATATTTAAGCAGATTAAGTATTCCAACCAATGATGAGTGTACCGAATAATTTAATCACCAGAAACCGGTTATGCTTCTATAGCACACGACGGGCATATTTCAAAAGCCACATGGTAAAACATTAACCTTCTGCTCCTCTCGCTATGCTCTCTTTGATCAGAGCTAGTTTCTTTTACCTCGCGTAGTGAGCGTTTTTCCCCATTTAATCTATATTCACCGTAGAGGCTATTTATAGAATTTCCATTTAGAGAGAGAGAGGGCCTTCTCTTTGCACCGTATAATCCCGTTTAAGATGCCAGGCCGTCGTAACCCTTCATTATTGTTTATGAGATTCTGGAAGGGCTCATATTCCTAGCGGGGTTTACCTATTCCGAAAAAAAGCCCTAGTAAAGAAAATGGAATCGTTTCAATAGTTTTGGTCCTCGAACAGAGAGCGAGTTTCAACCATTTCTCACTCACCGTGCCAATTTACCACTCACGCGAACCGATTTTTAGCTTAGATCTAAATCAAGAAACTGTCACATTCGCTATGCAATCACGATGCAGATTCTTTTCATCTCAAGAACCTTAAAGAAAATGGCCTAATTCGCACTGAAACTAGATACGAAAGAAATATCGTATCCATAAAAAATTTAGAGTAGAGACATGAATTTATTAAAGCTTCGTTTGAAAAACCTCTGATTTATATAACAAAAGATGGAACTAATTTCTGTCAATTCAAAAATATCAAGCTTTTAATTCTCAGATTTCTCGTTGAGAATATGAATTTGAAAATGCTTCATATGAAATCCACTTTTTATGAAAGGCTAAAACGTTTCCCGTAGGCCGACGTCACAGATATATTTTTCACGTGAGATGATGCCACTCTCTCTGCTATCAGACCCAGAGTTTAGATTGGGGAAAAGCTCGAGACGCGCTTAGGATTCCCGCGCTTTTTTCCCTCACGTCATAGTGATGTCACAAAACGGGCGAACAAACTCGACTAGACAAAATTATTGATATAACGAAACTGAGTTTTCGAGATTTTTCAATGGATTTTAAAGATAGAAACTTTGGTTCAATTATATTAAAAACTTGATATTTTAAAAAGTAGAGACTTGAAAGTGTAACATAATACCACTTTCGTGGTAAAATATGATATGAAATTGTAAAAACGGTTTTTCTTTAATAAAAAGTGCCTTGAAAGCTTGATAACCAAGCCTTAAAAAGTAATAACCAAGCCTTAAAAAGTAAAAGATAAGTGCGGTCAATGTTGCTTGACTGAAGTCACGGATTTTAAAATTTTCAATTTTAAAGGCATTAATATAAAACATGAATTGTTTAAGAAAAATACTTATCTTCGTTATTTCACCAAAATTTCATTCAATGAAAATATTTTTCAACATAATCAAAACTACCACTAGTATTCTATGTACTTTTGACATAATTTGGTTTAGACTTTTGTAAGCCCTACAAAACTGGTAGGCTTACCCTAGAGTAATACAGCACTGTTTCAATACAATAATTTATTCTCACTCACCCAGTCATCGTTTAAAGTTTAAAATAAAAAGTACAAAATAAAATACAAGGTAAAAAGCAGAGCTTCCTCTCTTCCGTGAGCAGCCAAAAGATAAAGCTATCCTCCTGGTCCCCGGTCCCTCCTTTTATAGACACAGGGTCTCGAGTCGGGTCTAAGGGTTCCTTCCCCCTTGACTTTTGGTCAAGGGGTTAAGTCTCTGTCGGTACTCCGACGAGGACAGTTGCGTGGTGCAATAGAACTTTCTTAGACCCCCCTGATAGTTTTACAAGCGTATGCTCGTTCCGCTGCCACCCCAAGCTCGCTAATTTTAACGTTATGAGGAGCAACGGCCTACCAGGGGTAACGCCATTTCGCGTTTGCGATATGGCCGTTACAACTCCCCCTAAGGCGGTCTAGAATTTCTCGAATGTGAATCAAATGATCCTCAAACGTCTCGGAATATATGGTGATATCATCATAAAAACCGAGAGCGAAATTCCATTTACAGGGTCCTAACACACGGTCAACTAATCGCATGAAAGTTGCCGGTGCGTTTTTAAGTCCAAAGGGCATCTTTACGAATTCGTAAAGTCCCCTATGGCACACGAAAGCTGTCTTTTGTATATCGCTATTTTTCATCTTAACTTGAAGGAAGCCCTTTGTTAAATCTATAGTCGTAAAGTACCGCGCCTTCCCTAAATACGCTAAGATATCTGGTATCGAAGGCATTGGATACCTATCGGCGGTAGTCACGTCATTTAACCTCCGCACATCTACACAAAGCCGTTTGATCTCACCCGGCTTTGGGTTAGCTTTTTTAACAAGAACTATCGGGGACGCCCAGGGACTATTGGATGGTCGTATAACTCCCAGTTCCAACAACTCATCAAAAGCCCTGTCGATCTCCTCCCTCTTCTTATTGCTAACCGGACGGGGATGACACGCTATAGGCCTAGCGTCACCCGTCTCTATAGAGTGCTCAATTAGCGAGGTTTCGCCAGGTTTCTTTGTGAATATACTTTGGAATTCCGAAAGCATATCCACCAACCTAGCTCTTTCATCTTTGCTACAGGTCGATTTCGACGCTAAAGCTTTTAACACATTTAAGGGGTCTTTTTCACTTTTGACGATTTCGCCAAAGCAATTAGACGCCCCTTTTTCCATTTCTTCGGTATCGAACGGGATGACTTTTTGAGGGAAGGGGCCGATTGACCACCCACCTTCACTTAACCTAATGTCTATACCCGTTCCTCGAAGAAAATCTCTCCCAAAAATAACTGAGGGTGTAAGACCTCGGACAATAAGAAAGCGCTGCCTTCTTTTCCCTCCGGGCCAATATACCTGGAGACGGATATCTCCGGCTACGCGGCATGTGCCGCGACCGAATCTAACCATTGTCCTATTAGCTTTTATCGCCATTTCGCGTTCTTCAAACATGGGTATGAATTCATCGCCCAACAAAGAAACTGACGATCCGCTATCTAACAAGCCAAGGAACGATTGCCCCATAGCTTGAAATCTCAATAATGGGGGAGTTTTCCCGCCAAAATCGGAACAGCGATTAACCGATGGCGCGAAAATTCGACTTTTCGAATTTCTTGCCTGTCTTTTGGCCCTCGTTATTTTATTTCTAAAACCATACCGAGGCCCCTCCCAAGAATAATTCGGATTTCCGATTATCTTGGTTGCCTCGGCTTCCCATTTCCCGGATTATTGCAATCCCTTTGGAAATGCCCGAGCTGGTTGCACTTAAAACAGCGCCCCATACTACGGTTACCTTTCCTTTGGTCTGGATTTCCGCCATTGGAATGCGCATTAAAAGTAGCATCTGCTCTTTTACCCGATCGAGTGTTCACTCCGCTCAACGCCTGTCTCTGTACTCTAAAATAAGAGTACGGATCTAAGGCTGCTAAACCTACTCCCACCTGATTTTCCGAAAATGCGTTTACATTTGAGGAAACTGACATACTAACGGCATTATTAACCGATTGAAGCGATTGCTCAATCGAAATACCTGCCCCATATGCCAGACCAGGCTCTAAAGACTCCGCCATTGACGGTGGGGGTCTGTACATTACCTCGGCTAGGAGATCAGATTGAATAATCTTAGCCTCCTCAGCCAATTCAGTTAGGGTAGCGAAAGCTTTCCCCCTTAGCATTCTACGGTATGTCGGATGACACTGCCGTAGGACGCGCTGAATTTGTACCGACTCAGACTCCGGTGTTTCTAATCGGTGAGAATACTCCGATAAACAATGGATGTACTGAGTCAGCGGTTCATTCTCGCCTTGAGTTCGGTTATCCAACTCAAGTTGAATGCGCCTAGAGTAATCAGTAGCCTGATACTCTTTTCTAAAACAATCTCGGAATTCCGAAAGGTTTTTGAAAGCGGCTGAACCCCCCACAAATTTAAACCAGCGATCGGCCGGCCCTTGTAAAGACAAAGGGATCACGTGAAAAAGGATATCCTTATCACTATAGCCGGTCGCTGATTGATACCGCAGAAGAGCCTCGAGGAAATCCATCGGGGATTTCTCATCTGCGGGTCCTAAATAGGTTGGAGCGTCTACTCGCAACCTTACCTGGGGAGTTTGCGTTGGATTTCCAACGTTAGCTGCCCCACTACCTGAGACAAAACCTTGAAAGGCTTGACGCAGGGCATCACTAATAAGTTGGCTCATTTGTAGCGCCGGATCTCCGGACACTGCGCCTTCACCATTATTAGCGGAAACCCCGGATCTAGTTTCCGGCATAATTAAATAATAGCGAAATCGCTATATCTAATTTTTAAACTAAACTAACTATCAATCTACTAAATCGGCTCGCGACCCAAACACTCTTTCGATTTAAACTTAGAGAAATTAAACTAAGTACATGTATTACTCTATTATCTCAAAGCCCCACGTTGGGCGCCAGTTTGTAAGCCCTACAAAACTGGTAGGCTTACCCTAGAGTAATACAGCACTGTTTCAATACAATAATTTATTCTCACTCACCCAGTCATCGTTTAAAGTTTAAAATAAAAAGTACAAAATAAAATACAAGGTAAAAAGCAGAGCTTCCTCTCTTCCGTGAGCAGCCAAAAGATAAAGCTATCCTCCTGGTCCCCGGTCCCTCCTTTTATAGACACAGGGTCTCGAGTCGGGTCTAAGGGTTCCTTCCCCCTTGACTTTTGGTCAAGGGGTTAAGTCTCTGTCGGTACTCCGACGAGGACAGTTGCGTGGTGCAATAGAACTTTCTTAGACCCCCCTGATAGTTTTACAAGCGTATGCTCGTTCCGCTGCCACCCCAAGCTCGCTAATTTTAACGTTATGAGGAGCAACGGCCTACCAGGGGTAACGCCATTTCGCGTTTGCGATATGGCCGTTACACTTTTTATGAAATGTAGTTCTTAAAAAAATGCACTCTTCCATGAACATACAGTGATGAACCATAAGTTTTGATTAGATTTTAAAAATTGGATTTGTGAAAACAAATAAATCATGCATCATGCACTTTGGTGAAATTCGGTACCGAATTGGGACACTGAAAAAATAACATGAAAACAAACTATTCCTTTTAGGAATGTAAATAACATTACGACTGACTGCAAGTATTACTATAAGTTTAGTTCCGTATTAAGTAAGGTACGTTTGCTTTGATATAATGTTTCCAAAGCATCTAAAACGAATGAGCTATGTAATAATAAGCCGAGCTCTTGAACGCGATGTTGTTACCTATAGCGGATTTCTGCTTTCAAAGATGAGATAAAGAAGAATTCCCAAGAGATAGAAATACTAGTAGGACGAAAAAGATCAGGCAGTTAAGAGGAGATTAATGAAATATGTCATTGAGAAATGACACATCGCCATCGTATTTTCTCTTAAGAAAAAAACTCTTCTTCCACGGTTGACATTTGGCAAAAGGCCAAAGTCGTTCTTCGGTACGTAATATCTATACTAGCTTTAACCACTTTTTCACCATTCCTGAATACAAGCTCGACAGGGAACAGTGGAGTAAAGAATTTACGAAAGAACATACTTCGACTTTACCTGCATATAAGACCACGGAGATTCTATATTGGTAATATCGGTGATTAGCAGAAACGTGCTTCTTCCAATATTACCATGGTTACCGCTACCCCATTAAGGAAAATTATAATATTTAAATATCATTTAGCTTTTTTGAAGAACGTTTACCTCTTCTAACGGTTTGTGCCCAAGGACGCGCATAATTGTAGAATTGAGTACTTTTCTTTCACCATTCGTGAAAAAACTTCATACCCCCATAGAATCTTTCAGACAAAAACTCTCCATATTTGTCAGTTTGTCTATTTCAAGGCTTCGTAGTTAAATACTTATGATCTTTGCAAACCTATGTTTGTGTTCATGAATGGGCGCTTAAAGTACTTGGGAAATAAGTCATAATTCAATGTTAAGTGCCATAATAAAAACATAAGCTTTAATCAAGATCGACCGCTAATAAGAGACGCACTTGGTTTTTTACTTAAGATGCCATTCTGTTGACAACGAAATTCTTTAGTTAAGTGTTCCCAGAAATTTGAATATCCACGCACTGAAATCTGGTTACGATTACTGGTTTCGGATTACGAGAGAGATTTGCAACCTCCAAGACAGAAGACACCGAAGGAACATCCTATATTATTTCCTTTTCGCACGAGCGTGTTTAGTTCATTCCAGCCTCAACAACAACGAAGAAAAAATGTATCATTCGCCAAATGTTATTAATTTTGGATCTAATAACTGCCCTGTTGTGGATACCAGCTTTGGTAACGTAAAAAAACTTTTACACCGAATGATGTTGAATAGCTTAAATTCAAATGCACATCAAAGCTTCTCCGTATAAAGGGAATCTAGCTTCGTACGCCGAGGCGATTCCAGTTCTAATACACAAGATTCTAAATTAAAATCTTATTGAAGATTACGAAACAGTTATAAGGCTTTGAAATACCTTACCAGTTTCTCTTGGGACACTAATATGTATCATCACAGGCTTCACATCAGGCAAGCAAAACGTTTGAAGCTTTTCACGTACGATAAGTGTCTTTACTCTTTTGTAATACTGATGCTAGATATTGATACTCATTAGAGATGATAAATATTTAATTAGTCGTTATGGAACTGAATCATATTTGAACTATTGCGAACTATTCCAAAATTGTACATCGTAGTTTTTTAAAGATATCTGTGAGAAAACGTTTATGATTGAAAACTTATATACATAACTTTATTTTAGGTTGACGCGACGCAAGAAGGAAAAATATTTTCAACTCCATGTCTAAGGCGCTCTTGTATGTTATTAGAAACTGAAATTCTTGCCAAAATTAACGTCAAAAAAAAATAGAGAAATTCACTTTAGTAACAAATATGGAAATACATACTACCAACCCTTTTTTCAAGATATTGCATGAAAAGTTATATATTTTTCAATTTATCACAGATTTTGCGAAAGCTGGGTGTGGTGGTACAGGCTTAACGGAGGTCAAAATTGGTCGTATAATGGTCAAACCGCAAACACTTTGTACAATGGAGAATTGCGGATATTCCGTATAGGTTTCTTCATTATCTTCTTGGCTGCCCATTGCAAGGACTAGTTCTTGTTTATGCGCAATGTCCTGCTGAGTCTCATGTCCGGAAAGCCGGATTAATCCCCTAAAACACAAAACGTAAAGATAACAGATCTTGAACTGAAGTGTATTATTTTATAAAGAACTAGCGGTTATTCCCGCAGCGTCACTCGCGTGTAATAAGAACTTCCATCAAAATGATATAAAGAATGGGTAGATTTTACTGATGACTAACATTTTTGTGGCACCCTAGGAGCGAAGGCACTCGGCGTTGCCCGTCGAGACAATTTTTATTACTTTTCAGGCTTACATTATTCCATAAAAAGTGTTTTTAAATTTCTGGCCGCCATTTAAAAAGATGGCCACAAATCGAACCCAAAAGACCATTCAGCTCATCTATAGGCTAAAAAAAACAGTGTACTAAATATTAGTGAAATCAGTTGAAACGCGCGGACTTTGTTGCATAGACAAGGTTTTTTACACTTCTGGGCGCTATTTTTTAAGATGACGGTGAATTGGAAAAATCTTTCTTAGCAGGCGTCTACTATTTATGAGTAACGTTTCTGCAAATTTTCAGCCTTCTAGGGCAAGCGGTTTGGGCTGAGCGTTGATTATCAGTCAGTCAGTCAGGACTTTGATTTATATAGATATAGATAAATCAAGTATTGAAACCGAAAGACCCAAGGAATCTTCTACAGATTTGTTTTCATTATAAAAAATTAGGTTTTTCCAGACAAGAGTGTGGTTAAAGGCGAAATTTCATACCCAGTATATTTGGTGTTGCTTTGGTATAATATGAGAGACCGTCAAATCGACGAAAGTCGGTCGGGTCCCTTGGGAAAATGCGTCGACGAGAAAATAATAATAATGATTTCGAAGTGACATTCCGGGAAAACTGAGCTTAAAACTCACCCACTTTATACACAACGTAAAGTCTGAAAGAATTTGTCAAAGTTTCTTGGTATGAAATTATAATTAGCTTCGTTCAAATCCCCGTCGACATTTTTCGCGAGACGACGTTTCTCGTGTTTCTCTCTCAGGCTTCTCTGGCAACTTTCTCGCTTTAATTTTCCTCGGTCGGATAAGAGGTGAAGGTCTTTGTTTCGTAATCTAATCCACCCAACCACCCGGCTGTATATTTTCATTCCCAAAGAGAAATCCAAATTCTAATTAAAACGCTAATTACGTTTGGCCTAATTTTCATTCCAGGCAGGATTTTTCCTTTTCATTTGATATCGGATAAATAGCGTAGTCATTATAATTTCAAAGCATCACCTCTAAGTTTTATTAAAAATTTTGGAACATAAACATACTTGCAAAATCCCATTGCATCCCTACAGAGTTCTACTTAAATATAAAACAGGAAAAAAATTAACCTACTTGGCTCAATTTAATTAATTCTGTGTAAAACTGGTAAACTCGATTGGAATGTACTCGTAGCTAATTTAAAAAAAAAATCCGAAACATATTAAAGGAGAAATATACAATCACTTAAATGTCTTCACCGCGTTATATATTGCATTCTTTGAAGTTTACATAGTCAAAGAACTTAGATAGTTACCTTAAAATGTCCGAACACAAGCAAGCCTCATCTTATATTTGTTTGTATGTTTCATCTGTTTATGCAGACAAAATTCGTTACCGATTTTGACCAAATGCATGCCTGATATCTGTAATACAAACAGAAGGTTTAGGCAGTTGTTTTGTTGATTTCGTCAAGGTTGAGTGTCTATTAAAAAAAAGTTCTAAAAAGGGTAGTTTCTTAAAAAACCAGCATACAGATATTTCTAATGAGTGAGTTCAAATGGCATTTAGATTCCACATAAGCCATGTTCACTCATACATGTGAAACCGGTTCAAAGCGATTCAAAACGTTTCCAAAGTAAAGTGTGAACAAAACTAATACTCTAGAAACTAATTACAAATGCGGTTTTTGTAAATTTCTTCGCGAACCAACTTTAAGCGGGTTTGGAGGTTAGTTTCTAGTTTACAGGGATATTTCACCTGGGATGAGATTAGTTCTCAGGGTTATTTCAGCTGGGATGAGACTAGTCTTAAGGTTATTAGAGCTTTCCTTAGCAGAAGGGAGTCCTAGCAGACAGCACGGAAAGAAGCGCAGTAAACAAAGTGTCCTCCAAGGCTGTTGAAATCGCTTTAAATTTGTAATAAAGAGTGTTTCGAAACTAGTTGGGCCAATTATGATTATTGGGCAATCAGTTCTAAACCGATTCCCTTGTAAGTGTGAACATAGCTTTAGAAAACTCTTACCGGTTTCCTTTTTCCTATAACATGCAGGAAATGCTGGGTACCTTAGTCAGTATTATATAAAAGTACTTCTAAAATTTTGAACAGTTCCCGTGAAAGGTTGGAAATCCAAAAAAAAAAATGTAAAAATACTTTATGGCGTCGAGTTTCATCTTAGTAACAACGTTAATGTACCTTTTATCTTCATAATTACGGAACTTTTCCAGTTCCGCGTATCTTCAACAACATGAAAAATTGCTATCGATGCAACAAATCGTTCAGAAAGCTTGACATTTGGTCGATCAGTGACCAGGCCTGAACCGAGTCGGAGTTTAGTGGAATAAGGCCATCAAGAAATGCCATTAGTCTGAAAACTAATAACCTTGTGGTTTTAACGGGCTCCTATTTATCTAGAAACGACGAATAATTGACCTTGTTAGGCTATACCTTTCGGTAATAACGGACCAAGGAGAATGGCTTTATCCTTTCTTTTCCTTCCTGGTCGCCTACCCGTACGTTAATTAGTTCCAATGATCCAATACGTCCCATCACCCGTCTTACCATCCAGACCCTCCCCCAAAAGGATCGGGTAATTTATTAGGGGATGCTATAGGATGATTCTTTTTCTCTTTACCTATTTGGCTCGTAAAATTTGACGACCATTTCCCGTACTATCAAGAGTAAATCTAGCCTCGGGGTAAAGAAATATTATCTTCGGTATAAGAATGTTTTTCGTGTAATTGCATTATTAGTATAAGATGGCAACTTGAGCTCATTTATACAAATAGAACACATGTAAATGTCGATGTACTACTCGTAAAATCGGCTTCATCAGTCTTATTTATTGCTTTAAACACAGTGCTATCATGAATTTATTCATTTAACATGAATATATATGTGCATTGACTAGTTAAACTACATATTCAGGAATGGGAGGGGCTTAGTTTTGCGTGACGTCGGACAATTTCCGGCGGTTTGTTTTTAAAGTTATTGCTCTTGCCATGCCCAAGGCTAATTATGCTTGTAAATTGATCAATTACCGAATTAATTTACCTCCAACAGCAGAAAAAAAAACCAGAATCATCAATTCTCACGATTAAAAATGTTAGTAGTTTACTTTCAACCACTGCATTAATTTTCTTAATGGCCAAGGCTTAGTACTTTACCAACAGTTTTCAGTTTCAGATTAGTAAAAACATTGCAGGCACTTATTATAATTTCTTTTCAAAGATCAATATCACTTTCGGACATCGTGTCGGCGATAATGTTCAATATTCAGTTGACGCAGTTTGGTTAACGTAACCGAAAATTGTATCCCTCATACAATTTTGTTAAACTGGTCGTCTGCTGTTCGAACTTCCAGGTGTCTCGATTTTGATTGGCTACCGCGATGACGTTAAACGCGTATGTAATAAAAAGGTCCCTCCCATCCCTGAATAACATGATAGAAAGGCTAATGATACACATATATATTCATGTTAATAAATAAATTCATGGTGCTATGGATCTGTCAATTATCATACTGATTATTTTATCGTCGTCAGTGCATTAAATTTACATTACGTTAGGCTACTTTTACAAAATATCAAACTTATAGGGCCCATGTGTATAAAGTTTTTAAATTTTCATTTACATTGGCGATTCAGGATAAGGCTCTTTCCGACGATCCAACTTCTTGACTCAGCGCTATGGGTCAAAAAGTTGTATAAGTTGGCCCAACCTTTGAAGGGAAAAGTGAAGTAAATCCTTCCGTTTTACACGACTAAACTTTTACCGCCAAATGGAACTTTTTACCTACCTTGGCGAAAAAGGCTTTTTTTGTAATTCATTTTGATTGGCTGAAGAAATGAAATGAAAAGATCCAATTTTTCCTAGTCAACTCTTTTGGTGACTCAACTCATCCAGCATCTATTCACACGATCCAACTCCGCTTGATGGGTCACATCAAGCTGAGTCAAAAAGTTAGATCGTCTGAAAGAGCCTTTACATGGGCTGAAATAGCTTAATCTCCTAATTCACAAAAATTTAGAATTCTTCAACATACCGCGAATTCACTAGCATATCGTACACCTGTCTTATTTTTGGCTCTAGAAGTAACAGTCGCTGATGCGAGTTTGAGAGAGAAGCTGAGGGGTTTACTTCAAGGCTTGATTTACTCCTGGTAATGGTGGTAGCCATTCGAGTCGTTTCGGCGACCAAGTACCCCCTTAAACTAAATCAGGATAAATCGACTGAAAAAGAAGAAAGGGGATATAGATCAGTCCCAAAGTCGAGATTCATTTTTAAGCCACGATCTCTAAAGAATGTCGTTTACTTCCGACCCCTTGTGTTTCCCCGCAAAAACTTTATACCACGCGCCGTACTCGATTTACGACTAGAGATATAATTTATTACCGGAATTTCGTCGAATTGAGGTCGTCCATTTGTAATCTTTCGCTCCTTCTCTTAGTTATTTTTTTTTAACTCGAAAAACTGCCATCTTGCTTTTGTATCTCGATTTTTAGAAAAATCTCGTGACTTTCGGCGTAAACTAAAAAGTTTTTAACTGTAATTCTCTTTCCCCCATTTTTTAAAAGAAAAAATAAAAAGGGGCCTGAATATATTAAGGACTCTTATGTCCTAACAATGCTTCCATATCCGGGAGTTAGAGTATGCTAAAAATTTCACTAAGAGTTATGGCATAGTTTTAAAAATGATTTCTTTTTTCTTTTTCCGAGAGTTCAAGATCTTCGAAGAGACCTAATGACTTTGCGAATAAATCGGCTTCCATCAAAGAATATCTAAACGTGTTTTCTGCCAAGGCTTAGATGAATAATAGCTGAAAATATTCGAAAGAATGAATTTATTGAATATCATAAAAATAAAATATAATTGTATTTTAGAATTTTTTACTGATGAGAATTCACGTGGCTCGAAAATACTTGGTGTGTGTAGAAGAAACGTTTTGTTGTGGGATTTTGATATTAATATTTAAATGCGAGTCAAAAAGTTCTAAAACTTGTTACTAGGCCTACACTATATTGAAATAAATACCGAAATACATATATGCCGCACGTCAATGATGGCCCACGAAAAATCTCACTGAATCTAGGATTCCAGACTAGTAACTTTGTTTAGCACAACCTATAAAAGACGAATTTATGCAATGGGCAGAAAAATCCATTTGGACGAAACGTCCAAAGGCAGAAACCCGATGACCATGCACAATGAGCAAGCGAGAGCGCATGGATGCCACCACCTAAACGCGATGCAAAAGGTGAAATAAATCGTGGTTAGATCAGGCTATAAAGTTTAAAATATACTTTCCGAGTTTTTCAAATTGGGATTAATTTGTTAGCAAAATGTTCTAGCCCCTAAATATGGCATATAGTTTACGTACCTTCTTTATACCTGCGTGAAATACTTTTGTCGACGGGGGAGTAAGATCTTCTTTCTCTTTAAAAATAACAAGCGAACGAAAAACACAAATCAATTCAATGCTCAAGTTTACCCTCTCCCTTTCAATGACGAACAAACGAAAAATATCATGCTCTAACTTTTACTCTCCTTAAAAGACGAACGAAATGCAGGTTAAACTAATAGCCTCACTGTAAAAGTACATCATACGATGTATCCAAAAAAGCAGATACACGGAATAATGCTCAAGAATACACGATGAAAATGAAATTTTCTTCGAGAACGGATTTACATGTTAGTAAAATCTTCCAAATGGGTGCAATTTAATTTTGGAATATCAGAACACAGAAAAATAGTTAACCGTAGTTAATACAATGAATACAAAAACGTTCGAAAACCACACAAATTTTATACGCATTTTCCTCATACAAATATGATGATAACTTAATAATAACGTAGAAAATATGAGCTAGAAATTTTACAATGTTTATCCTTACTATGAAAATATATTTTTCCTAACCAAAGGTTCATGATCGTCTGAAGTTCCAAAAATAATCGACAGTAAAGGAGTAGCCAACGAAGCATCAACTCGTAATATTTCCCGTAGCTATTCCTATATATTGGTGGAAACGATTGCACAGAAATGAAGCGGTCCACTACTCCTATGTAGTCGGTTTCCCTGGAATTCAGAAATAGAGGGTGAAGAGGAAGGAAGGTATGAATGAGTGCTGACATTGTCAACAACAAGAGTTTTTCGCGAAAAAAAAAGACAAGCGAAGCACGCGTTTGGATGACCACTTCAAAATTAATTTCCAACTGGCCCAAGGCTATACTCTCTTTCCCTATCCTACAATATTGGATTGTCGTTTATGAGATTTTTGCCGCTGGATCGCGTCTGGACGTGTCAAGTCAGATACGACGGATGTGTGCTCTCCTTCCTAGGTTACTCCATACAGAAGTCAGGAGAGCTTGCATATAGCTGGAACGTTATGTCCCCAATGCAATTTCTACCGTCATCTACCTCGCTTCGCTAAAATTTGGGTGAACGTAAAAGAACCTTGCTAGTTATACGTTATAAAGCGTACCTATTTGCATTTTAGCTTTTGCTTCCGAGGAGGAGCGCAAACTAGAAAAGTGTGTCACTCAGTGCGACTATTTGAATATGCTAGTCAATATCCCATCAACCTTTAGGCCATAGTTGTAAACTGCATTTGAATATAAAGATAGACGTTCAATATTATTCAATATAGCCAATTGTGCGATAAATAAACCCACATAGTTCTTACTGATTGAAAATTTTACTTTTATTTGAAGCTAGTTTCACTACAAATGGATTTTATTTTGAAGAAATATATTTTTATATCTCCGAGTGATGATGACCTCACGGAGAGGTATTACACTGGACGGTTTAGTGTCTGTCTGTTAGTGTTTCTTTCACCATTTACGTAGTTAGCAAATCGGAGCAAACGTATTCGCAATATCCCGACCACGTTCGCAGTTCACAGAAAGCAATGTTGGCTTCTACACCATTATCATCGTTATGGTTAAGATGTACGCGGCGATCCGCTAGGGTTACGAGAAACGTCCACCCTCCCAATGGCAGGGCTTTTACCAAAGGTTCAAGCAATTGCGCTATTTCTAATCCCTTAACGGAAATCGGCCAACTTCTATACCGCAAATTTCCAAATACTGTTAAAGAGGCATACGCTAGAATTCAAACGTCTACAATAGCAATGTTTAAAATGACTTTAGGATTAACGTTTCTAAAAACGACATAACTACAATTAACGTTAATTACTGACAGTTAAAATAATTAATATCAATTATATTTATTTAATTACTTAAGAAAAACCTCCTAAGTGGGTAGATAATCCGCTTTTCGACTCAAAGAGGTTTATTAGGTTTTCCCAACTTGAAATGTTTCGTAAACGGCGTTGACGAGGTGTTTTAAGGGTTTGAAAACCGAGAAGCATTTTCTGTCTATACGCACTAAAAAACAGTCTTTGAACTTGAAACTTTTTTGAACTTTCAAAATTCAAGAAAACTAGGTTTAATTAGGGTTTTAGTCGTAAAGATAAAATGTTACGGGTCATTCAGAGGTCGTTCATAACAGGCTTATTGGCCAGGGGT
Source organism: Phalangium opilio (assembly GCF_054372755.1). NCBI lineage: Eukaryota > Metazoa > Arthropoda > Arachnida > Opiliones > Phalangiidae > Phalangium > Phalangium opilio. The sequence goes on from NW_028324207.1 coordinate 4,711,429, forward strand.
TCAAACTACTAAACTTTATATTTTTTTTCAAGCCCATTCGCAAACAGCTTCTGTTAAATACGACAAACATAAATGTTACTAACTCTTAGCTGGCAAACAACTGATCTTTTTGGCCAACTGTTTCTAGGTAATCAAAACCCCTTCTGGGAAAACGTGGAAATAATATCCGCGACTCGCGTACAAAGACTAGAAAGAAAGAGGTCTTTTGCTTCGGCCACAATCATCACAAAGTGGGGATAAAAGAAATACATCAGCAAAAGCTCCCCAACGCTGCTTGATAAAAAGGCCGAGGGTGAAAGCAATTAGCGAAACGGGGCTCAAAGTTATCTTTTCAGCTTTAAACAGTAATTAATTTCCCGGGGTGGGGAGAGAAACGCTTAATGAGACATTGTCAAGAAACGTGGCCCGGTCTTAATTTTCGGTAGATATCGTGGGAATTCTACTTTAATCTTGGTCTCGGCACGAAGGTGAGACGACGGAAGAAGTGATAATACCCTAGAGACTGCGTTTTATTGACTTAATGGGATACCGTTGAAAGGCATTTGCGACCTCTAATCTATGGGACCACACTAATTGAAACTTAATTTCACGTGAAGTTCCCTGCCTAAATTAACTTTTGAACCAAAAAATAAGACTTCATAGTTTTTATACCATTGAGTTTCTTCCAATTTTAATTGGATTCAGTTTAACCAAATTTTCTTACTTTGTTGAAGTCACTTCTGATAAATGTTCTATTTGTTAAATCCGGTAACCTGGTGCAAGTTTAGTGTAATTTCTCGCTAGCTTTGCAATATTTTGAATATATTATTTTCGAAGGAAGTGTTTTGCTTTTGCTCATTTTCTATTTCATTGAATATCTCTGAGGGTAAATTAACGTGAAACTGTAAGAGGAAATTTACAAGCTAACGATTGAGTTTGCTAATTGTAAATACAATTATAAAACTTTGCCATAATATCAAAAACAGTTTATTGTACTTGGTAGTCCAGTTTCTATTGAAACTTCATTCCAAGCTCCATCAAGAACATCACGAAGCCTATGTGAATCCAGTCGTCTATCCCAAATTGCCTCCTGTTTCCTCACCGCATCTATCAATTTCTCTTTTTTCTCTGTTTCTAAACGCCGTTTCTCTTCTCTTTGTTTTTATAACAATTCATTTAAATTTCTTGGCATTTTAAATATAAATTACTAAAAATTGTGAGAAGAGTAGCGCCAAGTTTACAACAGACAACAAAGTTTTCCCGCCCAAAAGGAATCGTACGTTTGAAAGTCTCTCTGATTCGATAAAAAAAGTCACGTGATATTGAGCTTAAGCTTATTCGAATAGCGGAAGCGGAAAATATCTGTTTCAAATTGATCGGCGCGGAATTTGAAAACCCGCTTAATCTCGGCGATATCCGCGGTTAATTTCGGCTTGATCGCGCATGAAAACGACACAAGCTTGTGCGTGTAGCGGATTTTTGGGGTGTTTTACCCGCTACTAGCGAGCATGAAAATGCACCTTTACACCTATTATTTAAATAACTTTCATTGAGCTAATGTTAGATTTCGCAAACTTTAAAAGTGTAAAAAATATTTCTTTACACATATTTCATTTTTCTCCTTTTTAAGTTAATATCTCTTACTTGAAGGTTATTTATAGTCTCGGTTTTGAAGGTTTCATTTAAGCCCAGTTCTCTACACCAAAAAATTTCAATTGACTTGATTTACCAGAGTGATTGCGTATTTGAACAATCTTTATTACACTTGTTTGTTTTCGAAGTCGTCGAAATGCAATCTACAAATTGCGCACCTTTTCACTTATTTTGAGCTATTCGAAATTTAGTAGAAAAACAAAAGGTTCAGATAAAGAATTATTCGCAATAAACTGACTTGCGGCTTAAAAGCAACAGAAATACTATAGCTAAATTACTTTCTAGCTAGAGTATACGATGGTCTCAAGGTCTCGTTTCTAGCGAAAGTGAAAGAAAAAAAACTACTAGATTACTATTGTATAATAGATCCTATTAGTTGCATGAGTAGCTTGAAATTGAGTAGCTTATACACAGTATACGTTGGGCCTTAGTACAAAGATAATCAACCAAGAGGAGTAGAAAATTAGGAACCATGGGTTTAAGGGCACTGTTTGTTGAGTCATATAGCGTCGTCTGTCTTTTAGTCAGCTTAAGCAGGGTTATATTTATGTAATAAGAACTTCCGTCAAAATGATGACATTTTTATTACTTTTCATGCGGACATTATTCCCTAAAGAAGGGGTTTTAAGTTTTTGGCCGCCATTTAAAAAGATGGCAACAAATCGAACCCGAAAGACCATTCAGTCCGTCTATAGGTTAAAGAAAACCAGTGTACTAAGTATTTGCGAAATCGATTGAAAGGTGCGGACTTTGTTGCGTATAAAATGTTTTTACATTTCTGAGCGCCATTTTTTAAGATGGCAGCGGATTGGAACAATCTTTCTTAGTACGCGCCTACTACTTATGAGTAACGTTCCTGCAATTTTTCAGCCTTCTAGGGCAAGCGGTGTGGGCTGGGCGTTAATTATCAGTCAGTCAGCACTTCGATTTGTATAGATATAGATAATTTGGTAGTGTTTCAATATAAAAATCATAACGATTTAAATTAAAACATTTCCTATTAAGCTCGATTCCCACGCTCCAAAACACGATGGAAACGCGACAGAAATAGGTTCCACTAAATAAGTATACGCAAAAGTCCGTTCGGCCGGGCGTAACTTGTGTTCTATTTTTTCGTTCGTGTTCGGTTCTACGCTGGGTTCTCAACCAATGAAATTAATAGGACCAACAACGCCATACCTTTCAAAGGTGAATCCGTACTCGGGATGGATAGATAGCTGGAATTCATTTATTGTAGGTGTTACAAATTGTTGATTAGCACTTTTTTCTAACAATGCCTCCAAGAAAGATGGATGGCGTTTCATTTTGTTCCCTCGATAAACCACTCCAGTCTGTCACGTGACCAAAAAATATCTACCGCCAAACTAAAAATTCGGTGGTAACGTGAACGGTCCACAAACAGAGGCCGGCGTAAAAGTTTTAGTTTCTATCTTTGGCTTTGTGATTTCCTTGGTTATTATTCGGTCGAAGGGTATCTAGCTTTAAGCTTGCCATTTTCATTTATTTATTTTCTACCTTTTCTTGAAACATATTCGTTTTAATTATATTAATTCTGATTTCTTTAAGCAGACGACACATATTTCAACCAATTAGAGGTGTAGCGAATAAGCAAATTACCACCAAAAACTGCATGTAGTTCTCTTAAATTCGAAGGCATCCTGATAAAGGTTTAATCTTCGGCTCCTATTGGTATATTCTCTTTGCCGCGAAACACCGCTGTAGTTAATAGAAGAAGGGCTGAAACGTCTCCCAGGAGTATGTCTAACAATACTCGAACGCTGACAGAGACACGTATCCGCGACGGCTCTTTTTTCAACCACGCTTCCCACAATCTTCCTATTTTTTATGGTGAAGTTCTTATCCAAGGGCTTTACTGGTAAACAATGAAACTAAAGGGGATACAATAGTGGTGGATAGAGACACCGTGATTTCGAGGGCTTATAGAGGTCTTAAGACTTTGACAGGCTCTTAATTGGTTTTCAATAAAGTAAGCGCTGACATTAAGAAGTAGAAACCGTGGAAAATTAAGAAACGTTAAGCTAGATTAGGGATGAAAATGATTCGTTTGTCTCACAGATTTAATCCTGTGCGATTAACAGGTCTTATTGCGGGAAACAGAGTCTTTGTTAGACGCCTTGGTAACGGAACTGAAAAGCCAATTAATATTTTCTTCGAAAGCTATAAAGAACCTTTTCAATTTGCTCATTTTCCAGAAACGAAACACACCAATTAAAACTGTTCGTGAATTAAACCGTCATATGAAAAATTTTGTTTTAATACACGTGTATGGTAGCCCTACAAGGCATCTTACTATGCACATTTTTCCTAATTATCGCCGCTTTTATATTCTATGATAACTTAATTTTTCTCCGTACTTAATCTTTAATAATTTTAATATTAGTAATGGCTAAATAATTAAAAATTAAAATAAAACAATATTTTAAAAGCCTAGAATTTTCATTCTATAGTTCATGATAACACCCACAACAAGCCCTTAAATATTTCATCCTGTTTTGCTATAATCAGAGAGACTACTTCAAGAGGAGTAGTAATTTTACTATGAAAAGGTCCACCCGACTTTTCGATTTCTACTTTCAATTATTTTTGAAATTTATATTTAATATTTTAGCATTTTAGTTCCCAATTTCTCTAACACAAGTTAGAGGTGAGAAGGATTGCTAAAAACGAAAATTCTGATGCGGGTCTCTAAAATTCATCGGTACCAATTTGTAATACCCTGGCAAAGGCTTAATATTTTTTTCTACTTTTATGTGGGGTGACACGCCCTATCTAGAACTAGCAGTCTGACGAAATATCGTGGCGACAAAGCAAGATACTTAACATATTCTCCGACATTACTTCGTTATTTTTCATGTTGTGCGTATTTGTAAGCCCAAAAGGTACATTTTCAACTCCAACAATGATCTCGCGAATAAATGAATACTTTATTTGGTGTGTTCAATCGCTTTCCATAATACATACAGAGAAAGGTCTGGACTAAGAAAAAAAATGTTGAGTGTGTATAGTATTGGTTGTCTTGTATCTCAGGGTTTAATACTTATTTATGTAGTCGATTCGCGCGGCGGTACCTATCAGGGGGTCACCCGAGAGCGAGCCTCCTGAGGAAACGAAAAGGTCGTCCATAAAACATAAGAGAAAGAACTGTGTTGTCAAAATCTTTTTGTTCTCGCTCTGAGACGAGGCTCTGGCTTCCCCCCTTGTCTAGAAATACTTCGAAAGAGTCCAGTCCGTCAAAGTTGAGAGCCATCGTCCTTGGGATTCAGGGACGCTGGACCCAGTCGGATCGTGCATGGCAGAGGCCAGTAGGACATTCAATTCTTCCGGAGTTGGAATATCGGGGCGTCGCCCAGGCGTCATTGGCAGCCAATAAATTACGATTTATCCTCTTCTTCGACCCCGCGCAAGGATATAAGGAATATATGGCCGAAACTGAGCGAGCGAGGGGCAAATCACTTCGAAGATAAAATGTAGTCTATTTGGCCACAATTTCAACGGTGAATTTAGACAATCGTGATCAGTACAATTTGTTTTTTCTCATATCCGACCGACCTCATTCACCAATTACGTAACATTAAGTGTGCACGCCAGCAAAAAGTTAAAGAACATTTATCCAAAAACATTGTACGGTTGTACAATATTAGAACGATCAATATTTACATGAAACTTGTGGAAAGGAAAGGTTTTTGGTACTATCTTTGGAAAACATTTATTGACTTCTTCATCTTTACTAAGAACACTACTAAGCAAATGTACTTGGGATTCCTGCGTTCCCCTTTAGTCAGTCGACAATATCCCAATCGCTGAGCAAGTTCTCCTAACCTTACTGCACTAGATATTGTCATGGGGGGAGTCGTTCAAGCAAGTTGGATTGAATAGAAACCTCCATTGTCGAACAAAATAATATCTACATCACGAAGGAAGTCTTGTCATACACAATACGATGACGATCAAAATAAAATCAGATTGGTTTACTAAGACACCACTTAAATACTAGTTAAGTGTTGTTTTATTAACATGTAATTGTATCTACTGTAAGTGAAAACATCGACGATATCCAATAGACCCAACCAAGAAATCTTTTGAATTTTTATAACGGCTCAGATCTCGAGCTGGGGTTTTGAGGTGAGAAAGGGATAACCTGATTGGATCTATTTTGCCATGCGCAGAACCCGTTTTTTCCCAAGAGTCAGACTCTAAACCAATCAGAAAAACAAAAAGTTCATTTTCGTCGCTCAACGACAGATGGTACTACAGTCAACTTTGTTAGTCACGTGATCCTATCCATTAGATGAATACTAGACCAGGCCAACTTGTTTATTTCTTGGTTGGGTCTATTAGACAATAATTTCCCATGTTATTAGATGAGCCTTTTTTATTTTTAGCTTTCAATGTAGTGTCGTCCTCAGTGTGATAGATCTGACTTTTTCTCCATCGTCATTACAGCAACATTTCACCGATAATAAATGTACGTCTAATCTGTTCCACGTTGTATTTAGTTCGATTAAGTGTACACTGAATAATATGTAGTGAAATGCCCCTCGGATGTTCGGGACAACCGTGGTCGTATACCGTCGCGTGGGGGAAGAAACCATTAATCAGGACCGCGGAACCGATCGAGATCCCTGGCCGGGAAAACGACTCTCTCTTTCTCTCTCTCTCTCTCTGAGACTCTCTTTACCTGAGAAGTCTCCCCATCATTCTCTCTCTCTTCTAGTATCGTAACTCCCAATCCGAATAGCTAAGGATATATCTTGGGATGAGAAAAGGAGAAACTAGCCAAATCGACCCATTTTCCCTTATTTCTACCTAAAAACGAGAAAGACTCGGTCAAACTATACACTCTACCCTATTGCTTTTCTTTCTTGGTTTTTTTCCTTGCTACGCTAAAAGCATGCAGCACTCTATATTCAATTCGCAACCAAAACAACCCCTGAGCTTAGTCTCAAATATCAATATTGAGATACTCCTAAGTAATAGTAAACGTATTATTATATTATAATGTTAATATTGTAGAAATTTTCCAAAATATAGGACTTTCTGTGAAATTTTCCGAAAATATAGGATTTCATAGGACGTTTTTAAAATTGTAAGATTTTATAGGAATGAATTTTCTCTGGGGTCCTGCAACGGTCAGAAAATGGCCTTTTATCTAGATAAAGAGTGTGTAAAAATATTCCTACTTCAACTATATCCACCCCATGTGGAAACGGCCATGGTGTCACCAATAACTTCTCTTACCTTTGTCTTAGCGGTGAAGCACTACTGTACCCGCCTTTTACCTTTGTCTTACCGGCGAATTACTGCTGTACCGGCATCTACGGGAGATTGTATAAATTATTGCGATGTCCTAATAGCGATTCGCAACACCGTATTCAATATCACCTACAAGTGTTTTATATTGAACCAGCGATCGAGATCGACTTGGAAGAGTAGAGGATTGTGGAATTATAGGGCGACAACAAAACATAACTTTTAAATAATTTCTTCTGTGTTAGAGAAAATGGGCATGCAGAAGTAGGTTTTAAAGGGATATTTTTCGACACTTTACTCGAGCTTTGATTTTCCTAAAGCATGAAATAAGAGATTTCTTCATCTCCCCCGCGAGCGATTTCTCAAGCTCTCAGGAATGTTTTCGGATAGTTCTAACGTTGCCGGGGGAAATAAAAACGAAAGGAAGCATTAAATCAACATCGACAAAGAAATTTTTCTTTCTTCTTTCGTATAGAAGATACGAAGAAGGCTTGAAAAATAAAGTATGTCACGCTTTTTCGCGATTCCAAAAAATCCCTTTATTTCCTAGTACGTTTCTTCCACGGTGATCGCTCGACCACTTTTTTATTTTTTTTAGAGGAAGATGTTAAAAATAAAAATAAAATAAAACAAGGATACAAAGCGGGCCTTCTTAGTCAAGGCATTAAGGGCTCAGATTTATAGCGGACCGCGCTCTGTCGTGAGCGCTTAACCCGTCCAAGATGCCATAGCCTACACCCCCTTTACTAACATCGTCAACTGAACTAGAACCAGTGATAAGACAAACGCCGTAGCGATTCGGTAGGAGAAGCGTAGGATAAGATGTCCTTCAACCTTTACCGGTATTAGCTTAGAACAAGAATTCTAACTAGACTTAGCTCCTCTTTCGTAAGCGAATTTTAAGGCAGGAAGCGTGACAAGCAAACCAAAAACATGGAAGCTATACTGGAATAAAAGATGCGGCTGTAAATTTTGGGAAGCAGAATCTTTCTTCCAGTTTCTTTTTTTCTACTTTTTTACGACCCTCCTTTTCTCTCTCTCTCTCTAGTGGTTACCAGAGACGATAATTGCGAACCATTTGCGAAAAGGATAAGAGGGTAAAAAATAAAAGGGGTTTATCCAGTAGTGAATGGGCCATCCAAAATTTTACCTCAAAAAAGTAACTTTTTTTGTTAAGAAGTATAGGTCTATAGGAAAAGAATTTGAAAAACGATCCAATTTCGTTATAAACTAACATTGTTTGCAGAAATTGATTTTCACCTAAGGTGAATTATGTCCGTTTCTTGTAGACGTAACTTTAGTAACCGTATATATCTTACTTTTCTATATCTTGAGAAAATTGAGACTAACCGTTAAAATGTTTGTGATAGTGACGTGGGATATAAAAGACGCTTTGATACCAATGCCATAAAAAACCAACGTGATAAAATAATTCAAGTTTTCCTATCATAAGTAATATGTTCTTCCATAAGTGTACCAAATGCAATACTCTTAACATTTTGTTACAGGTCGTGGTCCTTAACAAAAAATATTTTAGAATGTTTTATTTGAAATACAATCACAATTTTTCTGCGATTTCCGGTTTTTTGGTCTAATTGATGGGGAAAGTGATTATGTTGTTTCGCGGAGTTGTAGTGAACTACCGTGCGAAAAAATAAAAGTTTGAAAATTAAATGATTTAAATCCAAAAGTATATGCTTCTATTTTTTAGCGTTGATTTTTTTATTTGAAGTTATTTATACATTGTGTTTCCCTCGTATTAGAGCTTTTTATCTTGGACGAGAAATGTCAGATGGAGTAAAAAATCTCCACACCAATAACGTAGCCTTGTGCCTTATCTAAGGCAATGAAGTCCTCCCAGCATCCTCAGCGTTTTCGCAGAGTCGCACTGTACGAAAAAATTGACAATGCCCTCTGTGTCTTAAAAATACAAGCTACTTTTTCAAAGATGGCGTCAGTTGCGTGCGAAAGGTACTCTGGGAGAGTTTCATTGCTGCACATGGCCCACCAACATTTCAATTCCATCATCTAAAAATGTTTACACCTAAAAAAATAAATTACGCGTAGATCACGAAACAGTCATTCACTTTATCCCAAATAAATGAACAAGAACAGTACGGCTTGTATTTAAGCATAGGTCATCTAGGGCCAAAAATGATGAAGTAATTAAAATAGCCCGTTATTGGGCCACCTACTTTCATAAGGTTTCAACCACATACTAATTAGGTGTGAATCGGAGACAGCGTTATAATATATGCTTTTAATAATGTAAATCATTACATGATGAAAATAGAGCCGCAGCGTAATCAGTTTATCTATCTGTGTCTTACGGACGATCCAGCAGTGTGAGCTTAGAAAAAGGTTCAAAACAGTTCAATATTTTCCTATTGACCAGCACCGTAGTCAGGATAAATATTATATGTACACCCTACATCTGCGAGATTTGAAACTTAAATATATTTTCATATTTATGATTGAAGTATAATATAAAATTTGTTTTTGACGTTTTATCCCGATGAACTTTAGTCAGTCCAAGTTTTGATCCAATTTATGCTAATTACGAGAATAAATCATGACTCGTTTTTTTTTAAAATTACTTCACTAAATATTTATACAATTGGCTTACATGTATTCATAAGTCTTTTTTGTGAATTTCAACATTGTCTATCCAAAATATTTCTTTATTCATAATGTACGATTTGACTCTTTCACGCAGAAGTGAAGAAAAAAAGAACCGCTCACTTGCGCCTATTTATGTTACCATTTTATATATAAATATATCTTATCCCGTAATAAGAGACTATTGTAAAAATGGTTTAAGTAGACCTCTAGTCTTCTACTGAGACGTATACCACAGTCCCTGGGCACTTAAGTCTTCGGGACCCCACTTCTAAAACGGGCGGCGTGTTTTTCTCTCTGGCGTTAAGGGGCTGAGAAGAGTGGATAGATGGTGGGGCAATAAGTCCACGGAAGTCATCATCGTTAAGCTAACTCTTTAAAGCTTCAAATGACGACTCGCAGAAATCGTTGCCAAGCGTATACACCTCTTTTATTTCTCATTTTTTTCCGAGAACCGAGTCCCTATTTATTTCACACTCCGTCTAGGGAACAGGTCGGTCCGTCCAATGGGGTACAAGTTTCGGTAGCATTTTCTCTTTGGAGAATGCATCGTGACTACGAACCTGTAGGCGCTTAAAAGGGGTTTTCACGTGGAGGCTACAAACGAATGCAGTTTTCTCGTTGCACAATCAAGTTGGAACGGACTAAACACTGGCTTTTGTTTTTACGCGGCTCTTAAAAAACAACGTCAGTCGTAAAAAATATTTCCAACGGGAAACGTATAACACCAACGCGTCCATCTAACTCCAAACTGGAAAGGGAACATAGGGGTGAAAAAGGGACTACTTAAAACTGGACGACATGCCAGCTTTAAAGAACATGCTTATTACCTACATAGCTTAAGCACGCCCATTTTGGCGAAGAAAATGGTGCCCATTTTTAATATCATAACAAAACTTTACACTACGGGAAAAAACCTCATCCCTGTGTAAAATGACTACTATCAAAGAAACCACCTACGTTTTCCCAGTCGGGAAATTTTCGTTACTTTTCTTGCCGCCATTTTAAAAGATGGCGGCATGTTTATCTCGAAACGTTTGGCCCGATCATAGATCATCAGTGAATCAGTCAGGAATAAGGACTTCTACTTATATAGATAAAGATTGTTTTATGAGAGCCTAGTCCGAACCACCCTACCTGGGAATAAAAACTTTTGTTTAGACGATCCTCTTAAATATTGGGTACTCACTATGATATGTTTTTTTAAATGTTCACCAGAAATGCCAAAGAAGTTTCCTGCGGAGTAAAAATAAGGCTTAAACAGATTACACTATCATTAAGCATTCTAGTTTTTTGTTTTAATATGCCAATATTGAAATGGCGACCAGAAAATAATTTAAACGTCCTCATAAAATTACATCTGTTAATTTTAAACGCTTCGACAGAAATTCCAGATTTATCTGATGATTAATGGTTAATGTTCTGTAAATATTCTGTATTACTTTAGTTTTAAATCAACCGTCATCCTGTAAATGATGGGCAAAGAAAACCAATGGTGGTTGGTTCGAAAACGAGGCATTTGGGCAGTTTTACAGTTTTAAATCTCGTGTAACTTAACTACACGTGTAATTCTAGAAACTAACCTTAAAATTGCTGTTTTAAGAGCTGAAATGCTACATTGTTTGCATAACCTACATCATATCGGTAGAATTTTTTCCTACGGTATGAAAAGAGTAAGGAAACTGCGCCGTTTGTCCAGACGAGTTCTTAATAGTCTTTGGATGAAGGAAAGGAAAGAAAAAGGGTATAGCCTAAACCGTGAGAAAGAACAGGGGCGGAGAAAAATGAAACGAGCAACGAGATACGACCCTCAGATAGCGAGACGTAAAAAGTGCCACATACGCGCGGGCACGTAATGCCGATTTATTTTTATAAAGCTTCCCAGAGAGGCACGAGACGACGAGAAGAAACGGTTACTCCTGAAAAAGAAGAAAAAACAAAATACGAATGACTCCCACTCGGGTAAAAAGTATAAGCTCCGATAGGAAAGTTTGAAAGGTCTCGTTCGGACCCCAATCCCCTTGACTGATGCCTTCGACTAACCCGAAGAGAAAACATCACGGTAGAAAATAATCCGTTTTACACGCTACTTGGAAAAGCGGTTTGTTTTAAAAGATACGCTGAGCTATTCATTGGAAAAAGAAAATGTCGAGGTGATATAAATGCGAACGAAAAACTTCACTCGATCGATAAAAATATGTGGCCCATTCCCCTTTGCCCGCTATAATACCATTGTGATGTAAGAAAAGTCAAACTTGCTTCTTATTTTAGTTTCTCCGCGTTGTCCCAAGGGATCCGATTAAAATGGAAAAAAAAATGAAAGAAAGTTCCTTTTTTCAAAGAAAAGAAAATGCTTCGTATTAAAAATGAAAAATAAAACAGAAAACCGTAATTATAATCCAAATCCGCTTTCCTTTATTTTCCATTTTCTTTTCGATGCATTTCAACTTTTATCATATGCCGAGCTATTAAATATTAAAATGTATTTTGAACTGTTTTTTTTTCTTCAATAAAGTAAACCGATAGTGAAACAAATACCTTTTTTATGTTTTTCAAAAGATATTTTTTATCATGAAACCACATGAGACAAACGTTGAGAGACTCTTGCAACTACTTGAGGCAAGACAAAAATTAAGAAAACAGAAAATGCGGTTTGAAAATAATAAGATTTTAAGTACAGCAGACATAAACCCTTATTGTGTCTGAGGAATGGCTTTATTTTAGTTTGGACAAACTAAAATAGAAAACAAAATAATAAGCATCTTAATGGTTTATGTGAGAGACTAGCAATCTTATTCCTCTTTAGATTGTTAACAACGAACCACTTTAAAATTTTTAAGTTTCCCATTGACTATATTACAGAAGAGTTTTTCAAACTCTTGCTTAGGTTTCGTAAAACATGTACTTATCGTTCAAGTTTTAGAGGCCGTTTTTTAAACAAGTTGGGAAATCAAAATAAACCTCTCCGAGTCAAAACGAAGATTATCAATCCGTTTAAGATGTTTTTCTTAATTAGATAAATATAAATGATATTAATTATTTTAATCGTCAGTAATTTACCTTAATTCTAGTTAAGTCGGTTTAAGAAATGTTACTCCTAAAATAATTTTGAAAATAGTTCTTGTTGAGATTTGAATTCTAGCGTATGCCTCTTTAATCATTTTTGGAAATTTAGGGTATAAGAAATAGTGCAATTGCGTGGACCTGTGGTGGAAGCCGTGCCACTGGGAGGCTAGACGTTTTTTCTAACCCTAGGCGATCACCGCGTTCATTTTAACCCTAAGGATGTAGCGGAGTAGAAGTAAATATTGCTCTCTGTGAACTGCGAACACGTTTGCTCTGATTTGCCAACTGCCAACGCGGTGACAGACACACAGTCACGTCCAGACGTCACCGCCACTCGGAGTTGAAAAATACTTCCAGGGTCGCATATTTGCAACTCCAGTGAAGGACTGATATTTAAAAGTTTAGTTAATTGGTTCTTTAATCTTATTAGAAGTTTATCAAATTGAAGTGTTTTAATACTTAAAAGAGGAATAATTATATATAGCTCAAATCTTGGAAAAGTACAGCACCTAACATCAAAATCTAACTTTTTGCCTTTAATTAGCAATTGAAGGATTTTCATGCGAAATACGAAGCAAAGAAAACTACTAATATACCTTACAAATTTTCTTAATTTTTCTCTTTGTGTTTAAATTTGATATAGGATACATAAAGAATTTACGTTTTCTAACCGTTTCGTCAACGAAATCTAATTTCGTGATCATGAATTGGAGCCCCAGTAGTTATCTGAGTTTCGCCAATTTCACTAATAGTCGGTTCTGTGAGCGATCGTGTGAATTAATTACCCAGAGAGTTTCTCCTCTATATGACTAGCAGATGAAGAAATACGAAAGCTTTCGGTTTCCTTCCGTTATACTCGGAAATTTTCTAGGCCAAAAAAGTCGGTGAAAACGGGGGCCAGGGAAATCTACACGTACCCTGGAAGAAGAAGGGATATTAGGTACACAGAGGGTGAAAGGGCGCATCTCTAATGTGTAGAATCCCGCGTTAAGAGAGGGACGGGGAATAGAATTTTTCAAATTTTTCGCGCGATCCATTATCGTTTGGAATAGGCCTGGCCCGGGGTGACAAGTTCTTCTCCCGATAGCGAGCCTTTTACAACAATTCGTAACTGTCAAAGATTACTCGCGATTAATTTTTTCACTCGAATCTGGGCTTCGAGCCTCGGATCTAGACACGAGCGAGATTCGGCCAAATACTTTTCTTCTTCTCCGCTTCCCCGAAGTGTAACGAACGTCCTCCGCTTTCGCTTTAAAGTCAATACGGAGACGGGAACCAAGTTTTAATTAGTCACACGCTAGCGAGCGACGCTTTCCTTCTTTGAAAATAGAAAATAAATGTTTTTTGAAAAGCCTTTCGACCGATATTAAATTTCAACAAGTTGGGAAAACCAAAATATTACCTCTCCGTGTCAAGAGGTCTACTACTACAAACTTATTTACCTAGATATGGAATTATTTCTTTTTTTTTTTTTAAGTAAAAATTTACGAAATATTGAAGCAGTATTCCAAACATAGCGAATGTACAGTAAAGCAGACGACATTTTACATCCAATAAGGATAAATCTTGGACACATGGAAATCAGTCAATGGGGAAAAGAACAGGAAATGAAGTCTGCGCTTCAGCTGTTTAGCCTATATTCTGATAGCTACATTCACAACTGGTTTGCAGTGTAAACACTATCGTCTCGTCTCACCTCAACAATATTCTTAGTTTGCCTACATGAATGTTAACGTTAAATAACACCAAAGCTAAATTGTAGCTAGACGCACTAATAGTCAATGCGCACCATAAAGAGAATAATAAGTCTGTAGCTACTACCCGTTCACCATTAGCCCTTTTACTAATTAAATTGCCACCATGATCTTTTCTTCCATTATAAAATCTTTACATGATTATTTAAGAGTGTATTTAACTTTCGGCTCACTCTGAACCGTTGATGTCTCTTCATTACAGACACGAAAATCAAAGCCACAAGTTTACTTCACCTCAGGCCTCAATTATTCACTCTTTATTTCTCTAAGCCTATTGCGGATAATACTTGTAATACCCGCCGGAGTCTAGGTCTTAGTTTTCTTCATGAAATCACTAAACCAAGGATTATTCTATATACAGATGTAGTATAGCTTAAGCAATATGTAAACAGCCATTTCAAATAACAATATTAAAAAAAATCTTTGGAATATCAAAATGAAACAGAGCTTTAAAGCTACAAAAGTACTTAATGCATCATAATTACGAAAAATACTTCCACATATTCACTTTATATTATGGAAAAAGGGAATATTAAGGTTCTGTATGATTTCTTAACACATCAACACAAGGCTAACTGCTTACGCGACGCACTAGTGTAACAATGGACGGACACACACAGACACAAGGAGTATAAACCCATTAGTGGAAGCAGTATTTTTTTTCCATAACAATCTCGCTTATGTTTATCCTCTCTAAACTTCGCTAAAAACGTATTACTACTACGTAAAATATTAATAGACAGGCAAGGATTGATACCATTAAAGAAGGAGCGCAATATTATCCATATTTTCATTTCATATACAGAGAAAAGAAATTATTATGTTTCTGAGAGGAGCTTCCCATTTTGGTTGTTGTTTTGAAAAATACATCGCAATGCACGGGCCTTGATAGATATAGGAGGCAATGAATGAAATATATCGCATGCAAGGGCCTTGGCAGATATAGGAGGCGATGATAATCTCTCTCTTTGCACGAGAGTATTATCTTTAATATTTAAATAAATATAATTATTTTTAATTATTTTAATCTTCAATAATTAACATTAATAATAGTTAAATCGTTTAAAATAAAGTTATACCTATTATCATCTCACACTTTGCTAATATTGACGTTTAAAGTGAAGGGTACCCCTCTTGCCCACATTCTTCAAATTTTGGGGTATATATACGATTCGTTTCCATTATAATAGTAAGGAAAAAGCGCAATTGCGAAAACCTTTGGTGGCGATCCCACCTTAGGGAGGCTAGACGTTTCTCGTAACCCTAGCTGATCGCCGCGTATATCCTAAAACCAAACGATGATAATGGAGTAGAAGCCAATGATACAGATTGGTGTCTATGTGGAATAGACGGAAGACCAGTGGATGGTGGTGTTAGAAGCCAGTGTAAGTGCAGACTGGTGTCAATGTGGGATTGACAAAAAACAGAAGATGGTGGTGATTAGAAGCCAGTATGTACAGACTGGTGTCCAAGTGGAATGGACGAAGACCAGAAGATGGTGGTGATTAGAAGCCATTATGTACAGACTGGTGTCCATGGGGATGGATGAAGAACAAAATATGGTGGTGATTAGAAGCCAGTAAGAACAGACTGGTGTCTGTGTGGGATGGACAAAGACTAGAAGATGGTGGTGTGAGAACTCAAGTAGAGGAGCCATTTCCGTGACTGCGAAAGCAGTTCGGAAATGGCGAACACGTTTGCTCCGATACGCAAACTGCGAACGCGGTCACGTGGGTGTAACAACGGACAGACAGACAGACACACAGACAGACACACACACAGACAGACACACACACAGACACGGCCGTTACAGAACCTCTCCTGGACTACGTCACACGGAGAGGTAAAAACTGGTAATTAATAAAAGTGTATAGCCTAGTAAAGTTCTTGGAACTTTTACGTTTCTTTCGAATGAAATTAATTTAAAATTAATAATTAAAGGTTTTGCGATAAAACCAAGGCTCCCTCGAGGCACCAGCAAAGGATTTTAATTTCGGAGGTCTTTTTTTAACATTTTAAAAATAAAATTTTAAAAGTTTAGTCGAGTATCTTAAATTAAAAATACTTTAATAATAGATGAATCGGATTAAATATTATTTTTCGGGCTAATTCCTACTGTGAGTACTAGATTCAAAATTACCTAACATTTTCACAAGTACTAAAGAGTGATTAAAAGATCGCTATAATATTTATGTTAAATAAATAATTAAAGCTTTCTTTCCTAGTTATCTAGCGAAAGTCAATGGATAATGTAGGGCTCTATCTCGGAACTTGCCATTTTCCTTTTTATTGCTTTGTCTTTGAACATTCAACAACATTGTTTGAAAGAGTTTCTGGAATTTCAACCATTTTCCTCAGGAAGTAACCCCTCCTTGGAAGGCACAATTGAGCCAGTTTTACTGTGCTGTCTATGGTAAAAACGGGATGGTCAAACAACGTATTGAAAACGTGACTTATCTCCTCACTAGAAGTTCATATGTTTCAC
Organism: Phalangium opilio; assembly: GCF_054372755.1. Lineage (NCBI taxonomy): Eukaryota > Metazoa > Arthropoda > Arachnida > Opiliones > Phalangiidae > Phalangium > Phalangium opilio. Next base: position 4,728,256 of record NW_028324207.1, read on the forward strand.
AATATAAACTGTTTTACTGGAGCCAGTTTTGCTTCGTAGGGAAAGTAGTTTCTGTTGAATGGCTTTTTGTAGACGGGCGGTGACCGCTGTTTGATAGGGGCAGGGATAGATAGACTTTTTTAAGACGGAATGGGTAACAGGGTTATTCGGGTGCGCGTCCTAGTCCACGACCCCCTTACCCGTGACGGAGGGGTATGAAAGAAGAGGCGGGTCTTATTTTTGTTATGGCGTTGTATGTATATCTGGGTCAAATAAACGTCGTCTGCCCCTTCGTCTGCCAAGTTGGAATGGGCTCGGATTGTAATTTTTGAAATAACATTGTTTAAAAATGGAAGTTTCACAAGACATAGGGCTTGCAACTGAAAAAAACGGGGACGACCCAAGAAAATTAAAAGTGAGTTAGAATTGAGTAAAAGTCTTCATAGATATTACAGCACGAACAGGTTTTAACCAAACACTAAGCTCACAAAACTCCTGACTAGTGATGCCGCGAATATTGATTTTGCCGAATACCGAATACCGAATATTCGGCCATGCTCTCGGCCGAAGCACCGAATATTCGGCCACCGAATATTCGGCCGTGAGATATGTGCAACTCGCGCGAAACCGGTTATGAGCTGTAACCCGTTCCGCGAAATACGTACATCCCCCGCACGGACCGCAATAGAGTGCTGTCAGTTGTGACGTCAGATCCAAGGTTAAACGTCATGAGTCTGCCTTTAGCAATGGGCGGCCATGACAGTGTGCGTTTTTTCTTTATGGGAAAACAGCATGGGTGACGTCACACCGGCGTTTCTGACAGCACTCTATGGGACAGGTCTCATGGTGAGGTGAATAGGCAGACGGCTACGCGAAATCAAGGAAGATGTAGATAGGGAAGTTTGGTCAGTATAGGAATCTCTCTTCACGAAATGTAGCAGGTCACGTGACTTATATTCGGCGTTAGTTTGAACTGCGCAGGAAACCGGTAGTGCCGAGTATCCTCAACACGATGCGCGAGAAAAGTGCGGCGCGTGCGCACATGCACATCCACGCCGAAAACGGGATTTTTGGGCGACCGGAGTTATAGCGTTACACGAAACTTCCTTATCTCCATATTCCTTGGCGAAATGTAGGGTCACGTGGGAAAACTCTCCTCTCCTCTCGGCACTAGCTGTAACGCGATTACTGCTCTGCGCAATATTGGCGCGCAAGCAGAGAGAGGGATACACTGTTTAGATCCGCTCTCTAACGCCTCTGCTACAGGGCGCCTGCGCGGAAGCTTTCAACGTTGGTGATAAACTCGGGAAGGAGGGAATGAAAAGGGCGATTTTTCAACGCGCTCTCTTTAACACTATAGGACCCGTCTATAACGTCTTTAGGTTTTTGGTTCATTTGCGAGTAGATCGTGTCACTATAGGGAGAGGGCAAACCCATTCTTGCCACGTCATAGGCTTATATCTCTTACCTTGATTCCATCCCCCTAACGGGGGAATTTCAGTATCGCGCCTACAAACGCTCCCCTAAGTAGAGGTATAAAACGACGTCGGATGTTCTTTCCCTCCCTGACAAACGCCCTCTCCCTATATGCTTTTTTTTATTCATCACAACTTACCACTGATAAATTATAAATATTAAAGTAAAAATTGTTATTGAAATAAATAATTTTTTGAGTAATTTTTCCGTTTTTTTCCTTCATGATTGGATATTCGGTATTCGGCCGAATATTACGAAATATTCGGCCGAATACCGAATACGAAAAAAATGGCCGAATAGGCCGAATACCGAATAGTAACCGAATATTCGTGGCATCACTACTCCTGACCATTCACTAAGCCTTGGTGAACTTCATCAAATTCGTTTACAAAATCATGAGGATAGTAGAAATGATTGGCTTAAGAAAGAATTAGCGAACACTTTTCACCTTTACAGATGTACTCCAAATCCAAAACACCGGCACCAAATTCACTAACTACCTTCTTAATTGCTATTAAAAACAATTCCCGAATAATTATCCACCCTCGCATTTAGACGGCTCCATTTTGAACCCCTGTGAAGACGCTTATCTGTACAACCATAGCCCACTCGATCCGCGCTCTATAGCTATAGCGCGAGCAGCTTGCGTCGTGACGCGCGTGATCGAGTGGGCTATGGTACAACGCAAGAGGGGTCGTAGTCATGGCGACAGAGGTAAACAGGAATTACGTATTTTTGACCCTCCCCGTCAGCAACGTCACCAATACGTAGTTTTTGTGAGCCAATAAGATAATTTAATTTTTTGGTTACGTGTTGAAGGAAGGGACTACATACTCGTCTATGAGTCGGACTGAAGTAAAGGCCAAACATTGTTTATTCCGTCTTAAAAAAGTCTATCTATCCCTGATAGGGGTAATTAGATAATTTCGCTTAAAGAACAAAAATATTTTTAAGTGAGTGATATTTCGAGGACCGCGATTTGATTAAAACTTTACTTTTAAAATAAAAAGTAGCGTTGAGATCGCCTTAACCTTCATGAAGGCAAGCCTTAGCAACTGTGAATGTTTTGGCATAAATTTATTAAAAAAAATACTCTGTTAAAAAAGAAAGCCTCGGAGATTGAAAAGTGCCTAGTTTATTTATTCATTTCATTTCATTATATATATGTCTTCCTGGTTACAGATTCGCAAAATCGAATAATTGTCCCTTATCAAAAAATTTGTTTACTAACACTTTAACCTCCAAATTTTCACCTCATTCAGTTACTTCAATTTCCTTTCCAATGAAACAAGTGATGAAGCGGCGAATTATCATACTTCAGTAACAAATACTCCAGTTTGATCAATGTCTTCCCAGATGAAGTAGGCGTTAATAAAACAAGTTTTCGTACTGTTATAAAAACAGCTCCAATTACAATTTTACATTAAACACTGCACAAAAAAAGTATTTTATATTTGGGTTTACTGAAAAAAAACTTTAAAAGTCAGGAAGTCAGCCTAATTAGATTTTAAATATCTTTCAGTGTGTAAAAATGCGTCAAAAAGAAAGAATAATGCAATCCATTATCTAATGAAATAAAATAAATATCTACCCATCGGAGACAAAGAGCAAGAACAAAGATCGTAGATAATTGTTCTGAAACGAATTATCTCAAACCCAGCATACAGGGTCTAGCCAAAAACTATTTAAGTCGGAAAGTGTACCAAAGAAGTAATGAACTTTAGAAAACACAATTTTAAGTTACGATTAACAGTCACCGTTGCGTAGGCCAATAAGTGGGGCCATTCACTATCGTGCTATGCGCCATACGCGATGAACGAAGCTTTAGCTTTTTATATCACGAAATTGCCTCAAACGATACCCAACTATATTGCTAAGATGGCAACTCTTTACAGTGTTTAGTATAATATCTTTTACCCATCATGTTAAATAAGTGCACTACTAACGTTCAGAAAACTGTGACATTCTCAGCCTTAATGCCGGAGTTTTATGTTAGCTATGTTGCTTTTGTCGTGTATATTAAAACCTGTACACCTTTATCCACGACTAAAGTGCCACATGGAACACTGTACTGAAATCAATATAATAATTTATTCATTTACTCTATTTTTGGAGGTTGAATATACAACATCCTTTAAAGTAGCACAGATTCAACAGGGTAGCGCATTACAAGCCCCAAAACCCCGCTGGTTCATTGCAACCAACCTAGGTTGTGTTATACTCAATTGAAGGCTTGGACAAAACCCAAATCCCTTTCGAGAAACTGCTCTGCAATATTTATTTAGGTTCCTTCCAAGCGGTTAACAGACTATTGAAAGAAAAGGGAGTCGATTTACAGTTACACCGGGTTTAACGTCAATAATTACAAAATCAATTAAGACGAAATAATGTGGAGAAAGGGTAATTTATCAGGTCGCCAAAATCAAGCCATTATTGCCAAATACTCTTCGCCAATCAAAACACAAACAGTGCCGAGGCGTAACAAAAGCTGACCTCGATTCAAAGGGGTTTATGGAGAATCTGAGTTGTTTGAATTCGATCCGATACACTGCTAGGAAATGAATCGATATTCTTAACTACTTTCGATATTTAAAGAGAGCGTACCAAGACGCTCGATTTGTCGTAAATTCTTATTATTTGTTGATATTTAACGAAAATATCCACAAACCCAACATTGTAAATATTTCGAAAATAAGTTATTGTATATTTCTCAATTTAAGATGGAAAATCTTGGCTAATTAAAAACCGTGTTTCGTATATTTGCGAAAGAATTTTCGCTCCATCAACTCTCAGGGCTGATATTGTTTTAACTTAATTGTGGGTAAAATTTTATTGGAAAATTCTTGTATTGCATGACGTCAAAAAATATTAATTTTATATCAAAGATTTTGTCTTTTTACCATAGGACTTGCTTTTATTCCATCAGAGGGGTATTTTATAGAAGTGTCTCACTAGAACGAGGTACTTCTCGTACAATTGTAAAAACACATTCATTTGTTAGTCTTTGTTTTTCCAACTAAATGGCTGTATTTAACTTTTGCATTACCGAAACCGTTTTAGAAATTGTAATTCGCCTAACAGTTTTTATGCTTTTGGATCTACTTGCTAAAAATGAATTGATTGGATCTACTTGCTAAACTTGAATTGATTGGATCTACTAGTTAAAAATGAATTTATCAGTTAAAATTTAGTACTATGCAATGCATAAAGTTTACCATAGATTTGCGTGGTTTAATCTGTGGCATAAAATTTGCGTTTAAAATTCTCGCTAAAGCTTGCGTTACTGAGACGCACGTTAGAAAATGCGAAGGGCTCGCAATGCTTCAAAACCTGTTAGACTGTGGTAAGCTTAAACTGACAATGATACCCCAATAAAAAAACATCTTCTAAATTTGGTAATGAAAATGGTTTCAAATAAATCAAACCTTCGTTTCAACAAAAGATGATCTTTAATTATCCACTTTAATTTCATGAAAATAATTTGGGTCCGGTTGTCATCAAGCAATGTTTGTATGACTAGTCACTGACAATAATTTTAAAATAACGTAAATGTATGATCCAAGAATCAATATAACAAAATGTTCTAAAAAGGTGCATTTCTAATATAATTTTGAGCCCTTGCAAGTGCAGCCAAAAAAAAATTATTTTCGTCTTTGTTCTACACGCACCTTTTATCAAAAGACACTAAAGAACAAATGTTCAAGTAGGGGAAGAAAACTTGGAGGTTTGATTGAGAAATAATGAATGAAAAGGTGAAAAGAGTGTGTATCGAGGGAAGTGAAGGATCGTGCCACTCGTCCAATAAAGAGTTAGGTGGGTAGTTTGGTTTCGGTAGTGGATCCAATAAGTCACTTTGCGCAAATACCTCGTAGATGCAATTTAAAGAAGGCCTAAGATATACGTGTTTATCCCTCTTTGGGACGCTCGCCCTGTGACGACGCGTTTTGTTAATCTTTTCTCGGCTGGTCCCACTAGCTAGAGGAAAATTCGAAATTGATTCTTGAGAAGTCTTATCTGGGGTCAGCGGCGCCGCAACCCTAGTGTCAATCTCTCAAGATGGATGTCGTGTCAGGCCCAAAAAAGAAGCGATCTATAACATCGACGCTACGCTACCCGTACCACTCTACCCTTTACCATACCCCGCGTCCGTACCATCTTCGGGTCCTCGGCACTCATTTTTTTAAGAATGGAAAAAAAAGTGTTCAAAAAATATCGAACACTAATGCGCCATCGTGATACAATGGTCGGGTTAAAAAATCCATCGGTGAAATTGGGTTTCGCGTCTTATAAAAAAAAATCTAACCAAAAAGTAAGAAATTCTTTATTTATATAAAAATGTATTTAGAGTTTTTTTTCTGTCGGAGGTGGTAGTTTTAAAATGATTAACTACTTTTCAATAATATCAGTATATATACGAATACCGCTGTTGAGTTTTCAGCTGCTATGTAAGAATCGATCTTCGGAAATTTAAAAGTGTTCAAAATACGGTGAGGCGCTGATTTTTATATGAAGTTTAAGAGCAACGATTGCGGCGTCTGGTGTTGGTTTTCTTAACGAATACCTAATGCCAAGTTATATAATTAGTTTTAATTATATTAGGTTGTTAATATAATCAAATAAAATTATGAAGCGTAAGAAACTTTCTTCCTTACCCTTACCGTTTGTTATCTTAACATATGAAAATCAAAATGTACTTCTCTTCGCACCCGGTACTATTCAATTATGACACCTAAAATGAGTAATTATAACTAGTTATAAATAAATATTTTTATACTAACTTACTCTTGAATAATTATTAGTCTAAAAAAAACTTTTCGATCCAGTGGTGATCAAAAATGGAAAAATAGGGCTCGGAGTTTCTATAATATTAGCCCTTTGAATAATGATGACTATCATGTCATTATACATAATACGTTAAGCAGTAATGGAGAATAACTTATATAGACATTAATGTTGTTTATATACAAATATCTATAAACACCCGAAAGAAGTATATATTTATTCAATTTACTGTCATAAACAGTAATAATCGAAATACGTTATCAGTTTTGTGATCGTAACGTTAGACTTGACAACAACCAACAATATATTAACAAGGCATATCAAAAACAAAAAATCGGTGTTTATTCGTATATAGCTTTTTTTATAGATGAAAGAAAATAATTTCGTCGTATACTTATTATCCATAAAAAACATTGCAGCTTATTACACATCTTTTTAGAATTTTTTTCAACTATTAGATGTTAGATATCAACAAAACGTTATATTTAGACGTGATATCTGACCTCATTGACAGTTTAAAGTTTTCATGTTTTTTATCCTACGTTTTGGTTACCCGATAATGGTTTCATAGCTTAGTTGTGATCCATTTTCGTTTCATTCTTCATTGCCATCATGTCGGAGATTCCAATATCTCAGGATCATATAAACGCATCGTGTCTTCCGCGTACCAGAAGTGGTGTTTGGCATCACTTTGATGTATTAAGAGAAACAGTCGGTACGAAAACTAAACTTGTCGCGAAATGTAAATATTGTGCCAAGTAAGTTTCCATGTGGGACAGCTATAAAGTACAAATTTAATACATGTGGGACAGCTATAAAGTACAAATTAAATACATGTGGGATTAGGTGTCCCTGTCCAAGCGTTTTCAGTTTAGTGACTTTGGTTTTTTCAAAGTTCCCCAGAATTCAGTAAAATACAAATGTCAATAGATGTCAATGTCCAAGCGTCCTTGGTTTAGTTCGTTTGGTTGAAATTTTTCTACGATAAAAAATACAGCCAAATAAGCGTGAATAGTTGCTCCTTTTGAACCGTACTTGATTTAGTGGCTTTGGTTGACAAGTCATTCATTTTTATCAGAATACAGTCAAAATCTAGTGTAATAAAGGCGTCCTTGTCCAAATGTACTGCGTATTACATGTTTAAAAATAGGAACGGTGTCAAACATACGTTTACGTATTTAGTGTTTCGTATTCAGAAGGCCGAAATGGCAGTATATCCACGGGAAATTTGAGATACCATGTGGAAAGGAAACATCCCGAACACGTGGAAGATTACGAAAGGTCAAAGGTATGTAGATTTTGAATTCATTACTCGTAATCCCTCTCTTGACCGACAAAAGTGTTCGAAAACGTGTAGAGCTCCAACCCGCCCTAACCTTTTCGCACTGTAATTTCATTAAGTTTACAGATCGAAAAACTTGTAGTTGTTAGGCCTAATGTGGCTATTTTGAAATGAAAATATAAAAGCACGCGTGATTTTTTTTGACACCAAACTTGAAAGATTTTACGCTAGGTTTACATTCACGTTGTCAGTCAGTACTTAGTATTGTACAAAAAAAGCCTCGTTAATGAAGTTGCGGTTGGTTCTTAATGTATTGTAGCTCGCTTCGAGAGAAGTGTAACACAAATCAAGGTAATTGTAACATGATTATTTTCAACATCAGAACATTTGGATAAAGGTTACGAAAAACGATACGCGATCCCTCGTAATTACTCTATTAGCGCTTAACTATTTGAAAGGCGCGCTTTTGAATTTTGTCCCACGTCAAGACGAGGTTTCTGGGCTTATTGCTAATTAAGTATTTAGTACCAAAATGTTATAGAATACACCCCACCTGCCCATCTGAAGTTTGATGAACAGGAAAGCAAACAAAAATGATGGGAAGAATCATGTTATATAACTGAAGCATTAAGAAGATACAGAGTGTCATCCTTCTTCTATTATCCCCTTCTCATTCTAGGTATATTCATCTGCTATAGATAATGCCAGAAACAAGCTTATTCGTTGGATTGTATTAAAAGATATACCATTTGACGAAGTAGAGGCTTTAAGTTTCCGAAACTTCGTAGGCTCCATTGACCCTAATAGTTCTGTAGTGTCTAACAGCGTAATGTTGAGTGCCAAAACAGTTAGAACCTATATACTACAAGCTTATGAAGAACAACTACCGATTATTAAGAAACTATGTGAGGTAATTACGTCTGTCTAGTATTCCCGGTAAATGTGTTATCTATTCACATTTCACGATTTCCGAAGACCATGGATGGACAAGTAGCATTTACGATGGACCTTTGGACGTCAACTAACCGCGTAGCGTTTATGGGAGTTACTGCTCACTGGATTGAAACACATTGGGTTATGAGGTCTATCACGCTTGGATTTATTCATGTCTCCGGACGACATACGGGGGTTAACATATGTGACGTTTTCCTGGATCTAATAAAAGACCGTAACATTAGGAATGTAAGCCTAATCAAACAATCTTATTAATATTCCGTGGAGCAGGCACAAACACTTTGTATTTCAGGTATTTGCCCTAACTATGGATAATGCGTCCAACAACGATACTTTTTCAAGAGAACTCGAAGAAAGATGTGCTGTTCTTGGTTATCGTTACACTACGCAATGTCGGATTCGTTGCTTTGCGCATGTCTTAAATTTGGGGGTTAAAGTAATTCTAGACCAGCTTAAATCAAATCCAAAATACCAAACCGAGGAGGAATATGGTAGCGACGAAGACGATTTCGTTAATTCACCAGAAGACGTATCTATAGGAAAAGCTGTGGCCAAGGTACAACATTAATTATTGAGGATTTCTTTTAAGGGGTAGGCAGCAGGTGACACTTCCATAGTAGTGTTTCCATGCGTGTGTTTCATAAAAATTTTGAGGTGGACGAACTTCGAATGATAGTTGAACGTAACACTGACGACTTCGAAAATATTTACATTAGCCAATCATTCAATGACACATTTATGCAACCTATTTACTGACATCTATGGAGTATTTTACAGTATAATTATGTGTCACATACATTACGGTTCTTTCAGATTAGATCGGTTGTTGTACAAATTCGTTTATCTGTTCTGAAGGAGGAAAAACTGCACCAGTTAAACAAAACATTTGGGATAGATGACCTAAATCTGGTTTTAGACGTCAAACATCGCTGGAACTCCACTTATGACATGCTTAGAAGAGCGCTGATATTGAAGCAGGTAAGTGAATGCTATTGTGCGTTTTTGTTCTACCATGAACATTGAGGATGGGCATGTCTTTAACTATAGTCAATACAATCACTTATGAGGAGTGAAAAGGAGTTGCACAAATATAATTTAACCGACGCAGAATGGGAATTAATTAAAGAGTTCTTGAATATCCTGAAAGCAAGTCGTTTATTCATATTTACATATACCGAGTGTTTCTGAAAGGGGCGCGGTTCTTTGGGTCAAAGTGAGTAAAAATGGCCCAGCAAACTTTAGCTAAACGTTGTACGTGAAAGTTTGCAAGTAGGGTTGCGCCTTTCACTGAACTTATTTCAATTTTATGCATAAACTTAAAACCGAAATTTAAGAGAAAAAGGATTTGTTTAACCAGCAAAAGCGCATAAATCTGTTTAGACGTGTACAACTGCTATGGTCTTAAATTATGATAAATTTTATTTCGTTTAGTAACGATCATGTTCAACATGTAACCGTATCCATTGGAAATAAAGTTTTTGCGCGAAGTACTTGAACTGTACTAGGTTAAGCTTGTCATGAGATCTTAGTGGTTGCACCCTTACTAATCAGATGATTGAGGTTTTCATTCTTGTTAAAATACACTTTCTCTTATCTCTCGATTATGAAATTACGAATAAATTTGAAAACTATTTGGTCAGAGTCACAAAACTTGTTTCACAATGTAGATCATTTGCATTGTTTTAAGTATACCACTTTCAAGGAGTCGTAACAACCCGATGAAGCCCTTTATGTTTCGTCCATAGCTTTCAAAAATACTCTGTACGCATATTATTTATTACGGTGTGAGCGAATAATCCGATTCTATATTTAAGGATTTCGAATTAGCGACTCGACGCGTCTCGGTTTCTAAATATCCAACCGTTTCCATTGTTATGCCTGTATATCACTGGTTACAGAATAAACTTAAGATAGTCATCGACACAGCAGTGGGTCCTCTTAAAGAAGCATGTTGCCTTGCCAGAAACAAACTGGAAGCATACGCGGAAGAGTCGAATGTAGAAGCCCAGTGGATCGCTATAGGCAAGATTTATGCGTTTGTTTAACATCTCAATTCGCCAAGTAATCAGTTATGAGTAATAATATCAGAGCCACAGCGTAGTAACGACTGTAATGCATAATATTGCACTTCATCAATTAAAGCCTATTCGTCGACTCGTCATATCTATTTAATACCAAAGCTGAATTGCTGGCATAACAAGATTCGTGACTAACAGAAATTATGTTTTATTAGTTGTGGATCCAACTCTGAAATTGGATTTTTTCAAAGAAAATTACGACAAAACAACAGTAAAGAACATCAAATCCGCCGCTCTAGACGTCTTTAATAAATATTATGAGATTAACACGAATCATTCGGCTTATCCAACCTATTCATCCGGAAGTTGCAGTGCAGAGCTAACAAACCAAATGCTTGCCATTTACCCCAAGCGTCCCAGAAAACAGGCCAAGGGATCCGAAATTCTTTTATATTTGAAGGATGAATTGGCCCCGCCGAACACAGACGTTTTAGAATGGTGGAAGGTACGTTTCTGTTAAAACACCAAATATTATATAGACCTATTGTTGTTTTATCTCTGGGCGTTAAATGTACCACGTCCATAGCGAAAGGGTATATAGCGTATATACAGTCTATTTACATTAGCGGTTGCGAAATTTAGTTACCATGAAAAACCTTCAGCGCGTCTAACCGTCAAGCTCGGCCAGGCCCTACTCTCAGCCTTCTAGTCCTGTTTATCTTCTTTGTGGAATTCCACGTTAGATTAGGTTTAGTTAACTGCCTTCAAACTGGTAATTCATGGGCGAATGATCTAATGAGTGTATAAGCGTGGGGTCAAAACATAATAGACCATATATACTAGCGACCTAATTCTCGGTGAGCAAATATTAGGTACGGAATGTCTGGGACGTAATGTCCAGGGAAAAATAGACAAGGATTACGAGTATCACGGAAGACGTACTGCACAGCTTTTATATGTGACACTAAACTTTGTAATTGCACTTTGTTTTCAGATTAATGAGCAGAAATACCCAAATGTTGCCAAAATGGCAAGAGACTATTTGGCAATACAAGGTTCGTCTGTTCCTGCGGAAAGGATTTTTTCCAAGGGTGCGAATCTAGTCTCACCAAAGCGCGGGTCACTGAAACCGGAAACCATTTCCGCCGTTATGAGCCTCAAATCGTGGTGGGCGTCAGATTTAGATGCCTTTTGTAAATAAAATTGTATTTGGAAAAACGTAATCTGTACGTTGGGTTGATTATTGTATTAACGTCAGGCTGATTTACATATTGTTGATGTGGCACCGATGTCTTCCAGTAAACCTAAGTGTCTTTAAATGTTAGCCGCTTTCTCAAATCGGAGTTACTACCCACCGCGTTTGTAACGTTCGTCATTCACAAACATCCGTTGACATTCTTTTAATCTCTCGGGTTGACAAGTTCTAAAACTGAAGGTTTAAAATGTTATTGAGAAGCTGTCTCGTTCAAATCATTTTTGATACCATACAAAAACATTTTTTTATTTATGTCTTGGTGTCGTTTAACATTGAATTACCAGGGAATCAAGCTAAGAGTAATGATAGTCGTAAAATGATGACACCTCTGTAGTTAAACAAGGGTTTTGTCGGAAAGAGCTGTAACGACTATGTCATCCTGAAGCATACTTTTAAATATTAAACAAAGCCAGATACTATTTAGTCACGGAATTAAATATAAACATCTTATGGATATTCGTTACTAACGGCAACGTTGCTATATATTGTCCGAGAGAGACCACCTTTAGAAATAAAGCTTGTATCAATGGTTATGGACAAGAGCCAATATGAACAAATATGTTATCCGTTTAGCTTGCCAATATTATACGCGATTAGAAATATCTAGCGCGAATGTTGTATACTAACAATGTCAATTGATAATCCACTAAGGTCTTCTATATACATATGTTATTGTTTGTAAATAACGAATTCATTAGCATTATTCGTTCCGCTATATCTATTAATAATATATACATCTCAATATCTATAATTTTGGATAATGTATAACGGAGTCCGAGCCCTATGGAAAAACCTACCATTACGAATTCTCTTTCAAATATTGGACTGGTTTTACTGACTTTTCACTGTTATATTTATGAAAGGATCAGAGGTTAATTATTTAAAACTGCGAACGTCTTGGAAAAAGCTGCCTGAAAAATAGACAAAACCTTTTGACGGAATAACGTCTGTAGATTTCAGTCAATTTTAAAGCAACATTACTGAATTAAACTCCGCCTGTAATTGCCTAATTATAAAAGACACGCATCGTTTCTAAAGATTAAAGTTTGGTTTAACATACCAATATTTGAAAGTGCGAAACATTATAAAATAATGAAAGTCGTACGGTAAGTGGGGGCAACGATAATCATGTTATTTTAATATTGTAAACTAATATGAGATGGCAGTCCCTCCGTTACATTCTTCCTTAGTCTTTGTTTTTGAATTTCGAAATTCAGCGCGATTGAACAATTGCTAGAGTTCGTGGATACGTCCGTTTTAGAGTGGTTTACCAAATTTCTTGCGCTTTAAGAATTTACAATATTACAAGTTATTTTATATATATGTAGAGCTTAAATATCGATTCAATCTGATCCCAAAAAACGGATAAATTGATGCAGAATTATTGAAGATAGGAATTTCATTTAAAAATCGTACACCGGTGTATTGCGGGCTGGAGTTTTACAGGGGCCTATAGGAAATACATTATTAGCTTTACCCCTGGAGATTCGGCCACCCAAAATATAACTTGCTTTTGTAAATACTTAAATATTCATGTGTGAATTTTGCAAATACTTTCATATTCATGTGTGAATTTTGTAAATACTTTAATATTCATGTGTGAATTTTGTAAACACTTAAATATTCATGTGTGAATTTTGTAAATACTTTCATATTCATGTGTGAATTCTGTAAATACTTAAATATTCATGTGTGAACTTTGTAAATACTTAAATATTCATGTGTGAATTTTGACATTCCTCGTGCTTTACCAATTATTAAGTGACAGTCTTAGCATCACTAACGAAAGCATTAGCAGGCATCGCGAATTGTAATAAAGATGGTTTGAAAACAAATTTTGAAGAACAGTTGCGAATTATTTCCCGCGAAGTGTGAACGTGGCTTAAGAGATGATGATATATTTTCCCGTAATATTCTACAGTTTTATACGTATGAATATACATGACGCCATTTATCTCGTATTTAAATTAGAGTGAGAATAATAATGTCCGGCAATTTTTTACTGGTGAATAAAAAGTGGAAAGTGACTACTGTTTTATTCATATTGCACGAACTATGGAATATATATTTTTTCTAGTTTTGTCTTTTTTGTTAGAAATAGAAAACAGTAGAGAGTGCGAAGGAACGAGAGATGGATGGCCCTTTGCACAAAGAAGAAAAGCAAATCGGTTGGAGGTTTCCCTTCACGTTGCGTGCTCCTAGAGTCAAACGATTCTTTTTATTTTTTTAGAGAATCATCTCGACAGCTTCATCCTCGATGGAACCCTTTCCCCCTCTTTCCCTTCAGACATTCTTATATTTCTATTTTCCGTCGAGGAAATGAATTTCGTACCGGCGTTCCAATGCTAGCGTCCATACTCCATAGCCGTTCGCGCGGAACACCAAAAAATAAAGTGACAGAATTTTTACTCACTTCTCGCACGTATCAGAGAGAAAGAGAGGGAGAGATGGGTTTTAGGCCTAAATTTTGGGAGTCTTTCGAAATAAAAGGAAATGACCAAGGAACTGACTGAGGGAGTAGAGAGCGTTATTTCCACTTTGCCGTACTAATTACTAACGGTATCGTGAATCTTTGTTGGGTCTCTAGTGCTAAACAAACGTTAGAAAGGAAGGGTAAATTAAGGGAGGGTGTCCTTTCATTTTCTGTAACTGAACTCAAAACTGATGGACGCCTAGAGAAACGGAGGTAATTAGTCAAGTATCGCTAAAAATTAACGCTGTAAATTGCAGATTATTTAAAAAATACCGCTGTAATTTACTGATTATTTAAAAAAATACCGCTGAAAATTCCACATTATTTAAAAATACTCTATAAATTACGAGTAATTTAAATAATACCGCTGTAAATTACGAGTAATTTAAAAATACCGCCGTAAATTACGAATAGTTCAAAAATAAAGCTGTAAATTACGAATAGTTCAAAAATACCGCTGTAAATTACGAATAATTTAAAAATACCGCCGTAAATTACGAATAGTTCAAAAATACCGCTGTAAATTACGAATAGTTCAAAAATACCGCTGTAAATTACGAATAATTTAAAAATACCGCTGTAAATTACGAGTAATTTAAAAGTACCGCTGTAAATTACGAGTAATTTAAAAACACTGCAGTAATTTATGGATAGTTTAAAAATACCGCTGAAAATTACAAAATAGTTTTATTCCGTTATTTTACCAACTTATATTTTACCATTGATTTCTATCATATAAAACTAAATGCGTAAAGGTTGTTTAAAGTTTATATAAGGTCTGTAAGAAATTATGGGGGTGTGTTTTAGGCGATTTGAGGTCTAAAGTGTTCTGGGACTTTTGCAGTACGGGTCACCGTTTTGAAGTTATGATAGGAAAGTTTTAGTGTTGACCCCTTAAATTAAATTAATAAACTAAAAGTCCAGGGTAATTAAATTTAAGTGATCATCCGTAAATTACTCCAATCACAACTTGAATACGGTAACCCGGACGAAAAAAATATCACAGAACATTTTCGAGTCAAAATCGCAAAAAGAAATAATTTCCTATTGTCCTTTTAAAAACACACTGTATATTTTATACTAATTTACCCAAAAACTATAAAGAGATTTAAATCTTCTAAGTTTTAATTTCCAAAAAACCTTGGTGTAAAGCCAGGCATCTTAGCTACTCTTAAGATCAAAAGAAATGAAGTAGTGTTAATGAAAATTTCAAGAAGCTATATCAGAATTGAATTATTATTCATTAATTTAATTTTCCAGGATAATTTCCAAGACTAATGAAATTGCGCATTTAGTTTATTCGTTTGAAGTTATTAAATTAACTAGGAGTGGAGGTATTGGTCCTGGATAACAAATTAACGCCCCAAAATAAATCTAGCGTGCACTCGCGATTTGGTAAATCGAAACTTACGTACCTAGTTGTTTTGGCAAAGCGTTCGAGAGAGGCCCGAACAATAATACCAAAATTTATCTTATCGGGCCGTTGTTGCCCCGTGAGCTTGACGAAAGAAATATCGTTTTTCGCTTTGTTCACCCGCCCCGTTAACAGGCTCGCTAACTAAAGAGGCCAGTCACCTCCGATAGAGCAGCCTAACTTACGCCCACCCTTAATTCCCTACGCCCCACTACTATGATGCGAGGGCTTGGACATGCCAGAAAAAAAGACACCCGGATGACCAGTTCTCGGAATTGTTTTACAGAATTTCATTATTTATTCTTTTGTTATTAAGTTTCTTCCAACAGAGTGACTATTTCTCTGCCCGGCCATGCCATTTTGGCTGGATGTCCACTCCGTCCAACCAAATGAAGAAGTCTACATATTCTGAACTGTCTTTCACTAAACAATGACTTGCAAGTTGGTTATAGACCGAAACCACATTAAAATACTTTTCAATTGGTGAAAACTATTAATTACTACATCACAAAAAATCGCAGTATGTATGTCAGTGGATAGGGTAAGTAATATTTACTAAACCTTTTTGGGTTTGTAATTTTTTTGTTTGAATTTATTCTGAGGTAAAGAGACCACCTGGATTGAAGTTAACTATCCATATAGTCATATTTTCCTTTATTATATTTATGTAATGTAAACCTCGACGGCCATTCCTAACCTCTTTACATAAGAAACTGAATTTTTGCATATGTCTTACTCTTAAATAATAGGTACAAATTTATAAATATTTTTGAAACTGCAGCCATTAATGTTTATTTTTCGATATATCTTAGAGATTGGTTTTACGACTTCAAAGGATAAAAAGCTGTTATATTTTAAAATTTAAAAATAAACGTATATTCACCCTCACTGATAACCACTTTACCTGCCTTTAAAAATAAATAATGTAATTTCCTATAACTGTAAAATGTAAAATAGTTTCGATGTATACTATAAAGATTTTCTTTCAAAAGTGATAACACTACTTTCTGGGAGGTTAAATAGTGGGATGTCCCAGGTGATAATACTTGCTCATAGTGTTTTCCTATATCTTCATTATTGTTTTTTCTTTATTCCAGTAAATGTTTTTAAAGGAATAGCGACGTGATTTAAAAATTATCTCAAATCTAAAGAAAACCTTTCTTTTTTGAGAGTTTAAACTCTTCTGATTCCAAAAATATGCTTGAATAATATTTAATTATGAGGGAAAACACAGAAAAACACCTTGAAAACTTGAAATTTGGGGGACAAAGGCAAATTTGCGGAGAAGATTTTTGGCGGGTTTTCTCCTTGATACGTCACTCACGGCATCTCGCGGAAAAGCCAAGCGCGAGACTCCCGAGTCTACTAATGGGGCTCGCGCGCGAATCTGAATAAATCTTGGAAGAGGAAAGTAACTGGAAGGGAAATCTTGCGGTACCCAAGCTCGGGACACGGAATTGCGCAATTGCTTGAACGTCATATAGTGCTGCCACCTTTAAGAGTAATTTTGAAGTAAAAGTACTTTTATTTTTATGGCGAACGGAATGTTCAGGCTTGGAAGAGGGAAGTAACCTTTATTTACATTTTTATGATATCGGAAGTCACTTTTACAATTAATGTAACAGCAGTACTTCCCCATAACTAAACAGAGTCAAAATAATAAAAACCGTTGCGAATTGCGCGTTGCTAAACTTTGGAAGAGAAAAGTTAGCCTAAACCTGCCTCCCGCCCGTCACTGAATTTATTTTTTTCGAAACTGAAAAAAGCAGACGAATTTCACAAAATAAGAATAAATTTCAACACTAGGTGCCGCTACAGACTGACGTTCAACCAAATTCGCCCCCTCCTGTCCCGCGCCTGGGTACGTACGGCTTATGTTAGAGGTATCCTATTTTCCATTCCAGTACTTCTCTCTTCCAAGAATAAATTAGGCTTAACGCGGCGCGGCGACACTAACAGGCGCGTCACGTGAGCGACATCTAGAGTGATAATTTCTCCTTACTACGTCATCAAACGAAAGAAAATCTCAACTAGGCCTTTTCCAAACACAAAACTTTGATTGCAATTTAATAAATTGCTACGAAACCAAATAAAAAAGTAAACATATCATAATAAACTAGATTTTTCAAGGATTTTTTTCGCATTTTAAGTTTGAGGATGACGAAAATTATGTCACTAACACTTTAACTTCAAATCCTTTAAAGGTTTTAATATTTTTTTTACTTAAAATTCTTTAAAGGTTTTAATATTTTTTACTTATTTTTATATTTTTTACTTATTTTTATATTTTTTACTTAAATTCTTTAAAGGTTTTAATAATTTTTACTTATTTTTATATTTTTTACTTAAAATTCTTTAAAGGTTTTAATATTTTTTACTTAAAATCCTTTAAAGAACTTTATATTTATTACTTAAAATCCTTTAAAGAACTTTATATTTATTACTTAAATTCCTCTAAAAGAGTTTCTAATATAATTTATGATCACTCAGCTCTCCGCTATTATTGATTTTGTTTTTAGTTTTCTTGGGTTTCAAAAAAAAAGTCTGAAAGAAAAAAAAATCCCATGTCGAATTTTTATTTAAATTTCGGGGGTTATATTTACACCCGGTCCCTCGATTATAAGCGTATCAAGTACTTTCTTCTTATTTTCTCCCAAACAAGTCATTAGGAGAGAAGTAAAGCGCCGGTGCCTTAGAAGAGGCAAAGCTGAGAATTACTTTCGAAGAGAGCATCGAGCCTATGAACGCCACATTGCAGCCAGTAAGTCATCGCGGTCACGAAGGCTTCACCCCTAACCCCATTACCACTCACTTCCTACCTTATAGACTGATTTTCGACGCTGTTTGTCGTCCAACGCGTGGTACGTATTGATCGTAACGTCGTCGTATCCCGGCCAATAGAAGAGGAAAAAGTTACGAAGAAGCGTTTAACTCAACCATATCAAGGAGAAGAGAGAGTAGAACTATGAATAAATTAAAGATGCAAATGACACCGTTCGATTCGTACCCGATAGGTTTCGTCAAAGAGAAAATACCAACAGGAGTAGAAGATAAAACATTATTTGGTGACAGTGAGCACTACCAACGAGATATACAAGGCCCATGCGGGAGCCATTTTTTTTTATTTTTCTGGACCGTAAAAAATTACGTAAACCTCACGTGACTATGTGACTGCTCTAAGTTTCGAACCTCGAGCGATGGAGCGCGCGAAGGGATTTCATGTGCATTAAGCCTAATCAGTAAGTGTATTAAAGAGACTAAGAAGCGCCATCTATCAACCACACAAGTCAAATATACTTGGGTGAGGGACCCCCCCCCCTTCGAAGTGAGCTTGCATGGGCCTTGTACATCTCGTTGGTAGTGCGCTGACATTTATGGGGAATTTCAATGGAGCAATTATAAACACGAGAGAAGTCGTTTCCAGCATTCTTAAACACTGCGTTTGCGGAATCAGGGCCTTCCATTTTTTATTGCTTCATAAATGCACTTCGCGAGGACCCAGAACGATTCGTCATTTGGGTTCTAAAGCGGCTACAGTGTGTTGTTCTTGGTAGTACAATTGTACTTTTTTAGTGCTTTTTAAAGTCTTCAGTACGAAAAGTACATTTTGATGTTTGAAAGTACATTTTCAAATTCCATTTTTTAACATTAGCGTCTATGGGACGAAAATTACGCCGCAAGATGGCACCAAAAGCCTTTCGTGGAACAACACTTCTATAGTCAAGTTATTGTATGATTCGCGTCCTATGTTTAGTAATCAGTTTAAGCAGTCGTCTTATGTGTGCTGTACCTTTAAATAAAATGCTCAATCACATTTTATGCAAGGTTATTATTTGGTATAGTTTCAATATAAGAAACAGAAAAAATTCTAATTAAAACCTTTCCTTGATATCACGCTTTTTCATTACTTTCTAACTTATATGAAACACATATTCGTTTTGTTAACACTGAAGCTAGGCTCAATGAGTTCACTTCATATTCTAACCAATGAAAGCAAATTCACTATCCATCCTCGCATACTTTAATGAGAAACTTCGTTTGCTTATATTTTGACTCCACCCACAAATTCTGTATATAGTAATTTCGAAAAAAAAATTTAACCACGAAAATAGAGATAAGAATGACATTTTCGATCACTAGAAGTCGCTATATACAAATTTGTGGGTGGAGTCAAAACATAAGCAGACGAAGTTTCTCAATAAAGTATGCGAGGATGGTACTAGAGGCTAAAGCTACGATCCGACGTTCTTAGTACATAAATCCGTTTTTGATGAAAGCTTTAGCGAATAAATAGTTCCCAAAAACCAACGGGCATATTTTTGAAAAGTCTTGGCTGAGGATCTGCTTCTCTTGGTATATTCCCTTTGGCTTCGTACCACTCTTTCAGGTCGCTTGTCGCTCCGTTTACAAAGACGACTCGGCTCGTAAGCGCTTGGGTTAAAATGGTATTTCGGAATAAGATTTACATATAATACATCGGCGAGAATCGAACCGAGATGCTTGATATTCATTTTATTTCGCTTATACCAGCTCCCACGTGGCCCAACTTCTTACACCGGTTTAAGTTTAAATAAATGAGAAAGTAATCTTGGAATTTCCCGATAGTCATAAGGGAAAAACGTAAATGTACTGGTAAACTACAGTTAACAGTTTTGATTTTATACAGGTATATTTAACCTAAGACCATTAAATACAAATGGACTGGAATGACAAGCTAAAACCGCAATTCTTCTAATGGCGTTGCCTGTCTTTGCCCCTAGCGGGAGAGTCCCGAATCTTTTCGACTCATATATCATTTTATGGCTATGGTTTGATTCGAAAAATATTCAATATTTGTCTTGGTGTGGCGCTAGAGAGACGCTGCCCTAAATATCCACGCGTCGTATCTCCATTCTAGTCCATCTGTGTTTAATGGTTTTAGATTTAGCTTAATATTATATTTGAATTAAAAACTACAGTATTCTTAATCATCATTCAATGCTACGATATTTGCACTTCATTCTTAATCCTCTTTTGTTCGATACTTTATTGAAATTTAACCTGAAATCCTTGTTTTTACATTTGTTGTAAAACACTGACTTCAACTTTAATATTTAGACTCTCAAGCGTGAAATTCCTTGACCACAACCGTCCTGTGACCAAGCGTCGCTAATAAATAGAGAGACAAATTGTCTTTTATTAATACCCCTAACTGCTACCATGACACCCTTATATGTAGTACAGTACATCTATTGCTACACAATTTATCATTTGGCCACATGTTCCCCATATTTCAATTATGTAGAAAATTAAAGTTTATAAATTTTCTTTATTTTATCCCTATATTAATCCCGCGCTACTATATTATAATAATTTTTGTCAGTTTTCATAAAATTTCATTGAATTAAATGATTTTTTAATTGTGATTAAAGGAAAACATTTTTTTTCGATTTTATTTAAATTACGTTGAATCAAGCGATACTTCATTCAGATGTAATCAAATCGCGTCATAACAAATTAATAAAAACTGTCTTTATAGACAAAGACGGGAAAGTGTAAGAGATAAGTGTAGAAAATTAATTGCCTGAAGTAACAGATATTCAATTTTCACTTTTGAACAGATGATCATAAAACATCAAATAAAGTAATTCTTTATAAAACTGTAATTTAATTGTATTCCCCCCCAAAACATTTCTCTTTGAAACTCAACAATTTGAGTCTATTTTGATTCGAAGAAATTATTATGACGCAACTATAGAATTCGATTCGAAAAATAAGAAATTTGACTTCGGTTTATATACTTTTCAAAATAAGGAAATTTGCATAAAGGTGAACTTATTTCTCCAAATCTTACAATCGTGGAAAACTAAGAAAGTCTCTGAAACTTAAATGCATTGGTAGAGACCCCGGCGAAATTAATTAAAAGCTACTATCGAAACTCTAATTACTCGAAAGCAATAAATGGCTTCAGTATGAGGGGAGTGCGAAGAAAACCTTTCAGCGTTATACCCATAATATATATCTTTAGTTCAGGAAATAACAATTATTTCCGTGGCTTCTATCTAATTACGCTTCTTGCCACCTGCAAGGAGCCTATTTTAATTCCGAGTACTTTGGATTCGTTACATATACGCCTTGACCTCGTAGTAAAGGCTAAAAGCTTTTGCTCGCAAATTAGCATGGCGGTCGTCACCCTAGAGGCCGAGTGAACTTATATTCGGAAGAGGCTGAAAAATTCCGCAGCCGTTAAGACAAAAGCAAATAATATTTCAAAGTCTAAAACTAAAAGGGCACGGGTTTCTTTACCGAAAAGCTATTTCTATTGAAAATGAGATAACTTTATTATTAGACAAGTTGGGAAAACCAAAATATTACCTCTCCGTGTCAAGAAGTCAATGCGCTCCATAACAAGAATAAAACTTCAAAGCTATAACCCGATTACGATTAGCCCTTTCTTTGTGATCTAATTTCTACCATGATGCTTTCTTCTATTATAAAATTTAAACCTGATTATTTAAACGTGTATTTAACTTTCGGCTCACTCTGAACCGTTAATGTCCTTCATTACAGACACGAACATCAAAACCCAAAGTTTACTACACCTCAGGTCACAATTATTTACTCTTTGGTTCACTACGCCTATAGCGGATAATACTTGATTTACCCGACAGAGTCCAGACCTTAGCCTTCTTCACGAAATCATTAGATCAAGGATTATTCTATATACAGATGTAGTATAGCTCAAGTAATATATAAACAGCCATTTCAAATAATAATATTAAAAACTATCCTTGGAATATCTAAATGAAACAGAGCTTTAAAGCTACAAAACTACAAAATGCATCATAATTACGAAAAATATTTCCACATATTCACTTTATATTATGGATAAAGGGAATATTATAGTTCTGTAGGATGACTTTACACATCAAAACAAAACGAACGTATTACTCCTACGTAAAATATTAATAGACAGGCAAGGATTCATACCATTAAAGAAGGAGCGCAATATTATCCATATTTTCAATTCATATACAGAGAAAAGAAATTATTATGTTTCTGAGAGGAGCTTCCCATTTTGGTTGTTGTTTTGAAAAATATATCGCAATGCACGGGCCTTGATAAATATAGGAGGCAATGAAGGAAATATATCGCATTCACGGGCCTTGGTAGATATTGGAGGCAATGATTTAATCTCTCTCTCTTTGCACGAGAGGTTTATCTTTAATATTTAAATAAATATAATTATTTTTAATTATTTTAATCTTCAATAATTAACATTAATAATAGTTACATCGTTTAAAATAAAGTTATACCTATTATTATCTCATACTTTGCTAATATTGACGTTTAAAGTGAAAAGTACCCCTCCTGCCCGCTTCCTTCAGATTTTGGGGTATATATACTATTCGTTTCCATTATAATAGTAAGGAAAAAGCGCAATTGCGAAAACCTTTGGTGGCGATCCCACCTTAGGGAGGCTAGACGTTTCTCGTAACCCTAGCTGATCGCCGCGTATATCCTAAAACCAAACGATGATAATGGAGTAGAAGCCAATGATACAGATTGGTGTCTATGTGGAATAGACGGAAGACCAGTGGATGGTGGTGTTAGTAGCCAGTGTAAGTGCAGACTGGTGTCAATGTGGGATTGACAAAGAACAGAAGATGGTGGTGATTAGAAGCCAGTATGTACAGACTGGTGCCCAAGTCGAATGGACGAAGACCAAGAAGATGGTGGTATGAGAACTCAAGTAGAGGAGCCATTTCCGTGACTGTGAAAGCAGTTCGGAAATGGCGAACACGTTTGCTCCGATACGCAAACTGCGAACGCGGTCACGTGGGTGTAACAACAGACAGACACACAGACACACAGACAGACACACAGACAGACACACAGACACGGCCGTTACAGAACCTCTCCTGGACTACGTCACACGGAGAGGTAAAAAGGGTCGTCGGCATTGAATGTGAATATTTTTGGCTTGTGCTAGCGAATATTATAAAGAAGAAGTTCAGACAGCATTATACCTTAAAAGAACATCATTTTTCTAAAAGTTGAAGGGAAAATATTAAAAAAAGAAATCAGGTCTTAATTATTTAAAAGAAATTATTATTAATTTGGTCTTAAAAACACTGACTACTGCCTCTCCATGTTTATAGGTATCTGCTAGCCAATTCCGTAGAGGTAAAAGGTTCGTTTTAGCAGACGCCCCTAAACCAATGGCGGATGGCGCACTAGTCCTTGTTTTAAAGGCTAATTAAACGCAAATTATTTTGTAATGACTGATAATTATTTTTATATATTTTTCCTTTTATATTTAGAAAAAACCCGTTCTTTTATGGTATAGGCCTAGTGTATAGAACGGGGATCTTTTCCTATAAGTGAACCCTGTTAATAAAGTCGAGAGCAATACTGGAAACTTTCAAATATAAGACATGTTTGTCTACTTTTTAGATTTCTGTGAGTA
The DNA here is from genome assembly GCF_054372755.1 of Phalangium opilio. NCBI lineage: Eukaryota > Metazoa > Arthropoda > Arachnida > Opiliones > Phalangiidae > Phalangium > Phalangium opilio. The sequence continues at coordinate 4,752,338 of NW_028324207.1, forward strand.
TATTTACATTCAAACATAACTTCTCTAAAATTCCTTTCAACAGAAACTAACAACGACTAAACTAGAAGGTCGGTAAATATTTCTTTTGCAAAACATTTTCAAGTTCCATAAGGTGCATTTTCTTTTTCAGTTTTTGTTAATGTTCTATTTTAGTTTAAATAACTGCTTTATTAATCTATATTTATAGAGGTGAATTATCTGAAAACGTAAGTACTCATAAAAAGATTTCTCTAAATCACGGTCAGCTTGGAAAATATCAGCCAAACAGATTTTTCTCGCACTTAACATTATGATACATTAATCCTACAGATTTATTTTTGGTGTGAATGTGCCGCCTTAATTTAAAATGGTGGCTAAAAATTTAAGCGAATTATTTTCATGTGATAACGTGTTGATGCATATTTTAGGTTTAACTGGCTACGGACTGAACAAAAATTTCATGGTTTTGGTATTGAATAACCGGAAATTTTGGAAAACCAGTAAAAGAAGCTTTTCTATGACGAAAATATATATTATGAATATATTACGGAACAGGGCGTTGGCGTCAATTTTGGTTAGTTTTTGAGTCCAAAGAAACATCTTTTTTTGTCGCGTTTTTACTATACAGCTTATTTTGAAAATGTATGGCGGGGTAGGGTAACGCTTTTACCAAAATATGTAATTTATTTGAAGCTGATAGTGCCATTAATTGTTAGTTAAAATTATTTTAATTTACTATAATGTAATTAACCCACCTGAACCCTTTGTCTGAGTTACCATTCCCGTGAAGTTTTAAAACGGTTGAAGTTTAATTTGCCTACTTGCTTTTTAGCACGAGGGGAATTCAAGAGACAAACGCCACTTTTCGTTCAAGGTTTGATGACACCTATGACTAATCATCTCAAACTTCAGCCAATTGATAAACCTCACACATATCGTTTGTTTTTTCGGCCTTGGTCCAAACCAAGACGTTTTTTTTTATAATTTAGATACCGTGCTCTCATAGAATGCACGAGGTTGACACGAACCTTTTAGACGATAGTTATCACTTGCGATAACACGCTTAAAAACTTAAGAGAATTGCCCCATTATCACTTACAGCAGTCATGTAGTTGGAAACTTTGGATCAATATTTGCTTTTGCTAAGAGGTAAGCAGAAAGCCAGTGGATATATTAGAACGAATGCCAGAAGCGCGTGGGTGTAAAACTAACGAATTGAGGAATGGTTTTAAGTAGTAAAAAGAGAAGTTAAAAATAGAAATTCAATTTTACTACAATAACGCAACAACTCAATAAAGAATTAAAAGTCACATTTAAAAACCAGAAGCTAAGTCCTAAAACTTTTGGCTTCCAGATAATACCCTCCCCAATAATTTAAAACCCCTTTATTGGTGTGTTTGCCCATGCTGGACTCTTTTGTACGATATCATTCTGTTGACGAACACAAAATAAAGTTTTCTATTCTTTATACAAAAAAAGCCAAATCTAGCAAACCACCGTGAAACTTTTTCGGGATTTGATGAAAACACTACCGTTACCAGAAGTGAGATGAGACTAGAAGTACTGAGCTAACCAAATTCTTCACTCGGCGAAAGTGAATATTCTTGATAACACACCAACGGTTGGCCCTCTTGTAGCGGTTTCTGAATTTTCCATCCAAAACGTGAGACGCTCGTGGCGGTAGACGGCCAAACTAGATTCAAGCACCCGCGTCCGTGTTCCGCGGTTTTAGGTTGAGGGGAAGGGGGTAGGAAATGTTTTCGGAACTCGACCAATTGTTCTCTCTAGTGTTTGCGCGATGGAAGCGGCATAAAATCCTCAAATTTGTTCACTAGTGCCAGGATCTACTACCAATGCTAGAGCCCTTCACTTCTAGTCTCATCTTGCTTCTGCCGTTACTTAACAGGTTACTTAACAGCCGAATTGAATACTTCTCATTTTACGCGTAGACCGGAGTTTCGTATGAATTAGAATTGTCACACAAATGATTCATTCAATTATGAACAAAGTTTGATTTAATGCTATTCGCTTTTATTGGAATCCTTTTGATCTTTTTTAATTTCTAGCATGTATCTCTGCGGGGATTAGGTTTTGAGAAATAGGATATAAGTTTAATGAAAGTGCCTTTTAAGCCTCGAACTTAATATCAAAAGTGTATTTGAACAGCGAGAAATACGGTAAGGTTACTTGGATTTAATATAAATTTTTAATATAATGTAGCAGTGTAGAAATATAGACCTTAGTTCATACGATCGATTTGTTTCGGCTTTTTGGAAGTGAAGTTTTTCGAAACTATGAAGAAGGCGCCATCTGTCGAGGCTTTTCGCTGTTAAAATCTGCATTCGATTTAATCCAGCAAAGCGCTGCAAGAAGAGAGTTAATTAACACCTAAAATATAATTTTCTAGTGCGTTTTAATCAAAGATGGCTTACTGGAACATATAAAAATAGGACAAACCATATGGTTATTGCTCCAATTAAAAAAAAACAGATGCTAACGAAATCACAGTGTAAATCAGATATTACATTGTAGGTATCATGTAGTACAATATCTAAATATCTAGAGAGTAGTTAGCTTCGATTACATCTGCTAGTTCTTCAATTACTCGATAAGAATTCTACATTAAAATCATCGGAACTCACCGAGATTACTCAAATGGAATATCTTTTTTACGGTTTTATTACATACTAAAGGTTACAGTGGTGAAAAATACGTTCAGTTAGAACTTATTGAGTTTAGTGACAATTCTGCTCTACATCCTTTTGTCTCTAAGAAATTTTTTTTTGCTGCAATCTCATGGAAAACCTAACGACGATCGTTTCATCTACAAAGGACCATTTGACCTTACTCCATCAAACAATTTTTCACAGATAATAAAAATCATCAAATATTGAAACATGAATTATGAGAAAGTAATTTTTAATTTACTAAGTCTCTTAAAATATGCATCATAACATTCGTAGGTTTCAGATTCAATAGCAGTTAGTTATCAAATTAGCTTACTTCAATCCTTAAATTAGTAACTCGCAGTAAACTAGCCAAAATATTATGTGTTTACCAACATTTTCATGAAATATTGAGTTACAACATTCTACCACGCAGCTACACGCGTACTATAATCGTTTCTAAGAAAGAGGGGTTACAAAACGGTAAACAGTCTTATCTTGGCTGTATTTAAGGCCGTAGCTTCGCCACTAATAAATGTCTACGATCGATGCTAGCCGGCGAAATATTGAGCCAATAAACAACTGAAAACTATCGCGACGCGAACACTATTCACCAACGTTAGCTTGTCAATAAAAACCAAGAGCAAAAGTCTTCTACACTAAGCATAAAAGCTTCTTAACCGTCATTTAATGCACAATCCTATTAATGTACCCTGCATTAAATAATAGTCTTTAAAATAAATTGTTCCTTTAATGCTGACCTCACCTATGACCAACTAAAGCATGCATGCATGCATAAAATATCAGGTATAACATCATCAATATACTGGAAGGGAAATTATATTATTTATAAGTTTATAAATAAATATTGTCTTTTATTTGCCAGATGTGGTATAATTCTTTTAATTGCAATAGATCTAAAATTACAGGGTAATCATAATTGACGACGTTAATAAAGAAGTGTGCATATATTCCACAAATTTACGTTGAACTGACTCAACCCTACTTTGTAGGTATTGACTGCAGTTCCTCCTCACCGTACTGCCAAACATTTGTCGAGATTGCACAAGTGAGATAAGCAAAACACGGAAGTGAACTTTAGATCGTATTTTTCGAGAATGTTTAAGAACTGCAGAAAGAGTCCTGCGACAACGATTGACAGTGTCGTTGAGAAGTTCCCGAAAAAAAAGTTCCCTATCGAACCTTCCTACAAACAAGTCTCGTATACGTGACATGCACCGATTTTATGGGATTAATTGAAAGGTTATTATAAGCAACAAGATCATCCTGTAATATTTGGCTATCTCTCGATGAATTAGGATAGACCCGTAAACAAAGTAAGTAATTTGTATTTATTCTGTTGTATTGGTCTAGGTAGGTAAATCCCCAGAAACTAGGTAATATTTTTTATTTTCAGTGTGGCAAGGCAAATTAGACTAGGAAACTTCAACCAGTTTCATGAACTGCGTGTGGACTTAAGTTCCTTCTAGGGCCATGATTCTGTGATACGAAGACTGGCGCCAAGGGATCAAGGGTGTACTACGGTGGGGACGCATAGGCATCAAGCGATGGCGATAAAGTAGAATGGTGGTCCACCGAGTCAACATTCTCCAAAGATGTGTCCAGAGAGGACGAACGTGACTGGATATTTGACGGCGTTGGACTGCCAATATTAGCCGGTGGGAGTCTAATAGAGACTTGTGTCGCAAGAAGCATGCTGACAAGCTCTTTGTAAGCAGGTTGGCGACTCTTGCTCTTGATCGCGGCATGGGTTATAAATGGGAAGCGCGAATGTAAATCGTCATTTATACAAGACGAACCATAAAGTTCGATCTTGGCTCTAGCCACCATAGTTGTCTGCTCCTCGCTCCATCGGTTAGAAGGGTTTACGGCGTTGTCTCGAAAAAAGAATGGTGAGATGAACGCGACGTATAAGTACCTGAAGGCCAGCGAAAGTTTTACAAGTCTGGTGAGGCAATGAGGGCGAGAGACTTGAGTGGCAGCCGCGGGTGGTGGTAAGGTTGGTCTGGTAAATTCTAGCATTTCGAAGAGAGTGCGCGGCAACGGCGTGTATAGACCCAAATACACAAGAGCAAAAGCGACAAAGGTAAGTAATGTCGGATATTTCATGAGAATTGAGATGAGAACGCCATGTTAGGTGGTCACGAAATTGTCTGAGATAACGGGATACGTAAAGGTCGTTAAGAAACCCGCCATTCATAGAACGACATAAGTCATCAAGATGAATATAATCAAGGTAATATTATAAACGGGTAAAGGTGGTCCCTTTCTGACCATTGCCCTACAATTACGGGAAGCTAACGGGATGGCACTTTTTTTTTGTACTACTACCCACACTTAGAGCGTGTAGCCGTGAGGCTTTGTGCTCCAGGAAGAATTGATGGAGATTGAGACCCAGCGCGGCCCAACACTGACGGGGGCTGCTAGGTCGTATATGTGTGTAAACAGGGAAGGAAATGAGGTTTACTTGGGAGGTGACGGAAGGTGGAATGGGGGTAAGTCACCCCCGGCAGACACGGGACAGACGGCACCTATAGGGAAGGATCGCCGACATGTGTCGTATTCCCTCAAACTTTGCCGCCCAGAAGCTTGGCTTACAGGAGTGCGCCACACTCCCGACCGGGTTGGAAATAAATTCTTAGCTTCCAGGGAAGTTAACAACTAACCCACCCCTAAAATTTCAAACACAAAATAAAAAACACTGAAAACATCATTTTTCGAACCAACATAGGACCAGGTGGTCAATTCGTTGAGTCAACACAATTTTTTTTGTTTTACGCCAGGGACGCGACCCAGTGGTCGAACTCCCAAATTAAAAACCAAAAGCCAACTTCTCAGAATGGTAAGTCCAAAAATTTTAAAAAGAATTTAGTTATTTTTTACTATTTTTATGGTAGGACTGATGACCCCTGTCATAGTTACTCCCGAGTCCCGCCCATATACGCGTAGAGGATTGAGGCGCAAACTAAGACGCAGCGCCTCTAGCGGACTAAATTGAAAAATATTGGCGGGAAATTCGCGAATGGTAGATTGGCAGTTCAAAAATTTGGTGCACTACAATTTTAAAATGTGTCGGATTTATAGCATTAGATGGTTTAAAAAATTATTTTAGGAATTCAACTCTTCGAAAAGCCGAAAATCTAATAAAATGTGCACACATTTTTAACGTAAAGGAAGTTAATACTGTCTTTGGACAGTGTATAAGGGAAACTTCTGTAACTAAAAAGGTTTATGACATTACCATCAATGTTAGTGTTCAAATTAAATAGTCATGTTTATTTAGTAAGTTAATTAAATTAACTTGCAGGTGCTTCCAGACAGAAACATAACTGTATCTGTAAGGGTTGGCTCTCTGGGAGAAACAAACACAGCCGCTACCACCCTCTATTTGGAAAAAGAGAAAGACGACGCCAAAACAAGCCAACCCCAAGCCATAAGACCATCAGCGCATCAAGATAAACAATATGATCAAGGTGAAACAATACGAAATAATTTTTCCGCCCTCCATCTCAAGAGCGAGAACCATTAGAAGAGAGCAAACGAGAATTATACAACATGTGGGAAAATATTAATTGTCCAGTGTCAACAATTTTAAAGTATGAAAAAAGTATGAAGTAAGAGATGAAGATGAAATAACATGCAAAGATGTTTTAGAAGGGTTAGTGTCTACCATTGTTTGAAGCGAAGAAGAGCGTTTGATAAAATATTTGAGCCAAGAACTTGAGCGAGAGTTGAAAAGAAAATGCGTTTTTTTCTAAACGCAAATACAATTCGTATCATGAGAGAATTTGATTATAACTACATTGGAAGAGAAAGAGGCTACTTTCTGGAGAGAAAATATTGAGAAGACCTCCACTGATATTTAACAAGTTTATTTCATAACAAGACTAGAGTTAAGCGATAAAACTGGAACATGGATAAAAGTTAGAAAAATTAGAATTTCAGCGACTAAAGCTCATCGAATAAAGGCTAGGCGTGTGGATTTTGAAAAACTAGCCAGTTCTTTTCCTAATGCTAAAAATATTCAAACGGCCAGAATGAAGTATGGAATCCAAATGGAAAATACAGCACGTAATGACTTCAACCAAAAGTTTGCCCCACATTCCATTGTAGTAGTTCCTGGTGTTTTTAGAAGTCCATTGCAAAATTGGTTATGTTGCAACCCCGATGGCGTTGTACTTGGAAACCCAAACATAATTTTGGAAATAAAATGCCCAAGTCGTTTACAAGAAAAGACAATTTTAAATCCAGATGGAAGTTCGAATGTGTCTTACTTTGAAGTTGATGCACATTCTTTACCAACTTCGAAAACTAGCCACGAATATTTTACTCAAATTCAAGTAGCTAGGTACGTCACTGCGTTAAGCGTATGCTATTTCTTCATTTACACCCCATTACAAAGCTTGAGGATAGTTGTCGATAACAACGATATTTTCCTAACTGAATTCATTCCAAAAATCGAGACATTTTACTTTAATTTCTGTCTGATTGTTTTCCTTGTTGCTATGCTTGCCCATGTGCGGATTTGTAGGACACAGCCAGAGCTCTGAAGGTTTTCAAGGGGGGATGGAGATTTTGGTCTATCTGAGCCTAATATTCATGCTAATAAGCAAAAGAAGATTTATGTCTTTCCCAACAATAAAACTGCTTTTAAAGCTGGTGTAGATTAAAGGCCACATAAATTAAACTGTTTCAGATATGATGTTGCATTAACTTTCAGTACGATAGTCGTGCAACACTTAAATCGAGTAACTATTGTATATGTTTAAGCAAGTCTAAGAATATTGATGAAAAAGATAATAACGCCGGAATATAGAAAGACATAAGCTAGATTTCCACTCGACCGCAAACACGACGGAAACGCAGAAGAAAAAAAATGGTTTACTTCGAGTTCCATAACATGCATTCTACGTTTTGGGTCGTGTTAGGGGTTGCGCCGGATTCTTAGCCAATGAAATTAATCGGATTAACAGAAGTCATACCTTTCTCGAGTGCATGTGTACACGGGATCGATGGAGAGCCGCCATCTATTTAATGTGTTTGATACTAACTTTTACAATAAGTTGTTTACGCGTTTTGTAAACAACCCCACCAAGAAAGATAGATGTCGTTTCAATATGCACATTCGTGAAAACAGTTCCGTGTGTCCCGTGCCCAAAAAATATCTACCGTTAAAGTCATAACAACCGTAGTGTGAACTGCTTACCACCGGAGGCCGCCTGAGTTCAAATTACTACCGTTAGAAGCGCTATTTCCGTCGGTATTTTCTGGCCTAGTGAGAATCTAGCTTTACATAAAGTATATTCCGTTATCTATCTCTCAAGGAGTTTCTACGTTTCCTTTCAAGCCGCAAGCGAAACTGCGCGAGCCATCAGCAATCTTAATAAAAAACAATTTGACGTTAATCCCAGCTTTTCGCGTTCCAAATAACGCGAGGCTCTCTTCCTATTCGTATTAACAGGATTCTTAGATTCTGGAGGAGTCCCGCCGACTAAGTCCTAATCCCGCGAGCCTGTTTCGGGAAATTGGATAATCGTCATCCGTACGCGAAGTAGACATGTCGCTAATAGGGATGCCCTCGTCTATAATATTCCTCTCTCTCTCCAATAGAATATTAACGATTATATCACTTGGACACACATCGAACGTATCGGCTTATTTTCCTTAAAGGAATGGTTCACCTTATAATTTTTTATTTTTTATTATAAAGATCATATAAAAATATGGATATTTAAAATTGGAACCATGTATTTATCCACAATATTAAGGAAGATATGAGCATGTAACCTAATACACTGGCCCCTTTGCGTTAGGCCATTCTGTATTTTCAAAAATTTCGCCAAATTCCTAGTCTAAAACTTATTGGCTTTTGCTCACCCTCTGTTGGCCAATAATATATCTTTAAAAAGAGTGAGACGATCCAGAAAACGAAATTTAAGGGAACGTTTCTAGCAGCAGGCTACGTGTAATCTATCTTACTGGCGGAGTGTATGAGCCTATCATCATTTGGACTAACACGTCACGCAAAATACAGAGAAGCTTCGTTACAGGGGTGAATGGCGGCGCCCATATAAGTTAATTAATGGTATTTAATTGAGAAGCTGGAATCGTATTTAAAAAATAAAACCCGGATCTTTGCACTTACGCTACTTATAAATATATCAAGGAGAAAAAAGTAGGCTTGTCTATTCCTTTAAGTATCCAATAGACTAGCAGTTGATTAAATAACTGTAAGCCAACTTGATTTGAGCTTCGGAAATCCATCTAAATTAAAAATTCTGAGATATAGATCATTCCTGCAATGCAAAGGGAAAAGCAAACAGCATATGGGGTTCGGCCACCATAAGCGTCTATTTCCCTCGAGCCAAGAATCAGCGAAAATGGAGCGAACGCAAGCTCCGTTTGGCGTTTAATCTTTGCGCAAAGGAATTAGCCTAGTATGGCGCCCCCTCCCCTGTGCGTTGGATTCTCTGCAAGTACTTGATCGAATGGTCTGTTACTCCCAGGGTTTCAGTTGGATTTAAATCAAGCCATTTTTTTTAATATAATCGATTAAAATCAAATATTTATTTAATTAAAAAATGATATTTTCTAAGATTTCAAGAAAAAGTTTAAGAAACTTGACTAGAAAAGGCCTCTAATTAAAAAAAATCATGGTTTTGGCATATTTCAGTTTCCAGAACTCCAAGTTTTCTTGTCACTCATGTGGTCAATTTTAACTGGAGTAAGATTCGAAACAGGCTGAAATGAAATACTGGTCTAGTTTTTTTACAAGCATTTGAATGTAACAATAAGAATAACTCTATAGAAAATATCTAATAGCTACTTAAATAACATGATTATTTTGTTTGTGATTAATTTTGACTCAAAAGATTTCAGGTTGGTAATTTACTAATTCGTAGTTCAATAAAAATAAAAATAAAATAAAATAAAAAAATCCGATTTAAATCAAAAAAATCTATTTTATTGATTTTTTTCAAAAAAATAAACAGCCCTGATTACTCCCGAGAAACGGCAACCGAAAACGTATTGTTTAATATATATAAAATCCAGTATTTCTGTGAAAAAGGTGTTGAGTTTTTGTTATTCGTTTAACTAATTTAAGAATTGGTTTTATATATTAATTTAAGAATTGGTTTTATATATTAATTTAAGAATTGGTTTTATATATTAATTTAAGAATTGGTTTTATATATTAATTTAAGAATTGGTTTTATATATTAATTTAAGAATTGGTTTTATATATTAATTTAAGGATTGGTTTTATATATTAATTTAAGAATTGGTTTTATATATTAATTTAAGAATTGGTTTTATATATTAATTTAAGAATTGGTTTTATATATTAATTTAAGAATTGGTTTTATATATTAATTTAAGAATTGGTTTTATATATTAATTTAAGAATTGGTTTTATATATTAATTTAAGAATTGGTTTTATATATTAATTTAAGAATTGGTTTTATATATTAATTTAAGAATTGGTTTTATATAATTTAAAATTTAAAGAGGTTCGTATTAATGTTAGTTTTAATTACATATCCACCTTGTTTCTTTACGATAGTCCTAAATTTGAAATAAAATGTTGTTGTAATCTCAAATTAATTACCCCTGGATATGTAAGGAAATAGGGAGGCATACTTGAATGGGGCATCGGCATCTCTAGCGCCCCTATAGTCAAAACTTGGAAAAACGTTACCCCAAACAGACTCAGTAAGCGCGTGCTACTCTATGCTTTTTAAGCCTCGGCTATTTTTTATCCGCGGTTCCCGTTTCTTTTTCTCTTCTCATCCCGGTACCTGGTCCGGAGGTTTGGGTCACTAAATTAGGTAGGTTTTTGGTTGTTTATTTATGTAAAAATTAGATTAAACTATAAATTTGATAAATCAAATGACAACTTGCGTAAAAACAGAGTTTGCTAGCCATTTTTTGAAAATATTTAATGTCTTTAACTTAATATCAAAGACTCAAAAAAAAAAACCGTTTACGTTTACCAGGCCTTGCTGTTACAACCGTAAAATTCATACTGCGTCGTCAGCATGGGGTGATAAAGTTCTACGTTTTGCCGTCTGAGAGCGCCACATGGCGATATTTGAAAACGAACGGTTTTGCTTGCCTTTCATATCCAGGGGTTATTAATCTGAGTTGTAATTCGCTTTGAGACCCAGAGTTAAAGTTAAAAAATCTAACATTCGGAAGCTGTAACTCCAACAGCTATTAAACACTACTTTAAAAGACACCAGTCATGCAGCCAAACGAAGCTAAAAATTACAAATACCCTGTAAAATCTGCTCTTCCAGTCTGTAAGTTTATTCTCTTTGTTTCAGACATGTATAATTACTTACACGATAAAACAGGATATATTATATTATGAGGGGCGAAAGGTTATATCCGTTAATATTAGCGACTATCTAGTAACTAATTAACAAACATTAACGAAAGGTAACCCGCTAATGTAGTAAACAGACGGGCAATCCGCAACTTTTAACGACTCTAAAGCTTTTCAATTAAAAAGGTAAATCATTATTTCACAATTATCCTAAACGTAATTGTCCCAAATTCTTCACCTAATCGGAGCGAGGACTGCTTCAGTTCATAAGTATTGGCAGAAGTGAGATGAGACTAGAAGTGAAGGACTCTAGCATTGATAGTAGATCCTGGCACTAGTGAACAAATTTGAGGATTTTATGCCCCTTCCCACGCGCCTACACTACTGAGAAAAAAATTGGTCGAGTTCCAAAAACATTTCCTACCCACTACCCTCAACGTAAAGCTGCGGAACTCGGACGCGTCTCCTTGAATCTAGTTCGGCCGTCTACCACCACGAGCGTCTCACGTTTTGGAGGGAAAATTCAGAAACCGCTACTAGAGGGCCAACCGTTGGTGTGTTATAAAGAATATTCACTTTCGCCGAGTGTAGAATTTGGTTAGCTAAGTACTTCTGGTCTCATCTCACTTCTGGTATTGGATAGAATAGGGTAAGCTGAAATATAGGGGTGCTTGCAGTCGATTTCCAATTAAAGTTGGAATATAGCTTTGATCCGGGAGAGAATTGCGCCTTGGAGGATATAAACCGTTGATATCAGAGCATACCAATCCATATAATATATATATGGGCCGAGTGTTTTAGCTGGGAAAAGCCATTACGAAGGCTATGGCCAGAGAGAGAAGGAACCATCTCTAGAATGTTGATTACTATTTGCCGTGTCATCTCAAGATGCTCGTGGCCTTATAACCGTCTTCTAATAGCGAGGACCGCCTGCCAGTGTCACGAGGAATACGTTTCTGCGCTGCGAGAAACCCTCGCTTAATATTTCTTATTGAAAAAGAAAGGAAGGGGCTAGAAAAAATCACTGTTAAGCACGCCTGAGGTTGCTGGACTTACAATGTGAGTATTACATCGAACAAATACTACGTAACTAGATCTTTTCTAGTTTATGCGGCCTTTACACGCTCAATATTTTGCCCAAATTTAATGGGGGACATCTATAAAATTCATAATCTTAAGACTATTCCCAAAATTTTTCACTAATTGTGCAAATAAAAATCAAACATGGTGTTGAATGCCCAATATTTAGAAGAAAAAAAACTTAAATCTTTATTGGACAAATATATGGATTAAACTCAACAACGGGCCCTACGCTTTTTGCTCAAATTATTGAGCGTGTAGGGTCCCTTTTTCCCTGACTGATATATCTAATTTAGGATTCACAGCGCAGTTTTTATTACCTAGAAAAAGTACTGATTACTGTTATTCCATAGCAGTGCATCAGCGAACCGTCATGCCACAGATGACTAAGTAACAAATAAAGCTAATTTCTTTAGTAACGCAAGTTTTTACTCTAAAGGTTCGCCCATTGACACAACTCACTAAGGACGTGTAATTAAAGGTTCAATAAGATAAGGTGATATAACACTAAAGGCTTCTTCCTCTTACGGGCCTACCCAGGATATACTATGGACTTTTGTTTAGAATTTCGTTTGTTACCAAGTCTTAGGAGAAAGCTAAGCATTTCACTTTTCTTCAAGTTTCCTAAGGAATTCAATTCATTTCAAATTTTTTCAATTTGTTTCTATTTTATTCAATTTGTTTCTAGTTTATTCAAATTATTTCTATTTGATTAATTTACTTAAAGTTTGTTAAATTTATTTAGTTTGTTTATAATTTATTCAGTTTATTAATAACTTATTCAGTTTATTTATAATATATTCAGTTTATTTATAAATTTTTCAGTTTATTTATAATTTTTTCAGTTTATTTATAATTTTTTCAATTTATTTCTTATTTATGCGACATAAGTCATCTTTCTATATTTTCCAATATCTTTCAAAATCTTCCAATATCATTTTAAATTTTAAGTTTCTAAATTTTCCAATATCATTTTAAATTTTAAGTTTCTAAATCTTCCAAATATTTTTCTAAATTTTCCAATATCTTTCGGTATCTTCCAATATTTTTCTAAATATTCCAACATCTTTTATAATTTTCCGATATTCTTTTATAAGTTCTGAATTGACATAACAATTCGCATCAAATTTTTAGTTTGTCCTTTTGTTCCACAGCCAGAAATGTTAATGGCTCAGTTCAAGATAAAACGTTAGACACCTGAGGTGCTATCTAAGACGTACTAGCGCTTTCTACATTGGAATATCGTTCAGCTAGTGTCCTTGAAATTTTCCATTTGAGAATTTACCAAAGTTAAAAATATATACAGTTAGCTTATCTGTTATCTTTGATAATACAAAATATTTTTATACTAAATTTCATGCAATAATAATATAAAATTGTAGAATTATTGTGAAAAAAACTAAATAAAATACTTATTTAATAAAACTTCCGTATTGGAATAATATATACAGTGTAGAACAGAAAATTGGAACAATAATTTCAGTAAAATGCCCCAGAACTGCCAAAGGTATAATTAATAGTATGATAAAGGTCAGACCTATGGCGCTGCTTTTAATGTCAGTAAAAAAATTATTGGTGTTATTTCACGAGTAATATCGACGATTTAGAGTTCATACAGTTACGTGTTACCACATGGGAACACGCTAATTTTAAATCTATTTTGTTATTAAAGGGAATGTAAATTTACAATTTCATATCATATTTTAACACGAAAGTGGTATTATGTTTCACTTTCAAGTCTCTACTTTCAAAATATCACGTTTTTAATATAATTGAACCAAAGTTTCTATTTTTAAATCCATTGAAAAATCACGAAAACTCAATTTCGACATATCAATAATTTTGTCTTGTCGAGCTTGTTCGCCCATTTAATAACATCACTATGACGAGAGGAAACAAGATATGCCCCAAGGTATATTAACGCTTTTTGCAGTGTGATATTGTCTTTAACAAAACCCGAAATTAGGGATATTCAACGTCAGTTCGATTCCCGCTACCAATAAGCAAAGGCGTGGAAAAGTATAGGAAAAATATCGTTAGCTTAACAACAATCCGTAGTGGCGCAGACGTAAAGTATCCGCATCCCACAACCGGCAACGTCAGTTCTATTCCCGCTACCTCCGCGAGTAAGCATTTTCTCGTCGAAAATATGATCGAATTTAGTATAGATGTTGCTAGTGTGGTGGAGAATCAAATTCCGGCGAGCTCTACCGCGTAATTTAAATTTACGAAAATGTACGCGATCGCGAAACCGCCAGCCGTCCTGCCATCTAGCCATCTAGCCAGCTAGCCAGCCAGCCTGCTTCATGGGGTCTCCGTATAAAGCTTTTGCTATGGTCAAAAAGCTTAAAAAACGCGGGAATCGTATACGCGTCTCGAGCCTCTCGCCAGTCTAAACTCTGGGTCTGATAGCGGAAAGAGTGGCACCATCTCACGTGAAAAATATATCGGTGACGTTGGCCTACGGGAAACGTTTTAGCCTGTCATAACAAGTGGATTTCAAATAATTTCATATGAAGTATTTTCAAATGCATATTGCCAAATAAACAGAAATCGGAGAATTAAAAGCTTGATATTTTTAAATTCATAGAAATAAATTCTATCTTTTGTTACATAAATCAGACGTTTTTCAAACGAAGCTTCTCATTCCCTTTAAAAACAGAGTTATTTTGGGGCCATATCAATAACGTTATAAACAAGCGTTATTACCTTTTTGTTTAATAAAATGCAGGCCTAGCTGTAAAACGTCGATAGCGAATGAGAATCAAATATTAAGTACATTAAAAATCACATTAGTCGTTTAGCTTTAAATGATATCTCTTAATCATGGGTCTGTTATTTTTCATACCATTTTTTCCGTGATCAGAACCCCAACATTTTTCTTAAAGTAAGTGGTGGTATGATCTGTTCCACACTGTATATAGCCTATATTTCAGGCCGATGTGGGAGTTTGGATTTAAAGGCGAGTTCTTCCAATCTGCAGCTTAGAAATCGGCGGATTATTCTTACGATTTTCATTTTCTTTCCCTCTTTCGTTTAATCCTGGAAGTCAGTGTTATCGCATCGCGTGCGAAAATGTTTTATCAGGGTTGAGGCCGCCCCAAAATTGAGAGATCTATAAAGGTTTTCAACGGACCAGCGACATAGAAAAAGATCAATGAAATATAAGGATAAATGGACTTAATAATTTGCTTAGAATTATCTAACTAACACGAAATATTTTAAATTACATATGAAGATAAAATAAAAGAAGGAAAATTGGAAATATAGCCTATTGATTAGAAAACAATGTTAAAAAAACCAACTGTATACAATTATGTAGAATATCTGATTTAGAAAGATTAAATTTTAAACGCTTTTGAGTCCTTTCGCACAAACAGTTAAAATGGTGGGTAACATAACATTATGCCTAAAAAGAACAATCTTTTTCGAAATATAAAAGGAAAAATGTTAAAAAAAAATAATAAATGATAAAAAAATAATTAGCATATAATTTGTCTTAAGAACGAGGACTATTGTGCTGCCATTGGTTTTTCAAAATAGCATAAAATGTGGTGTTTTGAATATTACCTGTAACAATTGGGATAAATCGCTATCATCCTTACTCTACAACGTAACCAAGAGTTAAGAGAACAATGGATAATAAACATGAAAAATCAAAATTATGTTTAAAAATGTTTCTCAAATATGCGCCGTTTCTCAGTCTTGGTGAAAAACTACTATACAGTCGTCTAGAGCTCTCCAAATTCTCCCATTTCCAAACAACCAATGAAAAAAGGAAACATGGCCTCCTTTATGACGTCGTAACGGGGAAAACAAGATAGTCGGTATTTCGCGGTTGGTGTGAATTTCAAAATATCTAATGTAATTTTCATAATTTTAAAAGCTTTAAGTCGAGATTTTTTGTATCACACATAATTTTAGGCTCATTTTTCTACGTATAACTTGCCATCATCTAATACCAGTCGAAAAATATTGAGAGTATCTTTTTAAAATATAATGTTATGCTACCTAAACATTTCCCTTGAAAAAAAAAACTTTAATATAATCACTATCAGTCACTGCAAAATCAGGAATAATCCAACTTATTCTGATACTATCATATAATAAAAAGTAGATATTAAAAATGAAAATTAGATATTAAAAATAAAATTAGACATTAAAAATAAAAGTCACATATTAAAAATAAAAATTAGATATTAAAAATAAAAGTTAGATATTAAAAATAAAAGTTAGATGTTAAAAATAAAAATTAGATATTAAAAATAAAAATTAGATATTAAAAATAAAAATTAGATATTAAAAATAAAAATTAGATATTAAAAATAAAAATTAGATATTAAATATAAAAATTAGATATTAAAATAAAAATTAGATATTAAAAATAAAAATTAGATATTAAATATAAATAGTAGATATTAAAAACAAGCTGCACATCTGTTTACTAAGCTTAAAAATCGTTGGTTTTTCTACTTATTCGATAAATCCGTGTAATAAGCTGAATTCTAAAATAAAATATTTTACTTAAAATAGATGATTTCTCGTACTTTTCACCGCTTTGCGTTGTTTTTTTTGAATTCATGTTTATTTCACGTATCGTGAAAATATTCTTGGTGCAACTCTAAAATATTACGCGTGTCTGTAAACGAAAAGGGCCAGATATACTCGAAAACATAACGATTTCCGTTGCTGGTCCTTGAAAGAAAAGAATGAAAAACGTAGACCTCGATTTCTTGAGAAAAGGAAAAAAATTCCGATCGAAAGGATGAGAGAATATTAAACCCCCTTGGAAATAGAAGAAAAAAATATATAAATTTCCATATAAATTGAGCATCGATATAAAGGTCTATTATAAGACTTTACACCGGTATCTTCGTTCTTCTATAAAAAAAAGCCTAAAAAACTACGTTATCCCTTAGGTTGTATATAAAATGCAAAATCGACTTCCCGGTTCGTGTTAGGGGTGATCCGATCGTTAAGAATGATAGCGAGCAAACTTTGGGGACAGAATGAGGTACATTTTATAGCGGTTTACCTTCTACCTATACGACTTGTGTCGACTTTTATAGTATTTTCGCTGGGAAAACAGGAAGGGTTCGGATCTTAAGCCTTACTGAAATTTGTAACGCTAAATACTCTGATGTTTTGAAAATCTTAACATTAGTTACTGAGGTTTAAATTATAATGTTAACACATTAACTTATTGATATTTCTAACAGTAAATACTCTGAATTTTAGTATTTTTGCCAATAAATACTCTGCAATTTTGAAAGTTTTAACACTTATTTTCAGAACAATTATTCTGATTTACAGATATTTTTAACACTAAATATTTTGATTCATTGATATTATTAACACTTATTACTGATTAATGGATATTTTTAACACTAATTACTGACTTTTTGATATTTTTAACACTAATTACTGACTTTTTGATATTTTTACACTAATTACTGACTTAGTGATATTTTTACAACTAATAGTGACTTTTGAGATTTTTAACACTAATTACTGACTTTTTGATATTTTTAAAACTAATAATGACTTTTTGATATTTTTACACTAATTACTTACATATTTTTAACATTAATTACTGAATCATAGATATGATTAACACTAACTATTGACATTGATATTTTTACTCTAATTTCTGACTTTCTGATCTGATGAAATTTTATCAGCAAAGTTCCGTTACTTCTGTTTAAGAGAAAAATGCAAAAGAATTAGTCTCTTTAGACACTCTTGATTTGCGTTTGTGCCGCTGCTCATGGGAATGTCAAAGCACTTTATACTGCAGGCGTAATAATAATTCTGCTTGGGATCACTGTAAAATGCAATTTTACTACAAACTAGTCAAAGCAAAATAAAGTCGCTGTTACCACTATGGTAGTGCTGTATTAAATTAGAGAAGCGGAGGTGAAAATCCCCTTTCTGAAAATAAGCTTTTAATTTTTTATGCCGCAAACAATATGTGTAAAAAAATATATCAAAATGTAATAGCTGGTTCCCTCCGAAGTTTCTCTCGGAGAATGCAGTCTCATCTGGTAAAACGAATGATTAGAGTCCTTGGGGTCTAAAAGACCTCAACCTATTCTCAAACTTTAAATGGGTGAAAAGACCAGTTTGCTCGGACGGCAACTTGGATGCGAGTGCCAAGTGGGCCACTATTGGTAGCCCAGCTGTGGGATGAACCAAACGCCGGGTTAAGGGGTCCGATACGTGACCCTCATGAGATCCCAAGAAAGGTGTTGGTTGCTTTAGACAGCAGGACGGTGGAAATGGAAGTCACTATCCGCTAAGGAGTGTGTAACAACTCAACCTGCCCTGAAAATGGAAGGCGCTCCAGCCGCCGCAGCCGAGTAAACTATGGTGTTTTAAGCCGTGGTGAGTAGGAATGGCGCAGAGGCGCTGAGCGTAAACTCGCCTGGAGCCGCCAATGGTGCTGATCTTGGTGGTAACTATACCACACCAATTCTAAAACCTTCCATTGTGTGCTCGTAACCGTAACAAATCACCGAAGTTTCATTGCAATCGGATTAATGGTATAGGAACGATTACAGGACAAACATGCAAACAAAGAAACATTAATTTTTATATTATAAATTATTTAAAAGTTCAAAAACTATAAATTATCATTCAAAAGTGGAGAAATTCAATGTAATATTCAAGGTGACGGTACGAATTACACCAATTTGAAAAAGAGATTGCAATTTTTTTAATGGTTGTGAAGTTTGGGGTAACGTCAAAAACTTGCAGTCTAATTATAATTAGCCTTGGAGCTTTGTATTTAACAAGGCGTAGAAATCTATTGAAATTTTTACTGACAAAATTTAATATTAATGGAAAGCACTACTGCTACCAGCTCAATTTAAGCATTTTTTAAAATGGAAGGAAATATTTACTAAAACCCGCCCACTTAGACTACGTCACTGAACATCTAACAAAAAATCATGTAAGTACGTCCTATTTATGAAATTAATAAGAATTTAAGTTGGTTGTGTCATATAAAATGAGAAACTCATTTTAGGGAAGAGGATTTTCACCAGCCTTTCCCCTTTAATACAGCACTGTTAAAGTAGTACTAACGATTTTATTTGTATTTTACAAGCCTAAAATGATACTCCGTAGTAAAATCGCTTTTTACGTAGCACTCAAGCGTAGTTATGATTTTCGACGACCACGCAAGCTCCATTAATAGCGTCTGTGTTGACGGAACAGCTGATTGTTGCAAGGATTTAAAATCGCAACCGTCTCCGCTTGTTGAGGAAATAGAAGACTGAAACACTTTTTTTAATGATAAGCTTATTCCAGTCTTTAAATCGAAATAAAATCTCGTTTCGAATTCAAATTGGAAGTGGTACAAGCTTTAGAAATCTAATAAATCAATCCTATTTACAGTGTTTTACTATTTCCCTATTCACAAATAACGTATTTTTCACAAGACCCTCTGTAATGAGGTTAGGGGACAAAACAGTGTAAAAAAAGGGCCATAGACAGACTTCAGATGATTTGAATAGAAATAATGCGAAAAAAAAGAACCGATAATAAAATGTAAAGAGAAACAGCCTTAAAAGTAATTTATATTCAAATGGTAAACTAGTTTTTTACGTAATTTCTTTTTTATGTTTTGAGTATCAGTATCTACATAACCATATAACGCGTAAGTTTGAGGCTGGCGTAGCGGCTTACATGCATCGTCCATGCGAAACAAATTAAAAAGAGGGCAATAGTTTTTGCTCCGAACCTGAACCAAATGGGCGATTTCTTGAGAGTGGTTACGGGTACGTAGAAGACACAGCCATAAAGCTACAACAATACGAGTATAAAATAAGTCGTTCTAAACAGGCCTTGGGGTTCGCGGACCCCACCTTGGCTATCTCAAGAAAACCACAACTAAACCTTTGCTCTACCTTTACATACATCAATCATTCAGTTTTGTTAAATTCGATTACGAATTGTGACTGTGCATAAATATTGAACCTCCAAAGAAAAATGAAACACTTCCTGAATTATATGTGGACGTGAACAAGTGGCAAATATCCTTTCTACACATACTTATATTGAGATTAATAGGCTTATGGCATATTGTTGATTCCTTTTAGCATCTCTTCTTAACACTGACAAATGTTAGAGCCTTTGCGAAGAAGGAATAAAGACTGTTTTGTTTTACGTAAGATCTTTGCCTCTGTCTCTATAGATCGAAGCCTTCTGACAATATCGCGAGAGGTATTACTTTGTTTAGTATGTAAAGAAGGGTATTTCAGGCATCAGGTCACTGACACAGCCAGCTTCAAAGGCAAAACATAGTAAATACTATGGTAAGGTTCAACCAAGTTTTTTCGACTATATATAATGCAACTCCGGCCCAGATCATGTGTATCAGCCCAATTCTTTGCAATAGTGTAAAATCTTCGGTTATCGGTTATATAAAGATTGAATAGGAAATATGATAATGTCCACTACACCACAAAGGCCCGCTGAAAGGCTATAAATGCACTAATTCTTTCTCTCGCAATACGAACTCGGAGCCGACAGTTCATCTTTTCTCAACTGTCTTTCACCAAAGTTGGTTTTCGTCTATTTGATCTTAGCCAAGAGCTGAGCGAAGCCCCAAAACCTCGAAAAACGATGTTGCGAGCTTCCGTTATTAACAGAAGCTTACAACCCAACGAAGTTCATATCACGGTGTTTACGACGAATTTTTATTTTGCTGCGAAAGCAGTGAACCATGCGTAAATTTCGATTCCTGATCACCAAAAAAAGAAAATAAATATTGAAACCCAATAGCTAAAAGGATGTCGTAGTTTTTGTGACAGTCAGAAAGACAGCAAGGTAGATGTGAGAAAGAATAATCCTGCTAAAAGTAGATATAGACAAAATCTGGTGAATGTTTTTTTTTTAAATTCGAATTTGGATGGGATATAGTTACGGTGATGTCAATGCGCTCAGAAAAAAGTTCCCTCCAGTCCCCATTAATCTCATGTCGTCTGTGTTTTAAAAGAAGAATCAATTTTCACCCCCATGTGTACGAAAATAGAGTTTTCAAAAAATATCCATCACCAACGCCAATCACAGTAAAAAATCATCGCTCATAGTAAGTCCCGTTATAATAAACACCGTTTTATAATAATCCTCTTCCGATAGTAACAGTTATAAGCGTAAGTAACATGACCTTTCTTAAGTAACCCTTAAAAGTTTGGTTTTGAAAGGGAGTCTCAAATGACTTTGAGATATTAGATCTTTCGTACAAGAGTTTAACTAAATCCCCTAGATTCCGAATCTATTGCAAACGTAAGAGGAATTTACGCCAACTCATATTTCAATTACAGTTTTCGTATTTTAATAAAACAATAAAAATCAACGTCTGACCTTTGCACTGTCATTATAAGCGAATATACGTGGTTTTGTAAATGAAATCCTGCAAGGCTTCGAAACCCCTTTAGCTAGCCCGTAGGAAGAGATCTCGAATATCTATCCGTGAAATTAGATACATCTTCTTTGGAACAAGAAGTCAAAGAAAAAGATGGGAGCTTAGGAAACTCCGCTACTTTCGCGAAGCCGCTCCAAGAACGGATAACTTCGTAAAATATAAGAGATACATGAAAATGTATAGACTTTATCGACTTTTTAGATTTTAGAACCAGTGAAGGAAAAGTCGACTCGAAGAGTTACGAGGTGTACGTTTGACGCTACGTAAGGCTTTCGTACGAGTCAACTTAAACCCTTTTGCAAGGAATAAAGTCTTCGATCCTTTGTTTCAACGGAATTAACACAGTGTAGAAACGTTACTGCGTTGTACAAGCAAACATCAAAAATTAATGTTTTTCGTCGAGACAAAGAGAATACACTAAGAGTAGCAGAAGATAAAATACTTCATAGCGTAGCCTTGGGGCTACAAAACGAAAATATATTTTTAAATACGTATTAAGTTAAATATTTAAAATAGCAAGGGAAGTTTTTATTTAAAGTTTGATATAATCCTAATATAAGGTTCCGAAGAATTGTCTTAATTTTCATTTTACCGTACTTGGGTAAGATGACACAATCACGTGACTTACCGGAACTATAACAATGAAACCAGTTTTAAAAAGTAATGTTTCCTCTTCCACTCCTCTTGGTACATTCTCTTTGGTTGAAAGAACCCCTGTTTTCATCTTTGTATAATCAAATTTCGAGGGCAAAAGTTTGCTTCATAGCCCTTATAGTATCTATAATATTTAACATTTAAAAGTCGCTTAAAACTCTGTGGAAGTACTCTATTTAGAAGGAGAATGAATCGTGCGAACGCAGTTCGAAGGGGATAGACGCAAATGATTTTATAAAGACCTAAAACAGACGCCTATCAAGAAGGCTTCGAAACAAACCGTTTATTGGAAAAATCGAAAAGAGATGGTAGACCTCGACGAGAAATTGTCGGGGTGCAAAAGAGCAATCGTCCGGAAAAGAGATTAAAATCAAATTAAGGTCACAACGATTCACTTTGAAAAATTTTTCATTTCAAAACCTTCAACCCCAAATTTTATTTTGGTTGAAATAAGTCGCCAAAAATTTAGAGGTGTTCAATAACTGAAATAGTAATACGGTGATTTATTTGTGTGCAATTAGCAAAATATGCAAGACGTTTGAATTAAAAATGTTATCTTATACATTATTCAGAATGTTGTTCGTTAGAAAAAATTGATTTAATGTTTTTTTTTATACTTCTCTTGGTTATACTATTATAACTATTATGCCTGGCAATAACGTCCTATTACAGACCCAATAAAAATAGCTTTATAATTAACTTCTAGTTACGCTCCCTTCATTGAAGCTGAACAAAATCATGCAGATATTTTTTATATAGGGGAGCCCCAAGAAAAACTACTTAATAAAATAGAATAGAACTTTATTGTGTCTGTCAACAGATTCTTGGTTTAGGTTCCAGCAAGGGCAGGCACATATGGTGTCAAGGAAGGATTAAGTTAAGGGAACAATGTAATTAAAGTTTTAAATGTTTAGTACGATAAAAGTTTATGTGGGAAAGTTGAATTTGCGTCGAAATTGATAGACTTATTTAAGATTCTTTCTAGCAGCGAATTGTAATTATTTTTATAAAATGTAAACAAAGGTATAGAAAAGAATTATAACCCAACTTATTAATAAAAATGCAAATCACTTTGAGACGATTTCTATATTTATATTCATAATACAATAACAACAATTAAAATTTCAAAATAACAGATAATATTTCCGGATCATTCCTATCAACGAGGCATCCTTCCATTGTGAGACATTTTTTAGTAGGATAGTAGTAAAAATAGTAATATTTTTCCTAGACCGAAAAGCTAAACCTATGACAGAGAAAATACTATGGATAGGTATAAAAATTTCAAGATAAATTAATTTGGGCAAATGCACTTTTGGTCCACAAAGCCAGTGTTTATTCTAATTATAATATAAACAGCTTATCTTTACCAGTCTAACTTGAAACTCCTCTGTCTATATACCCACTTAATAAAAATATCTAGAAGGCTATAGTTTTTCTTGTGATTTTTGAATAATATTAAAACAGAGTCGCCCTATTTATGTAAATTTTATAGAACTAATTAATGAATCTTTTAGATCGTCTTTAGTATTCTTTCCTAGACTGACGGACAGAAAACGTAATGTTGCCTTCTTAAAGGATATAATGTACAAAAGCGTTGGCGTCCTAGGCATAAATGATTCATTGCATCCGACTCTGTTGAAGGCCATTCGGATTTATGGATATTCATGAGTCTCTTCCTTCATCCCTCAGGAGGTCTTGCGCTATTTGGCGTGCAGTTCGATAAAGTCCCTTTCTCGTTAATCACTCCGTTGCTCAAGCGTTTAACATTTTGCACCGACTGACCAAACTGGTTTAACCACCTCCTACGAATGGAGTCGCAATGTTGCATCCGATAAGCCCAAATCTACTCATTCTCCCGTTTCTGTTGGCCATCGCGCACTTAAATTATGTTAACTAAAATCGAATTAAGGCGCGACTCGGCCTTATTCGCAAGCGTCAGTTCAAAGTATAAGATATCGACTTATTTACTGGTCTACCGATCCATGACCTCCATTATTCTACTATATCGATAATTGATCTTCTTAAAATTGGACGCTTCAATGATCTTTTCTCCATTTAATACGCATTCAATTTATTTCAAATAAGCGTACGACCCCGTTGTTAATTTCTAGTTTACCTTCGTTTTCCAACATTGACACAGAAATCATTTTAGGTAGTTACCCTTTGACCCTATTTCCCTAAAGTTGCTAAATTATAAATATGTAACGCGTTGTTCCATGTGAACATATATTTTTTGGATTTCAAAGAACTTTGTTTTGTAGAAGTTCTATTTTATGTTTTGCCCTATAGATCCTTATAGGTTGGCGAAAATATGATTTTATAGAATGTGTCAAAGAAGTTAACAAAAGATAGTGAGACAAATTGTTTGCCAATAAGGACTAAAAACTACCACGTGGCATACACATGTTTTCAATAATACATGATATGATTTTTGCATATAAGCCCTATCTTAAATTTGGAAAACACTGTCCTATAATTTTATCCCGTGTAACGATGAAAGAGCACCCGTGTAACGATGAAAGAGCACAAAATTGTCAATAGATATTAAATTAAGCTTACAATGTAGTGGCTAACCAATTTCAAGCGATTTTTAAATTTGTTATCTTGAATGAATTTTGTTCTTACACTGTTCCTAAGCCAACTCCACCCGTTTTACTTCTCTGTTCCTTAGAGTTCAAAATTAAAGGTTATCACTATGCCTCGATAAAGGGGCATTCGTTTTCATTTCGCCTAGAATAAATAATAAGTTGGGTTTTTCATTTGAAATTTTGAATATCCAAAATACATCAAAAAACGTTGATCGAAACTCTACTGAGTTGCGACGTCTTAGCCTCCCGTTGTCGCCTTCTAGTAAAAACCCGTACGTCACGAGTGGCGTCTGCTGCATAAAGAGTGTTATGCTGTAGGAAAGGTTTTACGATATAACAGTCTTGTTTCCTTCAAGAACTTTCATTTAAAAAAGCTTATTTCAAACAGGTATATTTCAAATAGGTATTTTTTAAAACATGACATCAATAGTTTTTACAAGATTTCGAGTAAAAATGTTTAGGAAACAAAATTTTATAATCGGCATATACGTTACTATCTCTTTAATTTGATATTAAACTGCATTACTTATCTACCTTTCAGGTATTTCTCAAGCACCACACCACGGAAAGTAAAAAACAAAACAACACAGTGAATGTAATGTTAATTCGAAAAGAAAAAAAATCCCGAATTAATTATATAGGTATCCGCCCTGATACGCGTATTTGCAAATTAATTTCTTTGTCTCGGAATTAGTCTCCCTTGTTAGTCAGACGCACCAGCGTTAATCGCGAGGGGAAAACTGCAACTCCCTTAAGTCAGGAAGCGAAGTCTATTTTAGCCTACCATCAATAAGAAGCTTGGGATAATGACGCCGATGGGCATTGCGCGACTAACTATACCTTATTAGACAATGCTTTATAATGAGAAGCAAGCCAGAGCCAAGAAGAAAATCAGAAATTGCTACGCGAAGCTTAGTAATTTTCTAGAGTAGTTTTATAGAGGAGAAGATACGAGGGTTAATTTATCGCCGTGATGCGTCGAATCAAGTCCAGCCGCTAACAAGCTCTAACAAAGTGTACCCGCAGCCAGATCGAGTTATTTCGTACAACGCACGGTGAAAATTGCGGCTTCCTCGTGTCATCTTCAATTTATTCAATTCGAGCAAATCCCCTCGCAGAACGAACCTGGCTTATAGAGCGCGCCAGAACCGCAATCGTTGTTATCTCCTGGGTATAACGGTGGTAACTCTCTTTTCCTCCGTTATAGATACCATTCTTAAACTTCGCTAAATCAGGATCACTATAATATGTCCGTACTTTTCTACAATTTGGATTAAAATAATCGTTTGTGAGCGCCAAATACTACACGGGTTCATCACGTTTCAGGAATTAACACTACTGATAATTCGAGCGTTCAAATGCTTCACAACAATTCGGACCATTGTTTGAAAATACGACAAACGAGTCTTAAAATTAAAATCACTATACAATTTTTGAACAAATCTGTCTTTATCGTTATGAAATCCCTCGAAACCTAACCCAAACTGTCAGCGGGTAGGCCTATTTTGAGGGACTAGAAACCAGAAATAATTTCTAGCAGACACTATAAAATAAGTATGAAATCTCTTCATGATGGTTTTTTTTTTTCAGAAATCAAAGTTTTTCATTTACATAAACTTACGCACAAAAAGAGGTTAACCATAGCCTTAATGTGACGGGGATGTTATACCAACGCTAGAGAGGAACTAAAAAAACACCGTTCTAAAACCATTTCTTATTGTTATTAACATGCAATTTGGTCAAATTTGTCTACAAAATATGACCGTTAATAAAGAACAAACAAAATATTTTTTCGAATTAGAACCGCTTTATATCTGTAGATGTAAAAGCGGAATTGCTCGGAATGTTTTGATTCCGGTTTATAAAAGCCGGGGTAAATACTTAAAAATACGATTGAAACTGAATTGGATCGAAAATAAAATCAAATTAAATGGAAACTAATTGTTTTAATGCAATTGTATCCAAATTGAGATGAAGTAAATTTATTTAAAAATATTTACATCAATTCCACAAAGTTAAAATGATAAGTTAAAGAGGAACATGGTGAAGCTAAAAAGGGTGAAGTCTAACATGTAGAAAGCTCGCCTTTGAACCATGCTTCATCACACATGTAATGTCAAGATACAAGTACATCTGAGATGAGCATGTCTAACCAGGAGTCCAGGACAGATCGAAATGCCGTGACCTTTCGCAGTGGTTGGGTAAGGTATCTTCTACTCAATGTTTCGATTGAGATTCTTCCTACCATAAAAGATTTAATTTAGAGGCGACATCTAGGTGATACAATCGATTCTTTAAAAAAATAAAGTGATTGAATTTTAAGTATTTTAAATATAGATTGAGATTATCTAAAGGAAGTTAGAACATTAGGTTTAATGTCAGTGTAATTAATAATATATTTAAAACATAATATAAATGATTTGAAGAAATATTTTTATAAAGGTAAAATAGACCTAATTATGTTCAGCGCATTTTCAAAGGTAATGTGAATTACATTAATTTAATTTTAAAGTTTAAAAGGTCATAACTTTATCTCAAGGAGATGGCAGATCAAGAGTTGAAGAATTCTCTCCTTACCAATCAATAATCACTGGTTTGAGTGAAGTGACGAACAAATCAAGGCATAGAGTTAATGGAGATACGAGACAATAACATTGCCCATAACCTACAGGGAATTTACCAAATAACGCTATAAATTTCCCATGTGTTACTAAATAACACTCTACATTAATGGTCATTTACCAAATGGCGCTGTGAATTACCGATAGTTTGCCTTTAGCAATATGTGGTCCGATTATAAATATATGGCAAATCCTTTAACAATGTACATTTTTGTACTTCAGAGAATTTAGTTTGAATAATTTTTACATTTCTCTCTGCCCTATACGACCAAAATGTTTGATGAAAATAGAATTTTAAAAATTATCTCTAGACTAACTTCCTTGAGACATTAAGATTAATCGTAACTCAAAAGTGGTTTATATTTGCCTCAATTGTTTCATAGACCTTTTTTAGTAATATCAAAAACGGATTAATGTAAGAAGAACGTTGAACATAGCAAATTCCCTAGCCGTCCACGACTACTTTGAATGTTTTGTTGGGAGTGGCTTATAATTTCTAAACTCGCGCTCGCCATCTATCGGCCTTCTTCTCTCATATTTTGGACTTTAAAGATGGATACTGTATAATTCAAGTAAAAGCAAGACAAAACACATACTTTAAGAAACATCAATTAAATAAAATTTTAACTTTAAAACTTAATTTCACTAAATAAGAGTTAAATCGCATCGATGTCCATTTTGCCTCTTTATCACTGGCGAAATTTCCGAAGGAATTATTAACCAGGAAAATAGAGATAAGAATGATATTTTTGACCACTTGAAGTCGCTATGTACAAACTTTGTGGGTGGAGCCAAAATATAAGCAGACGAAGTTTTTCAATGAAATATTCGATGATGGTATCAGAGGCCTAAAATATGATCCGATGTGTATATTACATTAATTCGTTTTTGCTAATATCTTATTTCAACTCTTTTTATTATTCAAAATTTACTTTTAATTTGATCTACAAAGCTTACGTCGCTAGCTTTACTAAAAGACGTACAGCCATAATTGTCTGTTTATAAAACTATAATACCGGCAATACAAGCTAACATTCAATTCCGGACGTTGTATCTGACGATTATAGGTGAAAAACTGCTTAAAGCCAAAGGCTGTTGATATTTATATTTTACGCCATCGAAAAGTTTAATAAGAATTCGCCGTTTTCGTTTAGCTCCAATAATGTATTTTACTATTTTTCGATTCATTTCGCTGCTAAATGTAGCGACAAATGAACGTTAATGGCTTTGCGTTGGAACGCTGTAAAATGGAAATACCACACCGCGGCCTTTAATATCCGAGCTGAGGTTTATCGTAAGAAAGGCAATTCGAAGAAAAACAAACCAAGAGCTAACGCTGTCATTTTGCCTGTTCGCAAATTAGAAAAATGTTTGTAGGTTTGGTGGCCTTTAAACAAAAGATTTCGCTCACAGTATTTCCAAAATTATGTGTTTGGACACATTGCCACGTCGTAGAATTTTTAGTTAAACTTTCATATTCCGAATCAAAAAGTCATAAGTAAGGTTCACATACAAAATTGGCATAAAATAATACCGAAATTGAACTAAGTAGTTTTTAACGCATTCAAATATACGTACTGAGATATAAAATTATATTATCAACAAACATTTGCTAGTATCTTAAATCCTAAAAGAAATCACATGGGAAGATAAGTCATATATTTTTAGAAAATCGTGCGAATAAGTGTCGCTATTTCTAAAACTTTAAGGAACACTGTGGCAAGTCCACAGAGCGTCCCTGAATTACGACTTTCCTCATATACTAGTAGCAAAGGTTCGCCACTATGAAAAAGGGTAAAATAATAAGTACTGTACATTTTACCCCTTTGTCTTTGGCCCTGATATTCCAAGATGGTCGCAAACTAAAAATAAAACCTCACCTCATTTGTCAAACTCGCCAAAACGTATGGACGTTAACTAGCTTAACACCATTTTATTATTAAAATACGATTTAACATAAGAACATCTGTAGGACTAAATGTCCGTAAAATAGATTGAAACATTGAAACAAAATGGACGTTATTCTATCAGGCAAGTTTTACATATCTGGCCTTCGTTTTCCAAGAGAGCTGTGGAATATCTTTTATGGAGGGCAGTTACTATCCCAGTATCCTAGAGAAATTGTTTTTGTCTGGGTGTTGATAAATCAATCAGTCAGTCAGAACGTTTGCTTCTAGTAGATAAGAGATTCAGCCTTTTTGTCTACTCTTCTGGTCGCCATTTAAAATCATATTATAATTAGCACATATTAAACTATTTTTTAAATAGCACATATTAAATTAAATTTTAAATAGAACATATTAATTTATATTTTAAATAGCACATATTAATTATAGCACATACTAATTTATATTTGAAAAAGCACATATTAATTTATATTTGAAAAAGCACATATTAATTTATATTTGAAAAAGCACATATTAATTTATATTTTAAATTTCATATAGTAATTTGTACTTTAAATAGCATATATGAATTTATATTTTAAATAGCATATATGAATTTATATTTTAAATAGCATATATGAATTTATATTTTAAATAGTGTATATTAATTTACATTTAAAATTGCTTATTGTAATTTGTATTCTAAATATTCAAACCGAAATTTCGAAATATAATATAATAAAAGAGGTCAAATCTTTTGTAACAATTTCCAAAATTGGTGCTTTGAAAATATCTTCGCAAGTGGGTGCCTTTTTCTTAAAGAGG
This sequence comes from Phalangium opilio, assembly GCF_054372755.1. Taxonomy (NCBI): domain Eukaryota; kingdom Metazoa; phylum Arthropoda; class Arachnida; order Opiliones; family Phalangiidae; genus Phalangium; species Phalangium opilio. The sequence goes on from NW_028324207.1 coordinate 4,782,421, forward strand.
TTTGCGGCGGGAGTTGATTACCACTCAGAAATTCAGTAAAACCTTCAACAGTGCATTTATCTTAGAGCGTAATATTTTGGAGCATATACGCATAAACTTTCAAGGGGCGAAGAAAGACAAATGTTCGTTAGGTGTCTTTATTGTCGGTTTTGCACGTGTTCAAATGAGGCAAATTTTGGAAATAATGTGTAGTATGTCGTTTCTGTTGACTCCATGGCTATGTAGCATTGGGAATTTACGAAAATGAGGAGGTTCATACGGGAATTCGAATGTCATCTAGATTACAAACCCGTATCTCATCTAATAGAAAATAAAAGTACTGTGCGATTATTCGATGAGAATTTCAATGGCATACTTAGTTCAATGACAGCGTTGTATTGCAATTGACCTGAACCCAGTTAAATTTTGAATAATCCTTAATTCGTTCAAACTATCGTGACGAAATAAAATTCAATGGAAGATGGTGCATATTAAATTTTGAACATTTTCATCAAAGTAGAACTGTAAGATTACAAATGTTGATTAAACTTAGTTTCGATGTGAAGTTAAGTGTTGGTGAGCGTAATTGGACTGCCATATCTATGCCTAAAACTGCTAAGTCGAAAACGAGTTCTTGTACATGGCGCAATTACATAATGACCAGAGAGTGTTAGACAGAGCCAACGCACCACGTTATGGCTCCTTCGGGGGTGATCATCATTACAAGAATGACTTGGAATCCAGGCCGCAACATCCCAGGCCAGTTGTCTCTTTTAAAAGCCGTGGCTAACCTTTATCTATAGCGCCACGAATAACGTTCCCGCAGCGCCCGCTTCTCCGCCACGCCCCCATGCGGTTATCCTGAAAAAGAATATTCTAGCGCTAATTGTTATTCTTGCCTCGGACCAATCCCCTAAGAAATGTTACGAGATAACTTATTAAAGACTTTCAATTTCTGTAAATCTCTTCGTGCTCTTTTACTAGTTTCTTCTAATACCAACTTTTAATTAGTCTGTCACATTTAAGACCTTATCTCTGATATAATGCTATTGTGCTTGCTTTCATCCCAAAACGAATTTCATCGTAAAAGATAATATACAATGGATTGCAATTTCACTAAAGGGAGAGTGAAAGGAAATTCAAATGAAATAAGATCAATTTGTATCCGGGCAAAACCTTTGAATGACTTTAACAATTGAAACAAATTGGTAAATCAAAATAAACCTCTCCGAGTCGATAAAAAATTAAGAGGTTTTTCATGAATAATTAAATAAATATAATTGATTTCGATTATTTTAATTGTCAGTAATTTTCTTGAATTCTAGTTGAGTCGTTTTAAGAAACGTTATTCCTTAAATCATTTTAAACATAGTTATTGTTGACGTTTCAATTCTAGCGTATGCCTCTATAAGAACTTTTGTAAATTTAGGGTATATAATGCGATTCATTCACAATAAATAACAAGAAAACCTGCAATTGAGTGAACCTTTGGTAGAAGCCCTGCCATTGGGAGGCTACGCGTTTATCGTCGCGTACATCTTAACCCTATTATGATGATGGAGTAGAAGCCAATATTGCTTTTTTTGAACTGCGAACGCGGTCCGGATATTGCATATGTGGTTACTCCGATTTGCGAACTGCGAACGCAGTTACAGACACACACATGCGTCCATTGTAATACCTCTCCACCTCCGTTAAATCTCGTAACGCCATGTCTTCTGGTTGTTCAAAGTCCCGTGCCACACACCATGCTGAAAAGTGCGAGGCCGAGGTTTGATAAAAATTTAGCGCGATGTGATAATCATGGCGCTAGATATAAAGTGTGTTACGTAAATTTGGTTAACCAAAAGGCACGGCGTCAGTTGATAATTCGGGGGTGAAAATTTAAAATTGTTTTGGAAATCTCAAAAAAAATTTTATATGATTTGGAGGTGATGTTTCAATGAGCATATTTTCTTAAAATTAGTACAATAAGCCATAAAAATTCACTTGATTTTAACATTTTTGGGTTTGCTAATTATCAGGAAAACAACAGAAAACAGAAAAATACCAATTCTTTTTCAATTATGCTTTGAAACACAAAATATTTGGTTAAAATTTTCGTTACCTTGATCACTTGGTAGACGTACAGGCATGGCCTTCACTCATGTCGATGTAGTATCGCAATGTCTCATTAGTAGATCTTTCCGTGTAACGTCATGCAATTTGTATCTCGATTAAATGTCTACTTTCATTTAATGAATGAATGAATCTTTATTTGCTTTCTAAGTAGATCCCTTTTGAAACAGGGAGGAGCCACTACTGGCTCGCAAGCAATTGGAACATACCTTTTAAATCTTTTTCAGCATTAGTAAGATAAAATTTACAAGATTAAATACAAACTAAATACAATATGAATATAGTACAATGATAATGATACAATAATTGTTTTTTTTTTCCTTCTTTCTTCCAACGGAGTGAGAGGAGGCGCAGCACACTAGCAAAACGGGGAGAACTGTTATTGTTTGTTAGTTAATGTGTTTTAAAGGCGTTGGCCCCATTGTAATTGAAATGTCTGAGGAGAATATGTGGGCTTCAATGTACCCTAGACGTATCACGAGGGTTGAAGCCCGAGTAGAACAGGCTACGCGAACCGAGGCAAAATCAGGGCATACCATGACTATATGTTCGACGTCTTCAACCGTATTGGGACATCCAGGGCAAGAAGGGTCCCCTCCAAATATTGTTGAGATTCGACCAGCTGTAGGTAGGTACCCTGTCCGAGCTTGGAAAAGCAAGTGAATGCTTTTCTCATTGGAGTAAAATGATTCTAAGCGTGGCGAAGATTTATGTTCACGGTACAATGTGAGACTAGGATGCTTGTTTAATTCAGCACGCCAAAGGCTACACGGGACTGACGGCTCCCAAATGTGCGATCTAGTTGTGACATTCTCGACATCCAATGTGTTCTTAAGCCCGAGAAACGAACATAACCATAGATTTTCTTAATAACACGAGAGGAGTCCGTGAACCGTAGTCGGCCCAAGTATCTCAATCTACTTTCAGCCTCACAGCGCGAAAGAAGACCAAAAAAGCTCGCCGTCCATAGCTGCCTTGGCGGTCAACAATCACCGAAAAAAATCCCCTTCGCGATGTTCACCGTTGTTTCTTAATCTTATTCACCCGAGAAATTTCTTAACAATTATGACTAAAATATTATTTTTCTGTTTACACAGTTTGTCCTTTTTTCCCTCCTTTCATTTTACTTTTTAATCTTTAGTTATTACGAAACTAAGGATCGCACTGCCAAAACTAACCTCAGTAATAAAGGTCGTAGCAGGCACGTATGGTTAAGACTCAAATCAGTTTCATATATTGCGTGTGCACTCGTAAGGTGCCCTCGATAGCCACGAGACTCAGCAGCCTTTGTTGATGGAGTGTGAGGCCCAAAAAAGACCGTTGGCAGTATTGTCATGGCAAAATTTACCCCGTGCCGAAACAACGAAAGCCTCAATACGCGCAACCTGCAGGTGGTTTGGGGAAAGGAATTGTAGGTGATGACGCACCGCCGGCTGCGAATAATAACGTTGCTTCTGACGGTAATGCCACTCTAGAGGGCGTTGCGTCTCCCAAGGAACAGTAACGTCTACCAGAACTTGTTCGTTATTGCAGAGGAAAATTACATCAGGCTTTCTCATGTTACCGTCTGTGCAGACCAGGCACGGTTACTTGTGGACCGTAAAGATCTTTTTTCGACCCGGGTAACAGAGGTAATTTAAGAGTTTATCGTGACGGGCGATTCTCGAAGTGTGTGAACGGGGACATTGTTGCGAAATATGAGAGAGACTTACAATCCGACCACATCCATTTCGGCATGACCAATCAACGCGATTTGACGGTGTACGGCGACACGGTAAGAGGTTTAATTTTGTCTTGATTAAGTTTTGATAAATAAATTCTTTTGAAACGACATCAGTACGATGCATTCAAGCGCACGAAAGTCGTTGATTACCGGTATTCAAACCAGCCCCATATATGGTAGCCTCTCATGAGATTCGCCAAAAGTGTTACACAGCCAATTTTTCTGGCTCCAATGGTGACATGATAGTAGTTAGGTGGCGGAGAGCCTTGGCGTAAGATGACAGCTGGCAGTACACCTTAACCGCCGCGGCAACATTATTCTGTAGGTTCAATAACTGGTTATACCAATGTAGCGGGATCAAGTACTGTGCCGACATAAGACCGAGGCCACCATCTTTACCCGAAGCAAAGAAAAATGCCACGGGTGAGTAGTGGGGTAAGCCCAAGGTGCGCCTAACGAATGACTTTGTCATACGATCAAACGCAGTTAAGGAGCCGACGGTGAAGCGGCTCGTGACTAGGGTTCGAAAATTACCGTAATTTTGGAAAATGGTAAATTACGCCGTAATTTACCGCGTAAATTACCGTTCATGGTAATTTACGAAAATTAAAAAATTAAATTATATTGATTGTTTTTAAGCTAAATAATGAAAATATCACTTGAACACAGCTATTCTTTTTATAGCATAGTGTTTTACAATATTTAAACACCGAGTTTTGATGTTTGCAGCTCAAAATACTTTTGAACAGCAACATCCACTTTCTTCTTCTTACCAATTTTGCGAATTTTTGCTATTTCACGTTTTTAAAACAAAATTCTAGAGAAGGGCCGATAACAGTTTAGTCAAATTTCGGTGCCGATATATCGGTTTAGTCAAATTTCGGTGCCGATATTGGTATCGGTATGGGCCCCTCTCTAGAAAATTCTAACAACTACAGCTTTCCAGCTAAAGCAAACGAACTCGACAACAAGAATAGACGAGAAAATCAAATTTCATTTCCTTAATCAAATTTTTCCCACGCTTGCCGTTCAACCTTTTATGACTTACTCATATATCATGGGAAGAAATAAGTGTGCATGCACGGGTAGAGCAAAATATGGAGCTTTAGGACCATTTTCCAAATGTTAGAAATGAAAATTCGGTGGTAAATTACCACCGTAATTACCAGGGTAATTACCGTTTTCGTAATTTACCCGAGAAAATCGTAAATTACAGTTACCCTGGTAAATTACCGTGTAAATTACCATGGTAATTTACCGATTTAGAACCCTACTCGTGACTCACTTGACTACGGAGGTCATCAGTTGCTTTTTTTCCCGCTCCGTAATTTTCGTCTTAATTTGAGTTTTTTCGCGATCGCAACTTGGGTTGTTTTTATTGTTCTACATGCAAAACTAAGTTTCGCGAAGTGTGTTTGAGTGTTTTTAGTCTTCTAGGTCAAGTGGTCCTCTTTTCGTGAACGTTTTTGTCAACTCGCTCACCAGAACACCACTTTGTCCAATTCACCATCAAGCACCAACTCTATGCTTCGATACGCTGGTTTCGGTCTTTTCCCGTTTGCTATATGTCCAGGGACAGGCTGGGGCTGGTTAGCCATATAGCCTGGGGTGCATGAAGTGCAAGAGTTTGTTTGTAGAACGCGCACTGACGACATCCTCAGGTAGATTATTCCACGGAATGATCACTCGGTGAAAGAATATTTGACCGCATCACTTCTGGAATGCGGGAGATGGAGTTTCCGGCTATTGCTACGCGTTGTTATCGTTGATGCAGTGTATGAAAAGTAACTTTGTCATGGAGGGTGCAGAATTTTAAATAGGAGAACCAGGTGTAGGTTGAGACTACGATCTTTTAGGGACAACCAGTTTAGAGCCTGCAATCGATCCTGCCTATTGAAATGTTGCAAAGCAAACGGAAGATTCGAAGGCCGAGCCCTTGTACATTTTCCAAGAGGTTGATGTCTCGCAGACGGTAAGGACTCCATAGGCGAAGGGTCTGACCAAAGCATTGTATAACACAGTCAACGTCTTCAACGACTGACCAGGAAGGTTTTGTTTAATAACAGCCAAAAGACTGTTGGCACGATCAACAGCACGGGTGACGTGACCATGCGGATCTAAGGTAAAGGCCGGGCTTTTGTTCATATTTCAAAAATCGGGCCGGGCCGAACTTGATTCTCATTTAATCCAAAATTCAATTGAATGAAAATTAAAATGAGTATAAGCTTCTAAGAACAAATGTGACGAACAATTATCGTAAGAAATGAATAATATACGTCGCTAAAGAAAATATGAATTCAATTCATTGATATTATGTAAAATAAGAATTACAACTGCACTATGTGTAACGGGCCGGTCCGGGCCTGTTCAATTCATGCAATGTGTCGGGCCGGGCTTGGTTAATGCACGTAACGGGGCGGGCCGGACCGGGCCGAAAAACCAACTATGTACTCGGACAAGGGCCGGGTTTCGGGCTTATTCAAAATGCTAAAACCGGGCCGGGCTTGGGTCGGGCCTGAAAAACTCGGCCCGTGCAGGTCTCTGAAGCAAGGAAAAAGATGTGGCACCAAACTAAGAAAATTGAGAATTTCAAAAACCTAAGTACAACCTTGCGAAAGAAAAACCTTATGCAAGAAGAAAATGTGCAGTACATAGAGGAGACATTTTCACAAACAGCAAAGGAGCTTTTAAAACAGCTGAGAGAAATGGGCCTAAAAAACTCTAAAAAGTCCACCTACAGCGCCACTCTTCGGTTGTTGCCACTACTCTTCTGTAGTACAGCCCTAAAGCCTATCGATACCTGCGAAAACATTTATGCTTGCCTAATCCCAGAATAATTAGAAAATGGGCTGCGAAGGTTGATGGAGATCCTGGGTTTACAAAGCAAAGCTTTCAGTTTCTCAAATCACAAGTTGTAAAATCAAAGCATCCTCTCCTTGTCAAATTGATGTTGAGTGAAAAGTCTATTAGAAAAGAGGTAAGATGGAATGGTAAATTCTTTGATGGTTATGTTGATTTGGTAACAAAAAAGGAAGCAAACGGAGACAATAATAGCATTGCCACATCCACTTTGGTCTTCATGGTGGTCGGAATGAACAGTAGCTGGAAGCTTCCAATAGGATACTTTTTTGTGCATGGGACTGTAATGGGATTTTGGCCGAGGGGTTGCTCAAGAGTGGGAGAGCTAAGAATACTCTAAAATTAGCGACTGAAAAACAATTCTAAAGTCAATTCCTAATCAGCGCCCCCAATCGTCTCTCATCATTGTTCCCAATGGAACCTGCGAAACCGTGATCGGCCAGCAGCCGCGACAAACGCCCTTTGAGCAGGTGACGAGAGCCGCGCGCTACACCGTCAGCGGCGAGCCCAGCCAGGAGGTGGTCGCTGACAGGGAAGGACTAAGGCAGCAGAAGGCTCGAGAGGCCGGGGGAGTGCCCTCCTAGCACAGCAGTGCCATACGATCCAAACAATGTATCCGTGGCCCCCAGAGGGTTGCCAAGAGCTGGGGATGAGCCATAGCAACACCTGGACGGGGGCGAGGCGGCCGAGCCCGGGTTCTTACGTAATTTTTACACTGAAAATCCCTGACTTTTCCAGGTAGTGCTTCTAACTTCTATCTGTTTTGCACGTAACCGCTATACAAACCTCAAAACAGATGAAAGCCGGTTACATAAACTGATTAATTTGTTTATCTACAACCGCCTATAAACCGAAATTCTATTATCCGTGCTCGTTATCTGTGGTTAATTTGATATAATTATCAAAACTGGTTTAGTATAGCTAAACAGGTGATAAAGCAGTTACACACAGAGTCCATGCGTACTGTAAAATATATGAATGACTTTGGTAGTAGATACAAGTCATATTTATTTATCAGATTTCATTTCAATTGAATGTTTCATTAACAAATAGGAACAATAGTACATAAATTGACGTATTCAGCGATTCCACCAATTTTTAAGACAAAGTAGAGCCGTAATGGTTTCAGGACATAAAGACCCCCGTTTGGGAGTCACAACGTCAGTTCCAAGTGAAAAAAGTCGTTCAGAGGGTACTGAAGATCCAGGAATTCCAAGGTAATCGCGGGCCATGATCGAGACTTTCTTATAATCGGTCTCGTGCATCTGCATTAAATAATGTCAAGTTATTTTGGACTACAACTAAAGGATTAATCGTCCACGTGTATTGTAGGTTAATGTATTACCTTCCACCATTGCAAAATATCGCTATGCGGTGGCGCTACTTCAGCTTTCAAATAAATAAGTAATTCAGAGGCTTTTGTTGTTCGTTTGGCTCTTTTGGGATATAATGCTGACACGTTGACCCCGGTATAATTGTCTTGCGTACATGACTCATTATGTACATCATTTATTTGGTGCAAGGTTGATACGTCATCGTAGTGCGAAGCGAAAACTGATACAATGACACTTTTAACCTTTTTGCAAAAGGTTACGTCATAATGGTCTTTAAGCCATTCAAGCTTCAGTGTTGGATTCATTGCTAACAATAAGATATCGTTAATTTAGCTCAATCCTTTGAAAACTTGATGAATCGCACATGTAATATAATATTGCAATGTTTTCATAATGATACAGATCATAACATACCCATAGCAATCCACAAAGCAGAAGTATCGGAATGTTTGAAATACGTCTTTAGTTTACAAAGGGCATTCTTACTAGCGTCTTTCATGGTTCCAGCTGACGTCTTTTCGGTTTCGTCCAATTTGTCCAGGATTAACTTGTACATTGGCATGATTATAGCTGCTGTAGGATACTTCGATTCGGAGATGCGATTTGTGGCAAAATCAAAGTCCTTGATGATGATATAAAATTCAATTACAAGAAAAATCTTAACCAAGCCAAGTAATAATAATAAACAAGAAAACAATAATATTTTGCTTGTCTCGAGAACCGTCTGCAAAATACTAATGAGGCGAATTCTCTCGAAATTTTATAAGCGAATGTGGAAAAGGTTACTAGAGCAGACATTACTCTTAAAATATCAATCAAAGACTCTATTAGATGCCATTCTTCTGTATTCAACTGTAGGTTAAGTAAATCTCTGTCCGAACTTGTAATTGCGTCCAAAGCCTGCAAACGTGAAGAAATATGAGAAACCTTGAAGAATAATATGGAACCGTGCGTATGTACAGCTCTTTGCGTAATTGCTCTCTTTAGCATTGTATAAGTAGATCCCCATCTTGTCTTGACATCCAAGAGCAATTTGTTATCAGGAAGATCATAAATCACATTCAGCTCTGAAAATCTCTCTGATTTTGTGCGTGATATTCTAATTGTGCTTACAAGACGTCTTACCTGTTAAACGCGCAACCATTAAATACTTTAAGTATATTTGGGTACAAACTCATTTACTTTAGTCACTGCTGAACCAATAGTTATTGTCGTCGTTTCAGCAGATTCGTTTGGTTGCGTTAAATTTGAATCGTATTCATTCTCATGAGTGGCAACCGACCTCAAAGATTTTAATAAATCCTGCACGACAATGTTCAAAACATGAGCGAAACATCGAATTCGATTTTCAGATGAAAATCGAAAACCCAACTCGGCGGAACGCGTTTGTAATTCTTCGGTAAATGTATCGTTATTTCCCGCGTTATCCATTGTCACGGCTAGCACCTAAGCAGGGGTTTAGTCAACACTTCTTAAATATTCTTAAAAGGTTTTAAAACAATTACTTTAGTTATTTGGCGGTCGCTCAGAAGCTTTAAGAATTTATCGCAAATATTTTTTCCTGTATGACGCCCAGGAAAAAACATAAACCCCAACAAGATGTCGTGTCCATTCCATGATTCGTCGACCCAGTGACACGTTACAGCAATGAAGGGTAACATATTTGCTGATGTCCAACAATCATGTGTGAAGGACAATTGCCTCTCAGAGTTCTATTCAACTAAAAAGTAAACATTCCAAGTCCAATCATTTGACTAAGTTTACAACTGATATGACTTTACTAACCTTAACTAAATTGGTTATTACTTCTAATTCGGTATGGTATTCCTTTATAATATCAGTTTTAATTGTAGTATCTGATATTTGTAAATGGGTAAGAAACATGACAGGATTCAGGGAGCATAACATATCTCGGAAACTTTTATCTTCAACAATTTGAAATGCTTGGTCTGATAAAACGACAAATCTAACCAGTTGCAACCTTGCGTTTACTAATTCAGACTTGGAATGATCAAAGTTAAAAAACTTAAGCACTTGGTTAAAAATAAAAGTACATTTCCCATTGGTTTAATGGTAGCTAGTTGGAACATCACGATCAATGTTGGCAAACCTGCTAGGTTATTTTGAATAGATGATTTTGTTTGGTTAGTAATGGATTCTCTCGTCGTCAAGCAACCAGTTGAATAATATACCTTGATACCAACTTACAACACTAAACCTAACAGGGGAATGTATGTATTGCTATTTAATAAGCGTTTTTACTTGATTCTTGCCTAGTGGTACGTCAGGATGTTTCCCTGCCTTTGCAAACATAGGTTGCACCTTGTCCGGGTGTTTAGTAACTAGGTGATGGCGCAAATTTCCCGTACTACGGTTTGTCTTTGAGTCTTGGCAATATCTACCACTACCAATGTTATGTAATATTACAGTGAAAAATATAATTCCACGACCGCTAACAAATTTAGTTTAAATTTAAGTTCAATTTCACTTACCCAGAGCAATGAACGCATTTAGCATATACTTTAAATGTACCATCAGATTGGATAACATTGTCCTTGGTAAAGTGGTTCCAAACCTCACTTCTTTTTCCCCGCTCCGCGTTGCTACTCCGCGTTTCCGAACAAGTAGCCATTTAAAGCCCGATTGATTGTTTTTCAAATCAAAACTGAACGTAGCGATGATAATTTACGATATGATCACATTGTCTCAAACGGATAACTAACCAAAGGGTTTTGTGTATCAAATGACGTAAACTCAATGATAAAAATGTCTATAAACAGTTATCGCGGATTGTAAGACTAGATAAAAAAACGGATAAAACACATGTAACATTAACGAGTATAAATAGGATCACAGCAGGTAGCTGTCAACTGCAGTTGGTTGAAAAAATCCATTAATCTTTTATTAAAACGGTTTGAACTTCAACCAGTTTATCAGTTGGCGTAACCGAACATAGACGACGGTTGGAAGCACTATTTCCAGGTTATCCCTGACTTATCCCTGATTTTTTCCCCTACTTTCCATATCCCTGACATATCCAGGTTTTCCAGGTTATCAAGGGTTAGGGCTCTGCTCCAACGGGACGACGACCCCGAGGGAGCGGGCGGGGGAGCCCTCCACCAAGAGATCGAGATGGTAAACGTCAAAAGCGTCGTTTAGATAAACGCGCAAAATATAGACTCCATCAAATTCTTTTTCGTCGCGATAAAAATCGTCAAGCGTCCGAAATATTTGACGCACAACCGGAATTTACCGCTACACCAACTGAAGCAGATATTCGGGGGCTTATTTTCCTCGCTCTCAGTACCCGATTCGTCGACGTTCGGCAGGAAAATTTTAAAAAATCCTACCTACTACCCTATCACTGTCGCTGCATTAACATCATGCTTCCATAGCCGTAAGGACAGTGCCCCTGGTCCTGACGGCCTTCTGCTGTCGGACTTACGTCGTTTCGACTCAGAGTTGCTGTGTCTCACCTATAACGTTGCACTATTTTTGGGAGTTCCTCCGACGGTCTTCAGGGATTCGCGAACAAGCCTTATCTCGAAGAAAGGCAATCTCTCTCTGGCTACCAATTGGCGACCAATAACCATCTCAAGTGAAGTACAGATTTTTCCATCTTATTATGTCAAAACGTCCTATGGCTACTCTACCATTGCATCTTGCGCAACCGGGGTTTCTTCCTGTTGACGGTTTATGAGCCAATACGGCATTATTGGACCACATCGTCAGAGATTGTAAAAACAAGATAAAGGGTTTGTCTATTGTCTCTCTCGATGTAGCGAAAGCCAACGATGGGGTATCCCATCACTCCCTACGAATGGGCCTAAAGACGCGAATGATATCTTACATAATTAGTATTTACGACGACTGTACGACGACGATTACTTGTGGTGCTTTAAGGGTTTCCAACGGCCCTGTCACCCTGGTGTGAAGCAGGGTGACTGCATGTCCCCTATTCTCTTTTATGCCGTTATGGACGAGCTTTTCGACCAACTTCCGGACTGTGTTGGGGCGTCTATAGCGCGAAGTCTTGTTAATGGTATGCGGAAATTACTGAGAGTCACAACCACTTTTTTCGCCAGTCGTTCTCTACACCTAAATGCGACCAAGTCCAGATCTTTAATACGGCGCAAGGATGGCAAACGTAAGAAGCTTCTCTTGCTAATAGTTCCCATTTACTCTATAGAGAACGCTATGATCCTAACGGTGACATTTGAAAACTTGTTGGACTATCTGGGATTACACTTCTCACCACATGGCGTCGGCGTTGCCGACGACTAACTATACCAAAGGCCTTGGACACTTTGGCCTGAAACCCAGCCAAAAATTACACTTGCTGCGAAATTACCTTTTCCACGTTCGCTCCGACTCTATTGATTCCAAACAAAATTTGAAGGATGAAACCCCAAATATCTAACCGGGTGAAACAAAAGGCAACAACCAAAGACAGGCGATTCTATCAAGAACACCTTGTTCAAATATTAAGTCAAAATTCTGGGTATAATAATGAACCAGGTCTAAATTTCTTGTTGTCGCTGTTGACTCATTTGAAGGACATGAAAAAAAGAGCAGATTTGAAACTCAAATGAAAATATTTTCTAAATTACAAACCGGCAGAAAAATGGTTAGTAATTAACAACGGTCGTTTTATAATTATTCAAAACCCTTAGGCTAAGCACATAGTGGAGCGAAGAGCACAGCAACAATTAAAGGGGCGAGCATAGCGGCGAAATCAAACACTAAAGTTCCAATTGAACCACGCATAGTGGAGCGATCTACATTACATTGAGGTAAGAGCGCTGTTACAAACGAGCAAAGCGAAGCTTTTAAACAAGTTTGATTTTCCCGCTTTGCTCTCTCAAAAAACCGGTACAATCCGGTTCCGATGCAGCGGTGGCGTTCGGCAAAAACTATTATTCCCGAGGGTTTTGGCGCTCTTTTTTGCCCATTTTTGTTACTGTGAAAAATGGACTTGAAGAGAATAAATTAAGAATTCTAGAAAATCAGAACAAAAAAGAACCCGATGTAGACGACAGTTTTTTTCAAAGTCTGGCTCCACATATACGCACTCTCACGCCTCCAAATAAAATGTTACTGAGAATCAAAATGCAAGAACTTGTTTACAATTTTGTTTATGCTGAACAAATGAATCTACCCCAAGTGACACATTTGCACAATGTAACGCAAGACAACATATCTCAGCAACAATGAAGTTCCACAAGTGTAGATAACCTCATAGGTTTCTAGGTTTCTTTTTTGCCGTATAAGAAAAAATACACCCTTTAATACCATAGATATGTTATAAATAGTCACGTATCTATGGTTAACCATTTCATATATTTCTTATTTTGAAGAAAATACCAAGTTTTAAGTGAAGAATTCTCGGCTAATAGAAAGGAATCCATGTTTTTTACTTAAATTGTTGCATATTTGTTTTCCCGCCAAAATATTATTCCGCTATCATCTCTGCTATGCTCTCTGCTCTACTATGTATTTCGAACTCTTTCATCCCCGCCACTTTCATTCGCCGGTATGCTCCTTGCTCTAATCGCTATGTGCTTAGCCTAACTCTCAGTCTACAGCCGAGTGTTTGATAAAATATTACGCAAATGAGTCTCTGTATTCCATAGCTTTCCGCGAGCAACAATTAGAGCCCTGATGGCCAGTATTGAAAAGACCGTTTACATTTGACTCATTCTCCAAATTTCTCATCTCCCTCCAAATTGACCCAATCACCAAAACAGTTGGTGCGTGATTTCTTTGACCATTTCAATGTGGACAACGCTTAAATTGGAGCATAAAACGGGTTTAAAACAGTTTACATCATAGTCTTTCAATTTAAATAAATTAGAGATTTATCATCACTGTGATTTAATTGTTTTGCTTTAACTTATTTTGCAATGTAAAGTTGCTATGATATTTTAAGTGAAACACTAAGTGTTAATTGTAGCCATTGATAAACAATACAACGATAGTTAACACAATAATAACTGCTATATTCGTTATGCCTAAATTAAAAAAAATGGGTTATAAGTTATAAATAGTGGTTTGCGGAAAAAAGTATGGAAAAATATTAGCCAGAACTAAATCAAATATGTTCTGAAGTGTTTGAAGTTTTCTCAAATAGCAAGCATCTTTTTACTTATTTGATTTTCTGTCATACTTATTGCTAGGGTTCTAAATCGGTAAATTACCATGGTAATTTACACGGTAATTTACCAGGGTAACTGTAATTTACGATTTTCTCGGGTAAATTACGAAAACGGTAATTACCCTGGTAATTACGGTGGTAATTTACACTGGTAAATTACCACGATGGTAATTTACCACCGAATTTTCATTTCTAACATTTGGAAAATGGTCCTAAAGCTCCATATTTTGCTCTACCCGTGCATGCACACTTATTTCTTCCCATGATATATGAGTAAGTCATAAAAGGTTGAACGGCAAGCGTGGGAAAAATTTGATTAAGGAAATGAAATTTGATTTTCTCGTCTATTCTTGTTGTCGAGTTCGTTTGCTTTAGCTGGAAAGCTGTAGTTGTTAGAATTTTCTAGAGAGGGGCCCATACCGATACCAATATCGGCACCGAAATTTGACTAAACCGATATATCGGCACCGAAATTTGACTAAACTGTTATCGGCCCTTCTCTAGAATTTTGTTTTAAAAACGTGAAATAGCAAAAATTCGCAAAATTGGTAAGAAGAAGAAAGTGGATGTTGCTGTTCAAAAGTATTTTGAGCTGCAAACATCAAAACTCGGTGTTTAAATATTGTAAAACACTATGCTATAAAAAGAATAGCTGTGTTCAAGTGATATTTTCATTATTTAGCTTAAAAACAATCAATATAATTTAATTTTTTAATTTTCGTAAATTACCATGAACGGTAATTTACGCGGTAAATTACGGCGTAATTTACCATTTTCCAAAATTACGGTAATTTTCGAACCCTACTTATTGCTCTTTGTTTACTGATGGAAGCGAACGATTAGCAGCGAAGCAAGGAGATTTTGTTAAAGTTATCAAACTCTACTTTAAAAAAATAGACATGGAAGAGATCACGATTCCAGAGAATGTTAGAAGAGAGACCTAACTTTTAGAAACCGATGTCTTTCAATATCTCTCACGAAGGATTAAATTAGTACGCTTGCATTATAGAAAAGTTTAATTATTTCCCTTCGACCGTGGTTCCCGTTGTTCACTTTGCAGTACGAGATATACCCCCACGCGCGGAAACTTAGCAAATAGATCTAATAATTAATCACCATCTCGATTCATTGGAAAAACTCGTCGTCGAGACAGCTACTTTTGAAGGCTTAACAAGAACCGTTGGAAGAGGAGCTCCCCCGATTCCCTTTCTAGTACCGCCAAACTGAATAAAACAAAAGAGAAACGAGAGGACGCGAACGAACACAATCAGGAAGATGATCAAAACGAGGCGTCCGTGCTCCGAATGCCGAGGCTTACCAGATCTAACCTTTCCATAAGAGGACACGTGTCAGAATTTAAAATGCTCTTTCGGAGCGGCATACGCCTACATTTTTCTTTCTATAGAACAGAAAATGATAAGAGAACCACCTAAAGAGCCACAATGTTCTGCCCGATTTGAATCCTTCGAGGTCAATATATTAACGTCTTAAACATTGCAATATTTGAACTATAAGCCCGGTTATTTACAGGGTGGAAACCTTTGCCACCAACCAGTCTAGAACCTTGTCATAAAGCTTTGGTGCTATGTATGGTTAAAGTGAAAGAGAAAGGGGAAATTAATTTTTGTTAGCCCAAGCACCATCTTTTTTCTTTGCTTTTATTCGCGTTATTATGGGTTGAAATATAAAGAAACCTATAGGGTCTTTAGTGTAATAAGATACAAAGAGACCATAAATATGATTTTCTATTGTTGTCATACTTACAGCTTTTATGATCCGTATAATATTTAATAATAGTATTTATATTTTAGATTTTATTTGGAGAAAATTTTAAATTTTCATTTAAACAATCACAGGCAAAGTTTATAATAAAAAAGTAAATAATTTTATATTTTGCAAAAACAAACTTTATTACGTTCTCGGTGTCAGCACTTTAAAGCTTACGACCATTATGTTGACCAATTTACGTTCAATTTGTTCATTAACTTGAAATGCATCTCCAAGCTGCATGTGAGTAGTGAACTTGTTATTAGGGCCAAGTTCTCAATTAGTTCAGTTAGAAAGGACTTACTGTGATTATTACTTATGTATTTATTGCAACAATAAAGTCTCGAGGTATTCGAACCCTTCTATCAGAATCTAATTTGTGTAAATTACGCTGTTTAAAATTAACTTTTATCTTTCAAACAGAGGTTTAAGTTGTTGTGGAACTATCATTCTCACAGACTGTCCATTATAAGCTGATTTTTTTCTGCAACAAAAAAAGAAAAAATTGTTGAAGGTACACTCTAACGGGATAAATGAACAAGACAGTGCGCTCAGTAGTTACGCATAGGTCAACTAAGGCCAGAAAAATATTTGCTATTATGACGGAGCAAAAGGTACGCTGAGCAACCCTCTTTGACGACCACGCTTACTAAGCGATGTCAGACTTTCCCTAATGTACGCTTTTTCGCGTTTCCGGTTTTGACGTCATGATGCTCAGCGCTTGCCCATTTAAAAAACCATCTAACTTCAAAAGGTCATTGACATCACTTTGACATCTCGAGCCCATCAACCAAACATCAAGAAAACAGAGACTTCCTTGAAATTTTCGTTACTGAACCTACCCAAAAACTGTCAGTGATGGGGCGAGAGGTGAACATGCATCGTCTGCTACGGTAACATGAAAATTAGGATACCTAGATTTTTCTTATAATTTATAAGTTTCTATATTCTCTGTTGACTTCTACTATTTAAGTAGATAAGTGGCAATAAGTCGCACGATGACTTGGTCCAATTAGCTAGCTGAAAACAAAACAAAATGTTTATACATCAATTCTAGAAACAGCTTAGTACAGAACCGACCTTTAAAACGTCTCATTAGTCTTATTGTTTCATATATTTTTAAAAATCGAGTCAAATCACTAATTCTAACACGGCGGGAGTTTTCATAAATTCTCGTACCGAAGTTGCAGTAATTTATATACAAAGTGAATTCAGCTCTAATTGATATATAAAGTTCAAGAAAACAAAGTTTAGGTTTGACCTACATTCTCGGATTTAGGTGTATTGAATAGAGAAATAGAATCTATGTGCAAGGCGCAAGCATGCAATACAACGCCTACGAATGCTTCGGAATGGGTGGAGAAATTAGAGTTTGAAAGAGCGAAACCTATAATGGTCGGACGGGATTGGAAATTGATGGAGTCGCCAGGCCCTTGGGGAAAAGCTACCGAAATGAAATTTCTCCTTTATAAGATCCGAGAGGTCCAACACGCACAAAGAAACTTGAAAGCATGAAATATTTTCAACTACGTCGGCAAGTTCTAAATCTTGTTTTTTAAAAATTTCGCTGCGTTTTGTCTAAGAATTTGAGTTATGGTTTGACTTCGACAAAATTTTCAAAATAATATCGGGAAACCATTTAATTTACTAAGCCACTTTCGTACCACCAAAACTAAAATACATCCCATATAAGAAATAAAATTCCATTCAAAATGCTAAGAAATGTTTTACTAACCTATAAATTTTCCTATCATTTTGTTGTGATTAATTTACATAAGTACAAAGCGAAACTTGTTTTAACTTTACTCCATATATCATAAAAGAAACCTAAATGTAACATAAACCAATCTAGTTTAGCTTTCATTTTTAAGTTTTGAATAAAAAGCCTTACCATTACGTCAAATAAAATTTGTACTGCACCAAAGTCACAAAACGAAGTAATTTAGAACCTGGGAATATGCTTACATTAGTTTAAAGACCTATCCAGTCTGGCACATTTTACTTGTACGCAGCTTCGATTTTCTAGTTGGCAAGATCGCGCTACTAAGTTTTCGCTACTTTGCGTCCTCGATTCCCTAAGATACAAATCTGTAGCAACGAGGCCAAATATTTTGCGCCTATCCGAGAAAAGCGCCAATCACAGACGAGAGAAAGGATGGGGTGTGGAGAGCCTCTATTAATTTCGTTTCTGTCACTTTTTCACAATGGTGGAAGCATTGTGTCACTAGTAATAATTATGGACAACGTAGATGTCACAATGATTGCTCAAATTTGATTGGCTCACAGAATAGGAAAAGCATAATATATGCATGTATCTGAACAGTAGCGCAAATGTTTTCGTGAAGACGTGATTAGACGAAGGCGCAAAGACGCGAGCGCTAGCCCAAAGTGGACAGAGCATAAGAAACTAAAAGATGACCGTTGAAAGTTTTGCACTTGTTGTAGGCTGCACTGACCGAGGCAAACTTGTCTTCTGGGAAATTGCAGCTGAACACAACTTTGTGCTTTCCATATAAGAAGTAAATCATTCTGAAAGGACTCGAACGATTTTATGAAACACGCATTTTTGCTTTGCTCGTGCGTCCAGGTGAGTAAGAGGGACGAACCCCTCGAAGTAAAGACTGGCGATGTCGATCGTGCTTCGCAAAGGCCAAAAGTCGGCATGAAGTTAAAGTTATATTTACTTCCCTACCTTTATACTAAAGCTTCCTTGCTTTCTAGAAGAATCCGTCGGTTCAGAATGGAATTCCTTGGGCTTATGATATAAAAGGTCGACCGGGAGAAAAGCTCAGCGTCGCGGAAGTCATTTTCTCTCAAATTGTTTATTCTATTTCGTATAAAATTTAAGAGAACACATCTGTTTAGATTTTAGAAAGCCGTCGTTATACTTTAGTACTAGAATATTTAACAATAGTAACTTTTCGAAAAATTTGCAACTAAGAACAATAAGTTAATTGATTAAGATCTTTCCATGTGCACATCAATCAACAATATTAGCTAAGGTTAATCTACTTTTAAATGGTACAATTATGTCGTTATTATAAAGGGTTAAAAGTATTCTTATATACAAAAGCATAAGTTAATAAGTATGTTCCATGAGTTTGTCAATGGTAACTGAGAGCTTGTTATGAAGTGACTTTGTTGAAACTTTATAGATCCTCCTGAAACGACCCTGTCAATGCTTAGTACAAACTAAATTGGAAGATGGACTGTAAAACCGAGTGTAGTCAATTCTCGCGTCGTTCTCGAATGTATCTTACAAACTTATGATTAAAGTAAGAATAAAACTTTTCAAAGTTGATACCACGCTGTTTTGACAAAGTCCCTGTTCTTATCCCGACATTAGAGAGATTAACCATCCCCATAACTCGTACGTTTAGCTAACTTACCTTCATGCAGTAATCTATAATCCTTTGATATTGTAGAGATCAAGTATCCTAAAACTCGTACCCATAACCAAAGAGCGGAAGATCTTAATCAACTTGCAAAAACAAAAATTAGTTAAAAAAATTCCTTCTAGTTTTATGGAACTACATCCGGATTTCGGGCGATTGGCTTATCTCTCATTAGCTGGAATATATTATCTGCTAAAGACTGGAATATTTTTTGAGCCGTGGTTTAGGGTTTCCAAATTGAATATGATTTCGAGAAAAGCCAAATAATAAGTAATAAAAAAGACAAGATAACAAGGACAAGTTTTAATCTAAATTTGCTCTGATTTTAATATTGAAATTTCATCAAATAATCATAATAAAGGCTTGCGAAAAAATGAATATTTTATCTAAAAGTGCAAGGGGTAAGCAGAATACAAGACAGACGACACGAATCACACGATCATGGGAAATAAGACATTATAAAATTTTATTGAACAATATCCAGTGTCCTGTGCTTATTTCCGGCCCTGATCATGCGGACTCCAGGCTACTAAATAATGCTGCATCTTCTACTCCTTTAGAATAATTTATTCTCTTTGCTGTAACTAACTTACCTTCGTACGGTGCATTTTAATTCCCTTGGCGTCAGAAAGATTAAGCTCTCTTTTATAAATCATCTGCTACTAATTAAGTTTTAAAAAAAATTCATGGTCCTATACGAAAAATCTAGTTACAATGTGCCGCCGATACTAAATCAACTGATTTTCTAAAATAGATATCTCGCTCAAAGGCTGGCCTTAATATCGACCCAAAATTAAAGCCTCGTTTTACAGATGAAAGTCGAAACTTATTATCGACTTTAATTGAAACTAAGGAAATCAATAACGCCTTTCTAACTTTTCCGAAAATTAAAAAGATGAGCTTCTTCTCCAGCTCTCATGCCCTTATAATCTTTAAGGCATAGTATGTCGTATATTGAGAAAATTTTGCTACCACCATTATCGTTTGAAGGAAGAAAGAACTGAAGAACCAAAAGATATATATTGGGACTAAAACCCTAGAATTACAGCTACTTGTCTACTACACAAGTTTTTTTTTAATTTTTTATTTTTAACTATTTATCGTGTGAGGAATGCTTCTAAGACTGACTGATAATCAACGCCCAGCCCAAACCGCTTGCCCTAGAAGGCTGAAAATTTGCAGAAACGTTACACATAAGTAGTAGGCGCGTTCTAAGAAAGATTTTTCCAATCCGTCGCCATCTTAAAAAATGGCGCGCAGAAATGTAAAACATCTTCTCCATGCAACAAAATCCGCAACGCACAATATTTAGCACACTGGTTTCCTTTAACCTATAGTGGTCTTTCGGGATCGATTGGTTGCCATCTTTTTAATAATCTTTTATACAATAATGCCCGCATGAAAACTAATAAAAATGTCCCGAGGGGCTGACGGGCAACGCCGAGTGCCTTCGCACCTAGGGTACTACAAAAATATTAGTCATCTGTAAAATCTACCCATTCTTTACATCATTTTGATGGAAGTTCTTATTACACGCGAGCGACGTCGAGGGTAAGAGCTAGTATAACCAATTAGTTAAATGGTTGAGAAGAAATCGAATGATTTCTGTAAGGGTTAAAGTTGAAATGAGTTCGTTAAACCAAACTTGGGTAAAATTATAAAAAGATTTGTTTTAAAAAACAAGTTCAGAAAACCAAAATAATATTTCTCCAAGTCGAGAGACTTATTTACCAAGATATGCAATTGTTGCTCTTTTTTGATAAGTAACAAATGGGCTCCAAACGTTTTGCAGGCACTTCACTGTGTTCCCCTTTTTATTGCCTACCGGAGACAGACTTAAACATTAGTCAGTCATATCAATTGAAATATTCTCTACTTTTTCCTTCTGTAAGAAATTTTACATTTGTGGTTGTTTTTTGCAAGGCGGCTAACGATTTGAAAAATAAATCTTAGTATTGTCACTAAAAAAACAAAACTTACACAATGAAGCACTTTCGCGTGTGATTGAGTCTCATTGAACCGAAATTTCACGCGATCGCATTTTCATTTCGCAACATATCAATCTACCACACGTAGCCCAAAATATAAAATTTTGTAAAGAGTTTTCAGCAGTCTGTGATCAAGGTTATAAAGGTATACACATTCGGCCAATAATTAGTGTTTAATGATCGAACGCAAATAGCAAATAAATATCAACAAATGTAAAAGAAACTAGGTATGAATTTTTTGCAGCAAATAGACAAAAATCAAAATAATTGAAGAAGGGACTAAATGCATTTAGCGAGACGTTGGAATGGGTATTTTATTACAAATAAAGCAAAGGAGAATGCGAAGCTGAAATTAAAACAAGTTGGGAGACCAAAATAAACCTCTCCAAGTCGAGAAGAGGTCTATCTATCCACAGACCGAAGAGGGTTGTCTAATATTATTGAATATATATATAATTGATATAAATCATTTTAATCGTCGGTAATTTCCCTTAATTCTACTTAAGTCGTTTTAAGAAACGTTATTCCTAAAACCATTGTTGTTTGAATTCTACCGTAATTTTTGAAAATTTAGGGTATATAAGTTGATCGATTCCCTATAATGGATAAGAAACAGAGCAATTGCGTGAAGCTTTGGTGAAAGCCCTGCCATTGATAGCCTACCGTTTCTCGTAACCCTAGCCGATCGCAGCGTTCATCTTAACCCTAACGAGGATAATGGAGTAGAAGCAAAAAATTGCTTACTGCAAACTAGGTCCGGATATTGCGAACACGCTTGCTCCAATTTCCCAACTGCAAACGTGGTGACAGACACACACCGCAGCAGGTCCAGTAAAATACCTCTCCGTGACGTCATCGTCACTAGGCGATGTGAAAACACGTGATTTGGTTTTAACTACTAATTAGGTACCAATTTAGCACCTTTAATTTACGTATCTCAACTAGACCTAAAACTCCATTGACTTAGAAATCAATCGACATTGCGCTACTTCGTTTCAATGCATTAACGAATCGCATAGAAAGAAGTTCTTTGAAGTTATTTTCGTTCGAGGTACACATCCAAGATGAAAGAGCTCATAGTAGTTTAGCAAAAATGAATGAACCATGACTATCATTTTAACACGAATATCATGTACATGAACTGCAAAAAATGTAATGAACCATGACTATCATTTTATCACGAAAATCATGTACATGAACTCACATTAACTTTAATGTAAGATATGCATATAAATTGCATCTTCTAGATTGCACCTTAGAGAGCGAGGGTGAGGAGAGTTTAAAACTTATCGAGTAAAAATAGCCTCCACTCTTTGAAACCGTAATTTAATTTGTTAGGCTCTTTTCGCGATTGTCCGAAATTTTCGCCGACTCGGGATTCGTTCTAGAAGAGAGGAGCTTATGTTCCCTGCGCGACAAACGCCCCCATTTCCAATCGCCTCCCAATAATTGAGGGTTTCTAAATTTAATTAAATTACTCCCGAATATAAAGGGATTCAGGCTGATCGAATTTCTACGACTAATGTGGCACCATTGTGATACGATGAATTTTATTTAAACGTACAATTAAAGAATAATAATAACTCTGAATTTTTCTGTACATTTTTAACAAATACCGCGAGGATCTTCCAATTTATAATTACCGTAGAAGTAAATTTTTTGATGCCGTTTGATTCTTTCGAAAGATCAACAACTTCAAAATAGTTTTTCTTTTCAATTCTATCTGCAAAAAAAAAAACACCATGACCGAGAATAAAATAAAAGTTTTTTAAAATAATTTCATTTTTTATACGTTTTTAATGACATATAAACTAAATACATTACACTTTTGACCATAAGATACGTATGGCATAAGTATGACATAACCTATACTTAGTAAGGCTATTAGACTTACTAAAAGCTACATCGACAACCTCGCGTGAATTGACTACCCTCGGTATTGAAGTCCATCTCCCTATTTAGTCTAAACTAAGCTTTTGACAGCGTCGCCTAACGAGAATCTATGACGTTTCACTTACGTCATGTGATGACAACCTCTCAGTAGCCATGAACGTATGGTTTTACTTATAGACGTTCTTACTGTTGTTTTACTTGTAATAGATATTTTAAAGCCAAATTAAGTTACAGTTAAAATTTTTTAATCTGTACACCTTTGAACTTGATTGTCAAATTGTGTAGTCTTCAGCTTCATCGCAACCTGCACAGTATAATACACAGAACCATATTTTCAAACATTGGTAAAACCGCCTTCCTATAACATTTAACAATCCATACTGTACTAAATCTCTAAGGTCCCCATCCGGTTGCGTTTCAAGCCTTGTCTAAGCAGAAGTTAGTAAAGATCTGGAAGAGGCGTCGTGCCTAAACACGGCTTTACCACGTTCCTCTTTAAAACTTCTCTCTAACGCGATTAGCGGCTTTCATTAATCAACGCGCCCTTATTTCGCAAACTTTGTTTCCTTAGAAATAAAAAAGACTAAATCAAAAAATTCTCCAAAGGTTCTGCTTGTTTAAACCTCTACTAGTAAACAAATGCTGCTTAAAGTATTTACTCCGTTTTTCGAAATTAGAATAAACTATTTTAGCAAGACGATTTAACATTTGCCTCGAACTTTATAGACAATACGGTCAGAATTGGTAATTTTTTGAAAAATCGATATTTATCTTGAAAATACTTTATTTCATTTTCAGTCCTTGCGAAGGTAATTGCTAAAAACAATTAGAAATATGGCGCAGAAAGGATTATTAAATTGACGGCATTTGATATGCCTTAAAATTAGGTCGTCGTTATATAGGCATAAAATCTTTAAAATCTGGCCTAGTAGAGTATGAAAATGGAAATTCATCATTCTAAAGAGTGATATATAACTAAAATTATCTACCGTCTATGAAAATGAATAGATTTGAGTCGATGTTTAAGCAGTCTGATAGATGCGTCTGGCTAGTTCTTCTGATGCCGTGTAACCTGTAACGATGCATTTTTAAGAATCTCACAATTGTTGTTTAAATATATTCACAGTTTATAGCATATCGAGGTTTTAGTTCAAGTACATAACTTGTTTTAACTTGTGTTCATTATTTTGTATTCAGCTTGCTGTTTTTTTTCAAGTCACGCTAATGTATAAAATGCTATTTTAGTTTATAGCCAAGTTTTCGATCAAGCATATACAATGATACTAGGCATT
This sequence comes from Phalangium opilio, assembly GCF_054372755.1. Lineage (NCBI taxonomy): Eukaryota > Metazoa > Arthropoda > Arachnida > Opiliones > Phalangiidae > Phalangium > Phalangium opilio. The sequence continues at coordinate 4,806,923 of NW_028324207.1, forward strand.
CATTCAGAAACTCTAAATAGGATGCGATTACTATAAATTAACATCACGAGTAATTTGATATTTAGTAACTTGTTAATAGACGGCAATACATTCTACACGAACTAGGAAATAGTAGACGCTTGTCCTTCACCATCAATTTTAAAAATATGATTTTTAAAACTTTTCAGAATCTAAGCTCTATAACATAATTTTATTTGCTTTACTATTACATACATAATTTTGCTCTTTGATTAATTTTTATTAAATAAAAAAAAATACTTTTCGATTTGTTTCATAGTCCCGTTGAAGTTATGAAACTGCCCTAGACTTACGAACGAAGGACTATTTACTTCATACTCAAAGTTACGAAGCCCCGGTCGTATAAAATAAATTCAATTTGCTTAGTAAATCAACCTTCTCAAGATATTTGAATTTCTAACCAGTCATTCAGTTAACCTTATCGTAATTAAATTCCGTAAAGTCCTTACTAATGCCTAGAAATTGAAATTCCAAAGCATTTCTTCAATTAACCTTAGCAAAATAAAACAAAAATCCAAAAATAGGTAAGTGGACTCCAAAAATCGTGGACGCGATTGGTGACAATAATTATACACGTTTTCAATAGTCCCGGTCAATTGCCGATAATGTCTACTCCGTGTTGTTAATGTGGAACGGGGGAAAAGCAGAGTTTTAAGGCATTTCTCCCTTCCACGTCTATGAGAGCGCCCCTGGTGGATAGTACTTTATATTATCGCCTATTATAAGCGACTTTTCTTTTAATCCTTAAATTTATCTTCTATATTTTATACATCCCAGCGATACCGTATAATCAGAGGATTTTTCATTGCTTTTATATAACATCAATGAATTTTAATCTTAAGCCCATACAGATCTACTTAAATAGCAACGCTAGCAAAAAAAAGAAAAAGGTCCATTAAAAGCGTTGAAAGGGAGAAGCCTGGCATTTGGTTTTTGATATAAAATACTCGCGTTTATTACCAAGGTCTACAGTACAGAGGTTTGAACTTCCTTCCTCTACGCACAGTCACTGTTAATTGCAAAAAGTCGATAACCTCAATAACCTTCATCGAAAACGGAGAATTTTAAAATCTGAGTAAAATAATCTCGATTTGAATTAATTCTTAAAGTGAACCATTAATTTTTGACGCCTCATGGCTATTTTGTGGGGGCGGAGAAAGACCTGAATTGCCCGCAGAAAGCACGTGATAAGATCCCCTGATTGTTTAACATATATATTTGGTTCTAAAAGAATTTAGTCACCTCCTCTAAATGTTTATGCCTAAAAGTCTAATTTTGATTAACATCCCATGAGATCCACTGTCTTGGATTTGGTTTTAGAAGAGCCATGTATTCTTTACAACTTTGTCATTGTTTTCTTCTTTGTAAATTGAGTTTAAGACCTATCGTATCTTTCGTCAAATTGAAACCAATTCTTCTATTCGTTTAACGATTAGAATAAATTTATCTTTTAAGTTAAAAAAATATAGTCTGTAATCAGCGATTCATAGACTATCATATAACTTTTATTACGAATAAGGGCAAAATGTACAGGAGTTCATACTAGAACGATGTTATCGCCCCCAAAAACCACGTGTTTTTTGTGAGTGAGACTCTTTCAAGATCTTTTAATGTACTGTTTTAAAACATCAAAACAACGGTTTAGTGGAAAACGTTGTAAGGCTTTGTTAAATAACCGGTTAAGCCACGGCGACTAGTCTCTAATACAATTTGCTCGGAGTTAAGGTTATTCATTTCCAAATGGGTTCCTTCATATTGGATGACTTTTGTAAATCACCATTTTGGGTATGATACGTTTTTATTACTTCACCAAGAATCTGATTATATTAATTGATGGCGTACGGTTTTAATTATGAAGTCTGTAATTATTTTGTAAAGGACGCTAATTTGACTTGGTACACGGATGATCCGGACTTGACTCCGTGTTTTCAAAAGACCATTCTGGTCTGGGTGCCATGCGCGATACTCTGGTTGTTCCTTCCGTTGGAAGTTGTGCTGATCGCCAAGTCGGTACGGCGAAGCGTCCATTATTCTCATCTCTGCATTACGAAAAGTGTAAGTCCTTATTGAGCGAGGATCATCGTTGTACGACACAAAATGCGTTGCACAGGATTCTTCCAACTGATTATGCCTCCTACTGGGAATTAATTTAAAGTCAAATGGGGATCGACTAATCTGCTGAATGTCTGAACGTCTGAACTGCTGAAAATAGTAGAATTCCTACTATAAAATTCTCCCATCCTACCAAACCATAAACTGTCTGAACGTTTTTGACTATTTTGCTGAAATGCCGAATTCTGAACAGTGAATTTTGAAAATGAAGTAGAATGGAGACCGTCTGAACGTTTTTGACTATTTTGCTGAAATGCCGAATTCTGAACAGTGAATTTTGAAAATGAAGTAGAATGGAGACCGTCTGAACTTTTTCGACTATTTTGCTGAAATTCTGAATTCTGAACCGTGAATTTTGAAATTAATGTAAGATAGAGACCGTCTGAACTTTTTTAACTATTTTTCTGAAATGCCGAATTCTGAACCGTGAATTTTGAAAATGAAGTAGAATGGAGACCGTCTGAACTTTTTCGACTATTTTGCTGAAATGCTGAATTCTGAACCGTGAATTTTGAAAATGAAGTAGAATGGAGACCGTCTGAACCTTTTTGACTATTTTGCTGAAATGCTGAATTCTGAACCGTGAATTTTGAAAATGAAGTAGAATGGAGACCCTCTGAACTTTTTTGACTGTTTTGCTGAAATGCTGAATTCTGAACCGTGAACTTTGAAATTAATGTAAGATAGAGACCGTCTGAACTTTTATGACTATTTTGCTGAAATGCCGAATTCTGAACCGTGAATTTTGGAAATGAAGTAGAATGGAGGAGAAAGGTTATTTTATTTCGGAAGTAGAAAATTCTAAACAGTAATTTTTTGGAAAAGGCATATTATAATTTGAGAAAGGTTATTTTATTTCGGAAGTAGATAATTCAAAACAGTAATTTTTTGTAAAAGGCATATTATAATTCGAGAAAGGTTATTTTGTTAAAGTAATTTTTTGGAAAAGGCATATTATAAGTCGAGAAAGGTTATTTTATTTCGGAAGTAGATAATTCTAAACAGTAATTTTTTGGAAAAGGCATATTATAATTTGAGAAAGGTTATTTTATTTCGGAAGTAGATAATTGTAAACAGTAATGTTTTGGAAAAGGCATAATATAATTCGAGAAAGGTTATTTTATTTTGGAAGTAGATAATTGTAAACAGTTATTGTTTGGAAAAACTATATTTTTATTTGGGAAGTCAATGAAGATAAACAACAATATTTTCATTTTCAAAGTTCACGGTTCAGAATTCAGAATTTCTGCAAAATAGTCAAAAAAGTTCAGACGGTCTCTGTCTTACATTAATTTCGAAGTTCACGGTTCAGAATTCGGCATTTCAGCAAAATAGTCAAAAACGTTCAGACGGTCTCTATCTTACATTAATTTCGGTTCAGAATTCGGCATTTCAGCAAAATAGTCAAAAAAGTTCAGACGGTCTCCATTCTACTTCATTTTCAAAATTCACGGTTCAGAATTCAGCATTTCAGCAAAATAGTCAAAAAAGTTCAGACGGTCTCTATCTTACATTAATTTCAAAGTTCACGGTTCAGAATTCGGAATTTCAGCAAAATAGTCAAAAACGTTCAGACGGTCTCCATTCTACTTCATTTTCAAAATTCACGGTTCAGAATTCAGCATTTCAGCAAAATAGTCAAAAAAGTTCAGACGGTCTCTCTGTCTTACATTAATTTCAAAGTTCACGGTTCAGAATTCGGCATTTCAGCAAAATAGTCAAAAAAGTTCAGACGGTCTCCATTCTACTTCATTTTCAAAATTCACGGTTCAGAATTCAGCATTTCAGCAAAATAGTCAAAATATTTCAGACGGTCTCTATCTTACATTAATTTCAAAGTTCACGGTTCAGAATTCGGCATTTCAGCAAAATAGTCAAAAAAGTTCAGACGGTCTCCATTCTACTTCATTTTCAAAATTCACGGATCAGAATTCGGAATTTCAGCAAAATAGTCAAAAACGTTCAGACGGTCTCCATTCTACTTCATTTTCAAAATTCACGGTTCAGAATTCAGCATTTCAGCAAAATAGTCAAAAACGTTCAGACGGTCTCTATCTTACATTAATTTCAAAGTTCGCAGTTGTAACAGTATTTTATGGACGCTCTCCCTTTATTTTCCTAACCTGGCTGGTGGTTTTATAAATTCTACCCATGACGTCAATGATGACGTCGACGAAAAACCCGAACAACGTAAACATCGTGAAGATGGACCCTCGAGTGGTCCACGTGTTTGTGCGCGAAAATATTAACGCGCTCGCGATATAAAAAGGGTCCCCGGCCTTTGTTTAGGGCTCTCTCTGACTTTCACCTTGGTCCTATCTGGTCGACTTTCTGTCGCTGCAGCCCTCGGGCTCGACGCCCTCGGGCGTGGATCCTTCGGGGCCACGCCGCGGATTTCGTGAAGTCTCCGGACTTAAACTTAATCAACGCGCCGGTACATGGACGATCTACTTTTCGCGCCGGACGCTTTTGTGCGGGTTTCAACTCATCAATTCATTCGTAAATATAAACTCGATAAACTATTTTTTATTTATATTAAACCCAGCCAGGGTTACGAACTATTTTTATTTTAAATCATTAAAACTATTATTATTTTTATTATTTCAATGACGACAGTTTAATATGTTTTAAAAGCAGTAAGCTTTATTTTATTATTATTATTATCAAATATTTCCCCTAGACGTTAAAACGAACCTCTTTAATAAAGTTTCAATATCTTAAGTTCATAATTATTTAATATATCTATGATCATTACAATTATTTCTAAAAACTGTCTCACAGTTCAGAATTCAGCATTTCAGCAAAATAGTCAAAAAGGTTCAGACGATCTCTTACTTTATTTTCAATGTTCACTGTTCAGAATTCGGCATTTCAGCAAAATAGTCAGAAAGGTTCAGACAGTTTACGGTTTGGTAGGATGGGAGAATTTTATTGTAGGAATTCTACTATTTTCAGCAGTTCAGACGTTCAGACATTCAGCAGATTAGTCTATCCCAGTCAAGGGATTGAAAAGTTCCTAAAACTTCGTAAAACACTAGTTTTCCTTTGTGTTTTTAGCACTTGGTTTTGTTACTGGCCGCAATTAGCGTCTTAAAATTTGGTAAACAAATATACTACGGCGATTTTCAAGTCGTAGACAATTTGGCGGTTGTCCTTCAATTTGGAACCTATGTAAGACAATTTAAAAAAAATCCAAAACTTTTTAATGAAATAAAATGCACTCGCGTGTTGCAGATCTTGGCTTTATTCCTTATAATTTACGGCAGAGGGAGTGGCACGGTGCTGTCCGCAATATTGACAATGTTTTGGTTCCTCTTAACACTAACGCAAACTATCACACTGAGATCCATTATCATGAAATACTATTTACAAGTAAGCTCAGGTTTATTTTACATTTTATAATATTAATATTACGGCAAAATATAAACGTGAAATATTTCAGAATGACAGACAGGACTTTTTCGGGTTGGTAATTGAGTCGGTAATTTACCCTTTAGTAGTAGTTACCCTAGTCTTACACACACTGAGTGATGTCTCTCCGCACTACGAAAAACATAACTTCGCAATCGAAGTCAAAATGGTAACGCTTGCCGTTCTCGATTTAGCTCTCAGTTAAGTTTTATTGTCATACTTACGGAGCTAAAAGGAATCATTGTGCCCCCATATCTCCCACGGTTTTGTGGGTTAGTCAGGACTCATAATTCTGACGTCTCTCTAACTGTGGTAATTTCTGGGTTAGTAGTAATGCGATGTCGGGTGCGCACGCAAAGTTAAACGTGCAGCGAGATGGATTGTTCGGCAGGTGAAATTGTTCATGCATAATGATAGTCTAGTTTTTCCCACAAAATCCGCTTAGACACGATGAGAAAGTGACTATACAATGATTCCTGCATGATGTATGTATGTACGCCTGTGAAGGCTCGTTTACATGTGCGCGAGAAATGGAAAAAGTCGAAGCATAAAGCTGAGAGATGAGGCCTATTGGGGTTTGAGTTCCCTAGGCGTACCGTTTACGAACAAGCTAGAACTTTTCAAGTCGCGCTTGTTGCTCATAGATAAAGCGGGTGTTCCGAATAAGCTCCGATCTGCCGTGATAGATTTTTCAGCTCATGTTTGCTTGTTGCAAAGAGTCACGTGATTTTCCAAGCCAATAATATCCAAGGACTACCGTTTGATATTTTTGCGTTTGTTTATCTCGCGAAATAGGCCTTGGCACCACCATTGAGAATGTCTTTAAAAGAACAAGATAAAATTTTTGAAATACATGTAATCACATTGCCTCATTCTTTCAAGCTCGACAATTAAATGAAAATTATTCTCAAGCTCAAGTAGAGAAAATATACGCACCTTGACAAATTATATCAAGTAACGTTTCAAAAGGCGAAAATAGCCTTCTCTGTTTCTATTTCTCCTTATAGGATGTACCCACCAACGACGTTCCGTTCTAATTTTATGTTGTTTCTTTGTTATAAATGTCGAATGTTTTTCGAAAGCAATAGTTTCTTTTTAAGTAGAAGTAAACTAACGACAGTCGACGCCATTTTAGTTGTTTACTTCCGACCGAAAGGAAACTCTGCAATCTAGGCTCATGCTACCGCCCAGCTCGTATGTAAACGAAGGAGCGGGTGGAGCAGCGGGAACAAACGCTTTTGGCAGACGCGATTTTTAGGTGCGAGTAAAATATTCGACTTTCAACTTCTACTCTCAGCTTTAAGTAGGACCGTTCGCAAAGGCGCTTTTAGCTCAAGCTGATTGCTGAGTGAATATGCGGAGTTCGCTCTCGGCGTCTTCCATGACTGTTCTCAAAAGAGCTTAGGCGGGTTTCATATGAGCGTACGCTGGTAGCAGAGGCTGATTGTCGAAGTCAGCCTCGATCTATCGCTGCAAGATATATAGCTGATCAGCATTATTTTTTTTTCGTTTGCTAAAACCCACAGAAGCAATACCCATATTTATATTTCTGAAACTGTCCTATATTATCCTATAATTTCACGAAAGGTCCTAAATATCCCATACTTTTGACCTGTTGAAATTTTCCTATGGCTTAGCATCAAATTCATCAATATTTTGCTCTTTTATCGCGATCCTATTTGACTAGACACCTGTGTTCGTCCTCTATTTTCTTGACGCCAGTGATTCGATTCAAGAATCAGCGCGACCAAACTACTATTTATGTGAACGAATTCGCGGAAGCTGAAGCTGACGCCGTAAAGCAGACGCTTATTGAGTAAATTGGAAGCGGGAACTGCATTCTGTTCTATCAGCAATCAGCTTGAGCTAAAAGCACCTTTGCGAACGGGCCTTTTAATTCTCGCTCACATGTAAACGAGCCTTATGGAACATATGAACTTTATTTTTCTATAAAAATTCCTTGACAAAAAGATTATTTTCATACATAAAGAAATCAAGGGAAGATGATGCATCGTTTTGTTCACGCATAGTTCATTCATGGCTTACCAGGTAAATCTGATTCCTTTCACGCGTTCTCATGTATTGCGATTACTTGAAGTTTTTATAGAGCAGCTAATTGTATTCTAATTCTAACTTTCACACTTTTTATTTAAATTTTAAACGAATTGTAGCGCCCTGTGGAAAGGCTGGAAGAAAAACCTGGAGCCATCGGACGTGTACGACTTGAATGACGCGGAGCGAGCGCTAACTGTCTCGCGCATTTTCGAAAAACACTGGAAGCCCCAAGCTGAGACTATATTTGATGGCGATGAAATTGAAAGATTTTCGGAAGAACGAAATAGAACCAAATATCAAAGAGAGTCAATCACTTGGCCCTTGTTGAGGACAGTCGGGCCTTGCTTAATTGCTGGAGTGGTCTTTCAATTTCTGTCCGATGTAGTGTCTATCGGTCCTGCTCTTTTTACAGGGTAAATAATTTCACTTCAAAGGGACTGTTAAAAGGTCGGCGGACCGTTGAATTCTTTTTTAAAGACTCGATAATGACGTCACAATCCCTCGGGGGTGAGCAAACAAAGGTCTTCATTTCTTTCCCGGAAAATAGTTCTGAAGGAGGGTGATATGGAAAATCAAGTCATTCTTCTACTTATTATAAATCCAACCTGCATAGTGAAACATCCAAGAACTAACACCGAATTATTTTAAAACTAGAATTTGTTCGAAGTCTCAGGGATAATTATAAATAAGTGCCTCCGAGCAATCGTGTTTTGTTGACAAAATTCTCGTGGTATACTCAGTATCGAAAGAAATTTATTGCTCCCGATGTGACAATCATGGCAAAGAAACTTGGAGCATGCCACGAGAATTTTGTCAACAGAAAGGCTGAGCGTTATGCCATTGGCGGAGGTACTTATTTGAAATGATCCATGAAATTTCAAACTTATTGTTATTTTAAAATAATTCGTTGTTATTGCTTGGATGTTTCACTTCGCAGGATTTGGAAATTTGTCTAATAATTAATAGAAGAATTGATAAAAAAAATCACTTGATTTTCCTTTTCACCCTTCATTTAAGGCATTTTCCAATATTTGTGTTATTCAGTCTTTATCAGGCAGGTGATAAAATTTGGGCAATCGCAGCGCCTTTGCTATTGCTACGGTTGACGGGTCTCGGACACTCGGAAGTGGGGACTGGGGAAACGCTGGAGCAGGACGGTTCATAACCAATCACAAGAGAGATTAACCGGATGTAAGGGACAGCTTTACAACCATGAAATAATACCTCTTGACGCGTTTTACATCAGGTGCTGACGTTAGTGATTGGGAGGGGGGATTGCTTTTTTCAAAAAGAAAAAAAATTCAACGGTCCGAAGACCACTTTACAAACCCTTTAAAACTGATTCTAACCGGTACGCGACAATTTGGTCTCGCCGTTATGGTCTCGCCGATTTGGTCTCGCCGTTTTGGTCTCGCCGATTTGGTCTCGGGACAAATGGGTCTTGGGACAATTGGGTCTCGGGACAAATGGGTCTCGGGACAATTGGGTCTCGGGACAAATGGGTCTCGGGACAATTGGGTCTCGGGACATATGGGTCTCGGGACAATTGGGTCTCAGGACAAATGGGTCTCGGGACAAATGGGTCTCGGGACAATTGGGTCTCGGGACAATTGGGTCTCGGGACAAATGGGTCTCGGGACAATTGGGTCTCGAGAGAAATGGGTCTCGGAACCTAACTAGGGTTCGAAAATTACCGTAATTTTGGAAAATGGTAAATTACGCCGTAATTTACCGCGTAAATTACCGTTCATGGTAATTTACGAAAATTAAAAAATTAAATTATATTGATCGTTTTTAAGCTAAATAATGAAAATATCACTTGAACACAGCTATTCTTTTTATAGCATAGTGTTTTACAATATTTAAACACCGAGTTTTGATGTTTGCAGCTCAAAATACCTTTGAACAGCAACATCCACTTTCTTCTTCTTACCAATTTTGCGAATTTTTGCTATTTCACGTTTTTAAAACAAAATTCTAGAGAAGGGCCGATAACAGTTTAGTCAAATTTCGGTGCCGATATATCGGTTTAGTCAAATTTCGGTGCCGATATTGGTATCGGTATGGGCCCCTCTCTAGAAAATTCTAACAACTACAGCTTTCCAGCTAAAGCAAACGAACTCGACAACAAGAATAGACGAGAAAATCAAATTTCATTTCCTTAATCAAATTTTTCCCACGCTTGCCGTTCAACCTTTTATGACTTACTCATATATCATGGGAAGAAATAAGTGTGCATGCACGGGTAGAGCAAAATATGGAGCTTTAGGACCATTTTCCAAGTGTTAGAAATGAAAATTCGGTGGTAAATTACCATCGTGGTAATTTACCAGTGTAAATTACCACCGTAATTACCAGGGTAATTACCGTTTTCATAATTTACCCGAGAAAATCGTAAATTACAGTTACCCTGGTAAATTACCGTGTAAATTACCATGGTAATTTACCGATTTAGAACCCTAAACCTAACCCAACCCAACCTTGTTTGGAGGTAAGAAGATTATTTATATGAGTAATAAAAGCCCGCCTCTTACCACGAACAATTTATTAGCAATAATAGAAATATTTGGGAAAAGGTGTCAGATAATTAATATGAGCTATTTTGGAAAAGGTGGCAGATAATTAATTGGAGAATATTTTGGAAAAGGTGGCAGATAATTAATTGGAGAATTATTTTTGAAAAGGTGGCAGCTAACTATTAGGAGAATATTTTGGAAAAGGTGGCAGCTAATTATTAGTCGAATGTTTTGGAAAAGGTGGCAGCTAATTAGTAGGAGAATGTTTTGGAAAAGGTGGCAGCTAATAAATAGGAGAATATTTTGGAAAAGGTGGCAGCTAACTAATAGCAGAATATTTTGGAAAAGGTGGCAGCTAACTATTAGGAGAATATTTTGGAAAAGGTGGCAGCTAATTAGTAGGAGAACGTTTTGGAAAAGGTGGCATTTAATTAGTAGGAGAATGTTTTGGAAAAGGTGGCAGCTAATAAATAGGAGAATATTTTGGAAAAGGTGGCAGCTAATTAGTAGGAGAATGTTTTGGTAAAGGTGGCAGCTAATAAATTGGAGAATATTTTGGAAAAGGTGGCAGCTAATTAATAGCAGAATATTTTGGAAAAGGTGGCAGCTAACTATTAGGAGAATATTTTGGAAAAGTTGGCAGCTAATTAGTAGGAGAATGTATTGGAAAAGGTGGCAGCTAATAAATAGGAGAATATTTTGGAAAAGGTGGCAGCTAATTAGTAGGAGAATGTTTTGGAAAAGGTGGCAGCTAATAAATAGGAGAATATTTTGGAAAAGGTAGCAGCTAATTAACAGCAGAATATTTTGGAAAAGATAGCAGCTAATTAATAGCAGAATATTTTGGAAAAGGTGGCAACTAATTAATAGGAGAATATTTAGGAAAAGGTGGCAACTAATTAATAGGAGAATATTTTAGAAAAGGTGGCAACGAATTATTGGGTCCATTGCTTTTGAAAAGAAGGCAACGAATTATTGGGTCCATTGCTTTTGAAAAGAAGGCAACTAATTAGGTAAGCAAATAATCACGATACCAAATAATCACGATACCAAATAGTCACGAGACCAAATAATCACCATACCAAATAGCCCCGAGACCAAATAATCACGAAACCAAATAGTCCCGAGACCAAATAATCACGATACCAAATAGTCCCGAGACCAAAAAATCACGAGACCAAATAGTCCCGAGACCAAAAAATCACGAGACCAAATAGTACCGAGACCAAATCGGTGAGACCAATTAGTCCCGCGACCAAATCGGCGAGACCAATTCGGCGAGACCAAATTTTCCTGTTCCGGATTCTAACAGATGTTGAGGTTGCAAGTGGCTGGCCACGCTGCAATGTTTAAAGTAAATTTTGGAACCGACTCAACCAAGTTAACCAGTTTGCAAACTTTTGTCTACAGTTCCATTATAGATTACTCGACAAGTGAAGATCCTTTGTGGAAAGGGATTTTCTTCGTTTGCCTTTACGGTTTGGCCGGTCTTGCTCAATCTTTGTTACAAGAAGGCAGCGCCATTTTCCACACCAAACTAGGACTGAGACTCAAATCTGCCACCATGCACGTTCTGTACAAAAAAGTAAGTTAGTGTTATCGTGATGGTGGGACGCTAGTTCATTAATGAGTTTCGTCGAAGCAGACATTTCGTTTGACGAGCACCGATAGACGTGACCTGACAATGGGTGAAATACTGAACACAATGTACGTCGACACGAACAGATTCCAAATTCTGTCGCCGCAACTGGGCCTCTTGTGGTCGGTCCCGATACAATTAGTACTTTGCTTCGCCTTCATGTATCAAGAGCTGGGCTATTCAGCCTTTGCTGGTGTCATACCTATTGCCTTTCTTCTTCCACTGAACTATCTCAGCATCAAGAAATACAAAGAATTGCAGGTAAATATTATGAACTTAATCACCACTAGATCGTAATGGGAATCATACGTATAAATAAAAAACTATCTCCAGTAGAACTCGTCAATGAAATATTAACCCATGCAAAACAGAAGCGCAATGCTAGCTCTGGTTACATAACCACACTTAGCAAATATGTTGCCGGAGGAAAAAGCAAAAACGGAAGGCATTCTCCTCCATCGTCCGCACACGCGTCCTTGGTGGAAAATTATTTATCGAGCAAGGGCTCGAATAAACAAACTCCTCAAATATAGGCTCGAGCTTGTTCTGTAATAGATCGTTCTCACAGTGCTTACAGTAGCGACAGAAAACTCGGTTAGTACATTCAGGAAGGAGTAGAAAAAGAGCCGTATCGAGAGATGAACTTGAATTCTTCACTGCGAGCCTAAAGTGGGAGAGGAACTAAAATCGGTTCCCTGTCACGTGGGTTTCTGATTCTATATTGAATTACCCAAAATACTGTATAAACTAATTTAAAAAATCTCTTACTGACTGACCAACTTCAACCAAGATTCTCACGAGAGGGCAGTTCGTAGGGTAGTGCGAATTTGCGGGAAATATGATTCTGTTGCCACGTGATAAGCGATATTCAGATTTTACTTTTTTCAGTTGTGGGAGTTAAGGTGCGTGGTTGTCAGTCAAATAAAGCTTCAACACATCTTCACCTTCTCTACTCCTCCCTGGTACAAAAAGCACAGATGGTACAGCGTTAGCGCGATATGATACTAGTACCTATCAGTAAGAAGAGCAGATCGTACGCCGCAGGGTTTCTTGCAATTACCTAGATTCTTGGAGCTCGCCTGTTAAGCTACGGCAGTTCGCCTAATGAGCTTTATTTAGGGGAATATTAGCTTTTACTAGCCGACAATATCACCAGCTCCTAAGTTTCTGTGATTGATTTCTTTAATCATCTCGTTTATTAGACTGAGCTGATGAAGCAGAAGGACAAAAGAATGAAAATGATGAGCGAAATCTTGAACGGAATCCGTGTCTTGAAGTTGTACGCCTGGGAGAGATCATTTGAAAAAATCGTTCTTGAAATCAGGAAGAAAGAAATTGCACTCATGAAGAAACAAGGCCTCTTCGAAGGAATAAATGGAATTATATCTCTCCTCATACCGGTTTTGGTACGAACGTAAAAACTTACCAATGCCATAATGATTATAATCGATCAAGGGGGCACAGAGGTGTAGAGATTTCAGCACCGTGTTACTTTCTTCTTTGAGAGTTCGCACTCGATTCAAAAAGGCAGACGGCCCTGAAATGTCTACGTTTTATCAGGCTCAATCAGCGAGGAAATAAGACCAGAGTCGAAGTTGGTTTCACTCTTGGTCGTCATAGTGATTCTCTTCTCACGGACATTGTTTCTAGAGATGGGCCGATACCAGTTTTAACCGATACCGATATCATTCGATACTTGGGAAACCGATACGTACCGATACCGATATTTTACCCGATCCTTCGAATAAACCGATATTAAACCGATACCGATATATTAACCGATATCAATAAGAAAATAGATGCTATAATATATGTTGTAGAGATGGGCCGATACCGATCCCATATCGGTATCGGTACCGATATTTGACTTTAAACGATATATCGGTATTGCTTGAAAATGAACCGATATTTGTCCTTAAAAAATATCGGGTAGAAATATCGGTTCATTTTTAACCGATACCGATATATCGGTTAAAGTCAAATATCGGTACCGATACCGATATGGGATCGGTATCGGCCCATCTCTAATTGTTTCTAAATATTTCAGATTACAACACCGTGTTTCGCCATGTACGTATTAATTGACGACGACAACGTCCTCACCTCGAGGAAAGCTTTCGTCTCCTTTCAGTTGGTACGATTATTAGCGACGTCAATGTTTACGTTTGCTGATTTAGTAAATACCATAGTTTTGGTAAGAACGGTGTAAGGGAGGGTCAAAAGATAAATCTACTATTAGCATCTACTAAAAATTAAAACTGTTTTCCGATGAAAAAAGATTTGAAAATTTCTTGATTTTGGAAAATTTTAATATCTTTCTCATGTTTTGCTTACAAGCTCCCAATCCGTCACAATCAAAGTGAGCCTCGAGATGAGCCTGGTTTTAAGTGCAAAATTAGCGAAAGCTTCAACTGAGCCTATTTGTAATTTTTTTTGAGGCTATGAACCCCTCAAGGTTTGGTGGCGAAGCTGTTAGCGCTTTTGCCTCACAGCAAGAAGATCCCGGGTTCGATCCCGGACTGTGGCACCGGGTGAAAATCTGGAAACAAATCCTTCTGCGTAGAGTTTGCAAGTTCTCTCCCCGTTTGTTAAAAGGAGTTTTCCTCCGCGGTCTAACCCGGTTTCTCCTTTCCATCAAAACTTGCTGAGGTTAACGGTAATAATTAGTATAGGGCGCTGTAGATAGCTGTGGCATAGCGGCTAGCCACCACCCCTCTATGCATTTCAAAGGGACCCACCTGTTAACAAGCCAAAGGCTCAGTGTGGAAATCCCTTCCACTTTCAAAACAAATAGGTATTCTTTTATTAAAAAAGCCTGCAGTATTTTTCACGTTGACCTTCCCTTTAGTTAAAATATCTCAAAATGGCGCAAATTTGCTAAGTTCTTTACAGACACACGTATCGGTAAGAAGAATTGCAAACTTGTTGAGTCGTCGAGAAACCAAACATTACGTGAAGCAGATGGCTAGCGACGCCCAATATGGTATGCCAATTACGGAAGATGGATCCGCTTGTTAATTCAGGCAACTATTCTTATAAAAGCGGGAAAAGTTAAGCTGAAAATTAATCGTGGTTAAATGGTAGAAGCGCTAACTTGAGCGCTGAGAAAGAGGCAATCGAAGGAACGTCTTCACAACTTAACCCACCAATCCCGGGTTGTTGTGTAAATAAAATATGTTCTCCTAAAATATCAGGTTTACTCTCATGAAACCGCAGATCAAAAGGAATTCTGGCTTAGCACAATAATCAATTTTAGAAGGAAATCCCGTAAAGACTCAACTATCTCAGGCTTTTAAAGTCTTATTTGTAAATTAAGCTAATCAACATGTCGTACTTAAAGAAGCAAGCCTGAAGTCGCTTTCAGATTGTTTTAAAATATTTTTTACTCGCAAGTGTTTACATAAATTTACTTCTGTGAAAATTTCAGTTATTGAGATTATAAAGGGAACGTTTCATTGGAAACCGGAAGAGTCGGCTGGAGCGTCTCTTCGGGATATCAATTTGAAAGTGTCCCGTGGATCATTGGTGGCCGTAGTGGGTCCGGTGGGCTGTGGCAAGTCATCCCTCTTGTCCGCTATTGTTTCTGAGATGCAGAAGGTGGAGGGGGAGGTGAGAGTGGCCGGGAGAGTGGGATACGTCACTCAACAACCCTGGATACAGAACGCCTCACTCAAAGAGAACATACTCTTCGTCAATGACATGAACCAGGGAAGATACAACAACGTTATTCGCGCATGCGCCCTACAACCGGACCTCGACCAGCTACCCGCTGACGACGAAACGGAAATCGGAGAAAGAGTATGAATTATAATTTTCTTATTATAAAGTGTCCACCATTAGTCTTTGGCGGAACGTCTTTTTTCCCCTTAAGCACTTAAGAGAAATCGGGCTCAAGAGATACTTTTATTTGCCTAGTAGTGCCGATATGCCGCTCCCTTTAAAATTTTTCACACTTTAGGCCATGAGTATTCTAAGAACCCGAGAAATTCCTCAGAATTTAAGGAGGGAACAAACTCGAGTTAGGTGTTTTTCCAAATTTTAAGAAATGTTACCCTTAAAATAAATTTAAACATAACTATTGTTGACGTTTGACTTCTAGCGACTGATTCGAAGAAATTGATAAGAAAAACCGCAATTTCGTGAACCTTAGGTGAAAGCCCTGTTTGACGAAGGAATAGAGCATGGTGTTGATGTTAGAAGCCAATAAGTACAGATTGGTGTGTGTTTTATAGATTAAAATTATTATGGTTTAAAATTGCTGGACTATAATGCCTAGTTATTTAGTGGCGCTTCAGTGAGATAAAAATCGTAATGAAATACAATTTTCGGTATTTCTTTGAACTGCAAACGCGTTCCGGGAATTGCGAACACGTTTGTTCCGATTGGCCCACTGCGAGAGATTAACAAGCTGCCCTGGCAGAAAGGGCACTCGTGCTGGATATGTAAGATAATAAAGAAAATGAAACAATAGGGGCTAAAAAAAGCTAGCACAAGGTAAAAATTTCTTTACTAGACGTCATACCTCCAGTTCTGAGAGAGACTGTCTTAACAGTAGAACTCGTAGCAGACAGCTTATATCTTTAGAAGGAAAGCTAGCCTTTAGCACCAGCCCTTGCACCATCGCGCGCCTCAGAGTGAAGTCAAACCTTGCACCATCGCGCGCCTCAGAGTGAAGTCAAACCTTGCACCATCGCGCGCCTCAGAGTGAAGTCAGCCCTTGCACCATCGCGCGCCTCAGAGTGAAGTCAGCCCTTGCACCATCGCGCGCCTCAGAGTGAAGTCAGCCCTTGCACCATCGCGCGCCTCAGAGTGAAGTCAGCCCTTGCACCATCGCGCGCCTCAGAGTGAAGTCAGCCCTTGCACCATCGCGCGCCTCAGAGTGAAGTCAGCCCTTGCACCATCGCGCGTCTCAGAGTGAAGTCAGCTCTTGCACCATCGCGCGTCTCAGAGTGAAGTCAGCTCTTGCACCATCGCGCGCCTCAGAGTGAAGTCAGCCCTTGCACCATCGCGCGCCTCAGAGTGAAGTCAGCCCTTGCAACATCGCGCGCCTCAGAGTGAAGTCAGCCCTTGCACCATCGCGCGCCTCAGAGTGAAGTCAGCCCTTGCACCATCGCGCGCCTCAGAGTGAAGTCAGCCCTTGCACCATCGCGCGTCTCAGAGTGAAGTCAGCTCTTGCACCATCGCGCGCCTCAGAGTGAAGTCAGCCCTTGCACCATCGCGCGCCTCAGAGTGAAGTCAGCCCTTGCACCATCGCGCGCCTCAGAGTGAAGTCAGCCCTTGCACCATCGCGCGCCTCAGAGTGAAGTCAGCCCTTGCACCATCGCGCGCCTCAGAGTGAAGTCAGCCCTTGCACCATCGCGCGCCTCAGAGTGAAGTCAGCCCTTGCACCATCGCGCGCCTCAGAGTGAAGTCAGCCCTTGCACCATCGCGCGCCTCAGAGTCAAGTCAGCCCTTGCACCATCGCGCGCCTCAGAGTGAAGTCAGCCCTTGCACCATCGCGCGCCTCAGAGTGAAGTCAGCCTTGCACCATCGCGCGCCTCAGAGTGAAGTCGGCCCTTGCACCATCGCGCGCCTCAGAGTGAAGTCAGCCCTTGCACCATCGCGCGCCTCAGAGTGAAGTCAGCCCTTGCACCATCGCGCGTCTCAGAGTGAAGTCAGCTCTTGCACCATCGCGCGCCTCAGAGTGAAGTCAGCCCTTGCACCATCGCGCGCCTCAGAGTGAAGTCAGCCCTTGCACCATCGCGCGCCTCAGAGTGAAGTCAGCCCTTGCACCATCGCGCGCCTCAGAGTGAAGTCAGCCCTTGCAACATCGCGCGCCTCAGAGTGAAGTCAGCCCTTGCACCATCGCGCGCCTCAGAGTGAAGTCAGCCCTTGCACCATCGCGCGCCTCAGAGTGAAGTCAGCCCTTGCACCATCGCGCGCCTCAGAGTGAAGTCAGCCCTTGCACCATCGCGCGCCTCAGAGTGAAGTCAGCCTTGCACCATCGCGCGCCTCAGAGTGAAGTCAGCCCTTGCACCATCGCGCGCCTCAGAGTGAAGTCAGCCCTTGCACCATCGCGCGCCTCAGATAAGTCAGCCCTTGCACCATCGCGCGCCTCAGAGTGAAGTCAGCCCTTGCACCATCGCGCGCCTCAAAGTGAAGTCAGCCCTTGCACCTAGAGCTCGGCATTATCTATCCAAATTGGTGGATAACCGATTATTTATAAATAAAGTTGTGGATTATAATACGATTTAAGATGTAAGTTCTGTGGATAATTTTCGAGTATGGATAAAAATAAAATAACGTGGATAATGGATAGATAATGCCGAGCTCTACTTGCACCATCGCGCGCCTCAGAGTGAAGTCAGCCCTTGCACCATAGCGCGGCTCAGAGTGAAGTCAGCCCTTGCACCATCGCGCGCCTCAGAGTGAAGTCAGCCCTTGCACCATCGCGCGCCTCAGAGTGAAGTCAGCCCTTGCACCATCGCGCGCCTCAGAGTGAAGTCAGCCCTTGCACCATCGCGCGCCTCAGAGTGAAGTCAGCCTTGCACCATCGCGCGCCTCAGAGTGAAGTCAGCCCTTGCACCATCGCGCGCCTCAGAGTGAAGTCAGCCCTTGCACCATCGCGCGCCACAGAGTGAAGTCAGCCCTTGCACCATCGCGCGCCACAGAGTGAAGTCAGCCCTTGCACCATCGCGCGCCACAGAGTGAAGTCAGCCCTTGCACCATCGCGCGCCACAGAGTGAAGTCAGCCCTTGCACCATCGCGCGCCTCAGAGTGAAGTCAGCCCTTGCACCATCGCGCGCCTCAGAGTGAAGTCAGCCCTTGCACCATCGCGCGCCTCAGAGTGAAGTCAGCGCTTGCACCATCGCGCGCCTCAGAGTGAAGTCAGCCCTTGCACCTAGAGCTCGGCATTATCTATCCAAATTGGTGGATAACCGATTATTTATAAATAAAGTTGTGGATTATAATACGATTTAAGATGTAAGTTCTGTGGATAATTTTCGAGTATGGATAAAAATAAAATAACGTGGATCATGGATAGATAATGCCGAGCTCTACTTGCACCATCGCGCGCCTCAGAGTGAAGTCAGCCCTTGCACCATCGCGCGTCTCAGAGTGAAGTCAGCTCTTGCACCATCGCGCGTCTCAGAGTGAAGTCAGCTCTTGCACCATCGCGCGCCTCAGAGTGAAGTCAGCCCTTGCACCATCGCGCGCCTCAGAGTGAAGTCAGCCCTTGCAACATCGCGCGCCTCAGAGTGAAGTCAGCCCTTGCACCATCGCGCGCCTCAGAGTGAAGTCAGCCCTTGCACCATCGCGCGTCTCAGAGTGAAGTCAGCTCTTGCACCATCGCGCGCCTCAGAGTGAAGTCAGCCCTTGCACCATCGCGCGCCTCAGAGTGAAGTCAGCCCTTGCACCATCGCGCGCCTCAGAGTGAAGTCAGCCCTTGCACCATCGCGCGCCTCAGAGTGAAGTCAGCCCTTGCACCATCGCGCGCCTCAGAGTGAAGTCAGCCCTTGCACCATCGCGCGCCTCAGAGTGAAGTCAGCCCTTGCACCATCGCGCGCCTCAGAGTCAAGTCAGCCCTTGCACCATCGCGCGCCTCAGAGTGAAGTCAGCCCTTGCACCATCGCGCGCCTCAGAGTGAAGTCAGCCTTGCACCATCGCGCGCCTCAGAGTGAAGTCGGCCCTTGCACCATCGCGCGCCTCAGAGTGAAGTCAGCCCTTGCACCATCGCGCGCCTCAGAGTGAAGTCAGCCCTTGCACCATCGCGCGTCTCAGAGTGAAGTCAGCTCTTGCACCATCGCGCGCCTCAGAGTGAAGTCAGCCCTTGCACCATCGCGCGCCTCAGAGTGAAGTCAGCCCTTGCACCATCGCGCGCCTCAGAGTGAAGTCAGCCCTTGCACCATCGCGCGCCTCAGAGTGAAGTCAGCCCTTGCAACATCGCGCGCCTCAGAGTGAAGTCAGCCCTTGCACCATCGCGCGCCTCAGAGTGAAGTCAGCCCTTGCACCATCGCGCGCCTCAGAGTGAAGTCAGCCCTTGCACCATCGCGCGCCTCAGAGTGAAGTCAGCCCTTGCACCATCGCGCGCCTCAGAGTGAAGTCAGCCTTGCACCATCGCGCGCCTCAGAGTGAAGTCAGCCCTTGCACCATCGCGCGCCTCAGAGTGAAGTCAGCCCTTGCACCATCGCGCGCCTCAGAGTGAAGTCAGCCCTTGCACCATCGCGCGCCTCAGATAAGTCAGCCCTTGCACCATCGCGCGCCTCAGAGTGAAGTCAGCCCTTGCACCATCGCGCGCCTCAAAGTGAAGTCAGCCCTTGCACCTAGAGCTCGGCATTATCTATCCAAATTGGTGGATAACCGATTATTTATAAATAAAGTTGTGGATTATAATACGATTTAAGATGTAAGTTCTGTGGATAATTTTCGAGTATGGATAAAAATAAAATAACGTGGATAATGGATAGATAATGCCGAGCTCTACTTGCACCATCGCGCGCCTCAGAGTGAAGTCAGCCCTTGCACCATAGCGCGGCTCAGAGTGAAGTCAGCCCTTGCACCATCGCGCGCCTCAGAGTGAAGTCAGCCCTTGCACCATCGCGCGCCTCAGAGTGAAGTCAGCCCTTGCACCATCGCGCGCCTCAGAGTGAAGTCAGCCCTTGCACCATCGCGCGCCTCAGAGTGAAGTCAGCCCTTGCACCATCGCGCGCCTCAGAGTGAAGTCAGCCCTTGCACCATCGCGCGCCTCAGAGTGAAGTCAGCCCTTGCACCATCGCGCGCCTCAGAGTGAAGTCAGCCCTTGCACCATCGCGCGCCTCAGAGTGAAGTCAGCCCTTGCACCATCGCGCGCCACAGAGTGAAGTCAGCCCTTGCACCATCGCGCGCCTCAGAGTCAAGTCAGCCCTTGCACCATCGCGCGCCTCAGAGTGAAGTCAGCCCTTGCACCATCGCGCGCCTCAGAGTGAAGTCAGCCTTGCACCATCGCGCGCCTCAGAGTGAAGTCGGCCCTTGCACCATCGCGCGCCTCAGAGTGAAGTCAGCCCTTGCACCATCGCGCGCCTCAGAGTGAAGTCAGCCCTTGCACCATCGCGCGTCTCAGAGTGAAGTCAGCTCTTGCACCATCGCGCGCCTCAGAGTGAAGTCAGCCCTTGCACCATCGCGCGCCTCAGAGTGAAGTCAGCCCTTGCACCATCGCGCGCCTCAGAGTGAAGTCAGCCCTTGCACCATCGCGCGCCTCAGAGTGAAGTCAGCCCTTGCAACATCGCGCGCCTCAGAGTGAAGTCAGCCCTTGCACCATCGCGCGCCTCAGAGTGAAGTCAGCCCTTGCACCATCGCGCGCCTCAGAGTGAAGTCAGCCCTTGCACCATCGCGGGCCTCAGAGTGAAGTCAGCCCTTGCACCATCGCGCGCCTCAGAGTGAAGTCAGCCTTGCACCATCGCGCGCCTCAGAGTGAAGTCAGCCCTTGCACCATCGCGCGCCTCAGAGTGAAGTCAGCCCTTGCACCATCGCGCGCCTCAGAGTGAAGTCAGCCCTTGCACCATCGCGCGCCTCAGAGTGAAGTCAGCCCTTGCACCATCGCGCGCCTCAGAGTGAAGTCAGCCCTTGCACCATCGCGCGCCTCAGAGTGAAGTCAGCCCTTGCACCATCGCGCGCCTCAGAGTCAAGTCAGCCCTTGCACCATCGCGCGCCTCAGAGTGAAGTCAGCCCTTGCACCATCGCGCGCCTCAGAGTGAAGTCAGCCTTGCACCATCGCGCGCCTCAGAGTGAAGTCGGCCCTTGCACCATCGCGCGCCTCAGAGTGAAGTCAGCCCTTGCACCATCGCGCGCCTCAGAGTGAAGTCAGCCCTTGCACCATCGCGCGTCTCAGAGTGAAGTCAGCTCTTGCACCATCGCGCGCCTCAGAGTGAAGTCAGCCCTTGCACCATCGCGCGCCTCAGAGTGAAGTCAGCCCTTGCACCATCGCGCGCCTCAGAGTGAAGTCAGCCCTTGCACCATCGCGCGCCTCAGAGTGAAGTCAGCCCTTGCAACATCGCGCGCCTCAGAGTGAAGTCAGCCCTTGCACCATCGCGCGCCTCAGAGTGAAGTCAGCCCTTGCACCATCGCGCGCCTCAGAGTGAAGTCAGCCCTTGCACCATCGCGCGCCTCAGAGTGAAGTCAGCCCTTGCACCATCGCGCGCCTCAGAGTGAAGTCAGCCTTGCACCATCGCGCGCCTCAGAGTGAAGTCAGCCCTTGCACCATCGCGCGCCTCAGAGTGAAGTCAGCCCTTGCACCATCGCGCGCCTCAGAGTGAAGTCAGCCCTTGCACCATCGCGCGCCTCAGATAAGTCAGCCCTTGCACCATCGCGCGCCTCAGAGTGAAGTCAGCCCTTGCACCATCGCGCGCCTCAAAGTGAAGTCAGCCCTTGCACCTAGAGCTCGGCATTATCTATCCAAATTGGTGGATAACCGATTATTTATAAATAAAGTTGTGGATTATAATACGATTTAAGATGTAAGTTCTGTGGATAATTTTCGAGTATGGATAAAAATAAAATAACGTGGATAATGGATAGATAATGCCGAGCTCTACTTGCACCATCGCGCGCCTCAGAGTGAAGTCAGCCCTTGCACCATAGCGCGGCTCAGAGTGAAGTCAGCCCTTGCACCATCGCGCGCCTCAGAGTGAAGTCAGCCCTTGCACCATCGCGCGCCTCAGAGTGAAGTCAGCCCTTGCACCATCGCGCGCCTCAGAGTGAAGTCAGCCCTTGCACCATCGCGCGCCTCAGAGTGAAGTCAGCCTTGCACCATCGCGCGCCTCAGAGTGAAGTCAGCCCTTGCACCATCGCGCGCCTCAGAGTGAAGTCAGCCCTTGCACCATCGCGCGCCACAGAGTGAAGTCAGCCCTTGCACCATCGCGCGCCACAGAGTGAAGTCAGCCCTTGCACCATCGCGCGCCACAGAGTGAAGTCAGCCCTTGCACCATCGCGCGCCACAGAGTGAAGTCAGCCCTTGCACCATCGCGCGCCTCAGAGTGAAGTCAGCCCTTGCACCATCGCGCGCCTCAGAGTGAAGTCAGCCCTTGCACCATCGCGCGCCTCAGAGTGAAGTCAGCGCTTGCACCATCGCGCGCCTCAGAGTGAAGTCAGCCCTTGCACCTAGAGCTCGGCATTATCTATCCAAATTGGTGGATAACCGATTATTTATAAATAAAGTTGTGGATTATAATACGATTTAAGATGTAAGTTCTGTGGATAATTTTCGAGTATGGATAAAAATAAAATAACGTGGATCATGGATAGATAATGCCGAGCTCTACTTGCACCATCGCGCGCCTCAGAGTGAAGTCAGCCCTTGCACCATCGCGTGCCTCAGAGTGAAGTCAGCCCTTGCACCATCGCGCGCCTCAGAGTGAAGTCAGCCCTTGCACCATCGCGCGCCTCAGAGTGAAGTCAGCCCTTGCACCATCGCGCGCCTCAGAGTAAAGTCAGCCCTAGTACCATCGCGTGCCTAGGCGGAGGCGGAGTCTATTTACCCTTTTTTGTGGTTTCAACTAGAGTTCGTTCTGGTGGAGTCACCAAATAAGTGTTTACTTTAAAAAACTCAAAATCGGAATGAGGGAGATGAAAAGCCCCGAACACACGGTATTCCTGTCCGCATACATTGCCAAAGCTAGGTTAAGAGAGACCTTGAAAATAAGTGAGTTTTGTGTTGGAGGGAGGGCGCAAAATGGTATCTCCATATAAAAAGCATTCACGTGACAAGACGAAATTAAATTAACCCCTTTCGACCTCGTTTCTTCCACTGTTTCTCCCGTTTTTGCGCGCTTAACATAGTACTGTGGATCATACCGAACCCATGCCCAATATAATGTCTGTTTCTCTCGATGCTGTGGAAATAGACTTAAAAAAATAATGCGCTGTACTCGAAAACCAGTCGTAGCGACGTTTTATTCATAGTTCCATAGATGTGCTAGTAATGTGTTAGTTTTCTAATTTTACATGATAGGGTATAAATTTGAGTGGTGGTCAGAAGCAAAGGGTCAACGTGGCCAGAGCAATTTATCGTGATGACGATGTCTATCTCTTTGATGACCCGTTGGGGGCCGTTGACTCGCACGTTGCCAAACATCTCTTCAACGAAGTCATCGGACCAAACGGATTACTTCGAATGAAAGTAAATAACGCCACTCTTATACTTTGCATGAAAGCGCTTAGCATCCATTAATAGAGATAGGCCGATACCGATACCAATATCGGTATCGGTACCGATATTTGGCTAAACCGATATAACGGTATCGGAACATCTGTAGAGATGGGCCGATATTGATGACATATTGGTATTTGTACCGATATTTGGCTAAACCGATATATCGGTATCGATTTAAACTGGTATCGGCCCATCTCTATCCATTAATGATTGGTCGACATGTCTTTCCTTTAATTCCCGATAGTTGTTGAAAATGGTGGCACGGAAAGTAATCAGTGTCTTTCCTGTGTTTTAAACTGACATATACATTTTTATTTAAGCTGCTAAGATTTTGATTAAATCCCCGTTACTTCAATGATGGTGGCTCGCAAAGCAAATCAAAATATATTCATGCTATGAGTAGCGATAGCAAACAAAATCTAATGAGTAGCTTTTGAAAATTGCTTCTGTTTGGTTGTTCCTCGCTCACTCGACAAATAGCAATTCAATCTCTTACAGACGAGAGTTTTAGTGACGCACAACTTGAACTTCATCCGAGAGGTTGACGAGATCATCTTCATGAACAACGGACGAATCATCGAGAGGGGAACCTATGACAAAATCATGAGTCGTCAGGGAATGGCCAAAGATTATTTCGGGCAACACATGAGTGACATGAGCGACGGGAAGAAAGAGAAAGCCACGTGAGTAAATCTACACTTTTTACCGCCAATACGTCGCGTTAAGCTTCTATTCATTAAAGTAAACCATGCACTGTACAAAATAACCGAACGAATTTTATTGTATGTACTGTTTGTAGAGATAGCCCTTATTTAATTGATTGTTTCAAGTTGAGGACTTTTCGCTAATTTCCGAATTTTTTAGTACTTTGGATATAAAAACTGAGAAATTTCATCTTGCATCGAAAGGAAAAGCCTCAAATAAAGATGAGGCTAAACTCATGACTAAAGAGACGCTCAAAAAAGGAAAAGTATGTGATCTTTAAAAGTACAAGGAGAAATTGGCCTTTTCTTGGCTTCTTAAGAACATAAACAATCTACACACATTTTCCCTCGTGATAAAGTTTTTGCGCATTTGCAGATATCCGTATCACAATACAAACAATATTTTAAATCATATGGTATAACGTGGTCTGCGATCTTCGAAGTAACAATGATCAGTGCAGTAGTCCTTAATTTCGCGTCAATGTACTGGCTGTCTTTGTGGTGCGCGGATTCGAAGAAGGATTTTCAATCGAACCCAGACTTGAAATTAACCCGTATAGCGGTCTTAATCGTTCTTGGTCTAGGCCAAGCCATGTTGGCATTTATCGTTATACTCATGAACATCTTTTGTTGTCTACGAGCGGCAAACTGTCTACATGGGGTAATGCTCGTCAGCGTATTTCGTTCTCCCATGTCTTTCTTTGACACGACCCCGGTTGGAAGGATACTGAATCGTTTCTCTCAAGATATCGATGCCCTTGACCAGCAATTACCCTTAACGTTAGAGCTAACCAGTTGGGGATTGATATTTCTAGTTGTCTACCCTTTAGGAATTGCTGTATATTTACCTTTATTCATAATTCCCTGCATTGTTGTGGTCGTTGGATACCTTTTACTTCAGGTAAGAACTGAATTTCAGTCTCCATTCATAAGTAATTTTTCAGTATGACTTTTTTTTTTGTTTTTTTTTTTGTTTATTAGTACACTGTAATACAATTTCGTTACTCGCTTATGTAACGTACTCAAACCACCAATTTAAGTGAGACTTGTATATTGGTGGTGGGTTTTAGTCATAGTGACGTTAGGTGCTACAGCACTGACAGACAAATTTTCGAGGGGATTTGTAATTATTTGTTTTTCTTTTAAATAATTTGGAAAGTTTATTTATATATATTTTCTGTAAATTGTAATTTTAAAGTCCAGATTTCGAACTTTTTGTTATTTAATTTAATTTTAGGTAGAGGGTTAATTTATTTTTAAAATCATCAAATGATCTGGTAATTTTTATATTTTTGGGCAAATTATTATAAAGTGCGATTGCTAACGTGTTTGCATTTTTTTTGAGCAATAGTTTTTTTACCATTGGGATGGCCTTATTCAAATTAGATAAAAACCGGGTTTCAGCTCTATCTTCCATTGTTTCGGTTTGTTTTTCCTTTTGCACATAGTTTTTGAAATAGATTATTAAAACTGCTTTATGAAAAAGTTGTTTTAGGGGTAGGACATTTAGTTCCGTGTATATCAACTGAGTTGGGTAAATAATTGGTCTTTTAAGGCATTTCTTAATTGCTCTATTTTGAATTATTCTTATATCATTTAGGGTTGTATCATATGTACTACCCCAACAAATTATTCCATAGGTAATGAGTGACTGGAAAAGACTAAAATAAACTGATCTCAATGTTTTTTGGTCCAAAATATTGGTAAACTGGCTCAGGCTAAAGAGACTCGAACGAAGTTTTTTTTTAAGGAGAGTTATGTGGGCCTTCCATTTTAAATGTTTGTCTACCGTAACTCCCAGATAGTCTACAGTGTCAGATTGAATAATTTTTGGACAATCACAGGTATAATTTGTATTTAAACAGGTTTGATGTTCATGTAAATATAATTGATCCAATTCGGTTTCACCAGCTTTTGTAATAGAGAATGTTAAATGTTTGGATTTTTTTGGGTTTAAACTAAGAAGGTTTACGCTTAGCCAATTGTTGGTCAGCCATAAACCGTTATTGGCTTTTTTATAAACTTCAATCCATGTGTTGGCAGTATATATTAACATAGTGTCATCTGCATAAGCTATTGTATGATCAGAGTAGTTCTGTTCTATTAGTTCATTTATATAAATTGAAAATAAGGTTGGTCCTAAAATGGACCCTTGTGGAACCCCATAAGTGTATTTTTCAGGGTCACTTATTACTTGATTAATTTTTACTTTTGCTATTCTTTGTGAAAGATAGCTTTTAAACCAATCTAAAGGCAGACCATGTATACCAATATTTTGTAGTTTTCCTATTAGTTTGTCATGACTGACCGTGTCAAAGGCTTTTGCCAAATCCAAGAACACAGCAATTACTTTTTTTCCTCTATCAAGGTTTTCTACTACTGTACTATTGAACGAATGTAGAGCATCTTCTGTCGATAGTCCCTTTCTGAAACCATATTGGTTTGTCGAGAGGGGGCTAAATTTTTCCAGAAACTTGTCGAATTGGTCTTTTAGGCTTTTCTCAATAATTTTAGAAATTGTGGTAAGTACCGATATCGGCCTATAGTTAGAAATCTTAGTTCGGTCCCCATTTTTGAATATTGGGGTTATTAAAGAAATTTTACACGTTTCCGGAAATACACCAGTCGAAAAGCTTAGGTTAACAATATGTGCAAGAGGGTTACTTATATATGTAGCAATTTTCTTAAATAGCGAGGAGCTCTGACCGTCAATCCCGCAGGATTTAGTTGATTTTAAGGTGTGAATATATTTCAGTATATCTGTGGGGTTTACCGGGTTTAAATAAAAAGAGTTACCCTTTTCGGTGCCACTCTTTTGTTTAGTAATAGTTTCTCCTAGTGAATTCAAATCCCTTGTTCGAGTAATGTTTTCTGCCAAGGTTGGACCAACTTTAGAGAAATATTTATTAAATTCATTTGCAAGTCTTGGTGTCTTTGTCTGTACTGTAGTTCGTTTGTCCAATTGTTATGGTTTCCACCCCTTGTTTATATTTTTTATTAGGATTTCTTAGATCATTTATAATCCTCCATAGTTTTTTATTGTCTGTTCCAGCATTCCTGACTTTTTTTTCATAGTAGAGATTCCTCGTATGTTTTATAAGGGTATTTAGTTTGTTTCGGTAATTATTATATCGTATTTTTAAATCCGTGTTTAAAGGCTCTTTTAGTAGTTTTTTCCTAAGTTTATCTCTCGTATCAATACTTTTTATTAAACCGATTGTTACCCATGGATTTCGAGGTTTTTTCCTTGTAACCTCACTATGATTATTTATGCTTTCAATATTTTGTTTATATGGTTTTCTTGCTAGGTTTATGTAAAAATTTAAGTGTTCTGTAAATCTTGTACAAGCGTTATTCGCATCCTCTTGATTAAGAATGTTCAGCCAATTCTCAAGGGATAATAAAAAATTGAGTTTTTTAAAATTAATGGGTGGATCTATTGAGGTTGGAGTTTTAACGGCTTGGGGTATTTGTAGTTTAGAAAAGCCGACAATAATTGGCTTATGATCAGTAATTGAAGTGTTTACTATATATGAGCATGTTGATAGTCGTGCGTGGGAATTAACTTTAAGAAAAATATGATCAATACACGACGTAGTAGACTCTGTGGTTCTTGTTGAATCATTTATTAAACTTGTAAATTGGCTGGACGCAAGAATATTTAGGTATTCATCTGAGAAGCTATTTGTATTATTTTCTAGTATGTCAATATTCATATCTCCTACGATTATTACATTGGGGAGGGTTGAGTAGGAGCGCACTTCATTTTCAAAGGCTTTTAAAAAACTGGTTAAGTCCGAACTTGGTGATCGGTATATACATAAAAGGGTAAATTGGTACTCATTAATATAAAAGTTAAAGGTTAAACAATTAGAATCATGTATAACTATTTCCCGATGTTCAAAATTAATTTGGTTTGAAATAAAGACTACTAGGCCATCGGCACGGTTTTTCAAATTTTTTGTTGTAGATAATTTATAACCAGAGAGGTTGAAATGGCTAATTTCTAGATCTCTGAGCCAGCATTCTGAAAGGATTATTATATCAAATTTTTTATCCATTGAATCTAGTAATATGGTTAATTCATCAAAGTTCTTGTTTAAGCTTCTAATATTTAAATGAAATATATTAGTCCCGTTATTAGAGCAATATTCGTTAATTTTATTTTTTGAAATGTTCTTGCTTATACTATTCATTAAATATTTTAAGTATCAATAGATTTATTTTTCGATTTGATATTTTTAAGGTTTGAGTAGGTTCAATGTTCGTTGACTTTTTATGTTAATCGCTTGATCTCCTTCATTTTTACGTAGATAGATTTTACCGTCGGCTACCCAAAAGAATTCAAAATTATTTTGGGTGGCATATTGCTTAACATCATTAAAAGCTTTCGGTTTGTAGGCGTTAAATGTTCGTTTACAAATATTTTTTTGTTTTCAAAGTTTTTATGAAGGTCAGAGGCCAATAACCCTTGGCTTTTAATTTTTTTAAATGCGGTGAGATATGATGAACGAATTGCTTCATTAACAAACCTAATGGTTATAGGCCTAGGTCTAGTTGCTTTTTTAACCCATTTTGGGTATCGGAAGACATCTACAATATCTTTTTTGTGAAGAGTTACTCCAATTTCTTCTGATAGTAATTTAACGATTTCCCGAAGGTCTTCATTCGGGGTTTCCTTAAAACCAGCCACTTCAAGGTGACAGTTTAGCTGCATTTGTTCCAAATTTACTAGGCCTAATTCAAGTTGGTTAACTTTATCTTCTAGCTCTTTATTCTTGATTTTTAAGTCCTGGTTGTCTTTCGTAATATTTATTAAGAGGTCGGATTGCCTAGTCATTTCCTTTTGGAAATCATCTATTTTACTGGAGCAAAAATCTACTGTTTGTTCAAAGTCATTTAACTTATCTTCGATACTATCCAACTTGTTTAACTTATTTAGAATTAAACTTATCTGGTTAGCAATGGATCCAAGGCTTAGCTGCTGATCGTCTTCTTTCGGTGGAATTTTTTTACATGTTGAGCATTTCCATGTGGCTTTTTTTGCTCCAAGTTTTCTTAAATTATCCTCTGTTTTGAGTGCCGTACATTTCGCATGGTAGTAGCCTTGGCAATCTCCCGTACACATGATAATTTCTTTAGGGTTATCCAGCGTAACATTACATTTTTTACAAAGTCCACTCATTTTTAACCGTGTTTTCCGGAGCGCGATTTTCGTGCGACTGCTCTCCTCGAAAGTTAAACCTTGTTTTTTTCATTTGTTAATTGGCGTGTTTAAACACGGAATTCGTATCGATTGAGAGATCCTAAATATTTCGAGAGTTTATTTTAGGTCAGATCTTGAAAGTTGGATCGCTTCAACTGAGAATATTGAAAAATAGTAGACATACCAATTAACATTAAAAATAGTCAAGATGATAATCGACATTTCCTAATATTAACAGACATTTTTAGGTGATTTTTTGTAAACTTTTATTAAGCGATGGGAAAGAGGCCTTGGCGTTAAAAGTGTCCTAATTGAAACTTCACCACCAAGAACTTTCCCCGCGAAATTAAAATAACCCTAACAATGTTTGAAATATTAGAGCGCTTAATGTGTTTTGGCACTAATACATTTCAATAAAAAATTATTTGTCACTGCAAAATTTTCTAGAAGGCACGCACCTCTTCATAGCGGCACTTGGGATTTACTTCTTAAACTGTTGTTTTCCATATTTTTCGCAGCGTTTCTTGATGTCGAGCAACCGTCAATTCAAGCGGATAACAAGCTTGAGAAATTCCTTCTTGTTTTCGCACGTGGGCGGATCAGTGGCTGGCAGCACTGTCATCAGGGCGTGTGATGCCGGAGAGAACTTCGAAGGTCAGTTCCTGAAACTGATCGACGAATGCACTGCCGCTAACTACATGATGAACATGGCGCAAAGGTAATTTTGTAAATGTATCATTTTTTAATTGCGTTATTTTTTTTGGTTTTTGTTTTGTTTCGAAGCGACGGCTTAAGCATCGTCTACACCACATTTTTACCCTTGGAAGCAAAGCAAAGCTAGCATAGTGGCTACTCGTTTCTCCAATTCAATAAAATGCAATTTCTTTCCAGATGGCTGACAGTACGCTACAATATCTTGGGCAATTGCTTGATGTTTTGCACCGCAATATTCATAGTTTTGAGCAAAGGGACTCTGTCAGCTGATTTTGCGGGATTGATCTTGGCTAATGCTGATCGAGTAAGCGCTAGCAATAAAAACGAAGCGAGTCAATTAAATCAAAATCAATTTCACAAGTTAAAAATATCATCTGGTTTTTTGTTGAACTCATGATACCAGCGGGATATCGAACCGTTGCTAAAGTGACACGATACAAAACGAACCAATAGTTTTTGAATTAACGAAGAATATTTCGAGATTAAATTGTAGGCAGGAGTTTGAGTGGGACATTGATATATCGAAGCGAAGAAAAATATCGCTGTAAGCAAGGTTAGCGACGATTTAAGTTTAGGTTAGGTACACGGTACACTACTGCGATCAAAATTCTTTTTCAAAGGTTCGTAACTGAAAATGGAAGTTAACGTAAACGCTTCTAAAGAATGAAAACCCGCGATTATGAGATTGATAACATCTTAATTGTTAGACAATTACTTTTCGTCCCCATTTTTCACCAAAATTAAGGGTACTATGTTACCGCTTTTGGCTTTTCTGTCACGTGGAAAAATTATTTATTTTCTACAAATACAGAACAATTTTAATATTTTGATCTCACAGCTTCTACAGGCGATCAAATATTTTATTGCTTCCATTACGGGTTTGGAATCGAATGTCGTCTCCATAGAAAGAGTTGACGAATACTGTCGTTTGGAGTCAGAGGCCGAGTGGGAGAAACCAGAATCTCAACCCCCAGCTGACTGGCCTCAACGAGGCCAAATCGTATTCCAGGACTACAGCACCAGATACCGAGAAGGATTGGATTTGGTCTTGAAAGAAATAGATGTCAGGATTGAGGCCGGAGAGAGGGTGGGCGTGGTGGGGCGGACAGGCGCAGGAAAGTCGTCGCTAACGCTGGCGCTCTTCCGAATAATCGAGGGGGTGCGTGGTCAGATCGTCATAGACGGAGTGGAGGTTGAGAAGCTGGGCTTGTCGAATTTGAGATCGAGGCTGACCATCATACCTCAAGAGCCCGTTCTCTTCTCGGGCACACTCAGACTCAACCTGGATCCCTTCGGTCAACAAGACGACCAGCGACTGTGGGCCGCCCTGGAACACTCGCACCTGAAGTCCTTCGTTGCGTCACTTGAGCAGGGACTGGATCACCCCGTGGCTGAAGGAGGACAGAATTTGAGCGTCGGGCAGCGTCAATTGGTCTGCTTGGCTCGAGCCTTGTTAAGAAACACCAAGATTCTGATCTTGGACGAAGCGACGGCCTCTGTCGACATGGACACTGATGATCTCATTCAAGAGACCATCAAGAAGGAATTCGCCAACTCTACCATCATCACCATCGCGCACCGAATAAACACCATCTTGGACTACGACAAGTTAGTTTTCCTACCTATTAAATCGATGTTAAATGATTAACTAATTTGATACATCTTAACTCTTCAGGGTGATGGTTCTTGATCAGGGTCGGATTGTGGAATTCGACTCTCCAGATGTTCTATTGAGGAATGAACAATCGATGTTTTACAATTTGACCAAAGATGCCAACATAATCTAGATTACCTTTTAATTAAGCACCAGTGCCTTACGTTTAATTGTATGCATAGTCTAAGGAATAACTTTTATCATTTACCTACTTTATTAGAACGGGTTAAAACATTTTGATCCTTGAATCAGTAAAGCGTCATTAAATGATACGTTTATTTAAAACTATTGAGAGACTAATGAACTTCTTTTAAAATATTAGCTTCAATTAGACTTAAGAAATAAGATATAATATAGTATAAAATAGCTAACTCGTAATATTCACTAGAGCTTTTTGAAAAAATATTTTCAGTAATTCAGCCTGAATTTTATCTTTCAATAAAATGTTTCACTAAGCATAGATTTCCGAAACGCATGAAAAATTATTTCGTTCTTGAAAGCTTAAAGATTTTTTAAATTTACTAGACTACTCTTTCTCATTGGGTTTAAGATATAAATCGTCGCGGTCAGCCATAGTGGTTCAACCATTTCTAGTGATAACGATAACCTTTTTATTTTCGCGCGCATACGACGAGTCCTTAATAAGGGACAACAATCAAACATGGGAATATTTCATACGTAAAATTACTTTCACATTATACGACCTTATTGCTACCTATGCTCCAACCATAAATCGAAATGTATAATTATAAAGGTTGAAATAAAGAAATACAAATACAAAATACAAAAGCTTTTAAGTGTTGCTCCAAATTTCGTTCCAATTGCATTTCTCGAATTCACTGCCATCTAGGCAAAAGATCTGTTAGTGACGTATTCCTTCTTTGCCTTCCGACCTAGAAATGATTTATGCGCTATCATTTCCTGGCCTGATTGTGTTAGCGCTTGCGAAAACCCCTTCGACAATGTGACATCATCATTTAACAAAGGATGTTTCGGCGAGCATCACCTATTGATTTGAAATAAAAGCAAATGTAGAAAAAATTAAATAAATGCGCGAAATTCTTGCAAGGGATATGCTCATTTTCTATTTTTTTTTAAAGACTTTCGTTCCTCACGGTAAGAGAGCGAAACAGGAGAAAGAGAGTTCAAGATGATAAAAATTTACTTGTGGCCAAATTGCTACTTAAAAGGTTAAATCGTACCGCCGAAAGATGAAAACTTGGAACCAAGAGCAATCACAAAAAAGTGCTCGCCTCCAAAATTAGGAGAAACTTTTCAGAAATGACTTAAACATCCCACAATAAAGATGGACATTTTTTCAAAAAGTATAGGGATTGGGATAGACACAGCCAAGGAGGAGCAAATGGAGTGTTAGTAGTCTATAAGTTCAGATTAGTGTCTATGTGTGATTGAAAAATACCAGCAGTTGGTGTTGTTAGAAGGCAATACGTACTGAAATATGTATATGCAGACGACCAACAGGGTGGATAAAGGAATAGTCGCCAGTAAAACTGTGAATTGCACTCAAGTTGAATAGCTAACGTATTGAAAAACAATTTTCGAAATTTCCTTGTACTGTGACAGCGGTTCAGAAATGGCGAACATGCAAGCTCCGATTTGCAAAATTCGAACGCGGTCCACTTTGGTATAACAACTGTCACACACACAAACAAGTACAGACATAAGTATAGTAATGCAAACGCAGTATTAATGTAAGTTCTCTTTGACATACCTCGCTCGGAGAGTGTTGCTGTTACTGGGTCATGCCAAAACTAAAGAAACACTAAGTTAAACTAAAATTGAATAAACGTTATTAAACAAATAAACTACTCAAAATCCGGAAACATACTGCGATATCAAACATGAATTCAACTGGTTTTATATACTAAATGAGAAAACGTAAAGCATATCGATATTAAAAATATAACAATAAAAAAGCATCTATAGGATATTATCTCTAATACAGCAGAGTTCAAAAGATTCACAAAGAAAGACTGTTACATATTTAAAATCGGGGATAACGTAGCCGCAACTGGGAAAACTTTGGGAAACCCTTTCTTGAATTACTCATTTAACTGACGTCCCACGGAAAGGAATACGAACTTCCACACAGCAGGAGCAAATCTTTATAAGTTAACTATCATTATATTTATCAATAACTCAATAAAGATAATGTTAAATGTATGAAAATACTGATTTATTGAAATCTGTATTCAACATTTGACAATTAGGAGCCGGCAGTAAGTTCAAATGGAGTTTGACCTTATTTTTAGCAATTGGCGAGTGGTCAACGTCTTCTCGGCATAGCCAATACAAAAACGAAACCTAGCCTTAAACGAAGTGTTGATTATAAGTGATTTCGTCAGCAAAAAGAACGAATCCTAATAACCGATAGAATCCCCTTTTTCGTACTTCATCATCCCGTAGGGAAGCGAAGGATGTACACAAGGAAGGCCAAGGATTGAGAAAAAGTCTATATCAAAAGGAACAGTTTGGGAAGTCTTTGTCAGAGCTCCAAGAAAGAAGGTCACTGTATTTTGAGCGGGGTGAATCAAAGAGAGAGCTCGGGAGAAGCTGTATAAGCTTCCGAAGAAGGACACTTTTTTATTTAAGCTACAGGCTAGTAGGGAATAGTTTCGCGGGCGTGAAGCGACTATTACTTAAAGAGCTTATAAAAATCAGGCCAGTTTGGGGTAGAATTTCTCCCCGAAGACGCACCAACATCTTTCGATGCGGCAAACTTTCTGGATCGTCAAGAACCCGAGTTTTATTAGCGTCGCCAACTTTATCGTCATTAATCATAGAGCCGACATTGATCCGCGCCCAAAAGACGGAAAAAAGTGTATTTCTGGCAACAGAGAAAAGTTCGAGAGGCGAACGATAGCCTAAAGTCGCTCGATTTTATTCGAATGGATCTAGCAGATTATAACCTGTTAGATTTAAGGCGACCTTCGCCATTCCTAAGTGTTTTCAAACCACTTCCTCCCGACATTCGGTCTCATTGGTTTGTTAAGGCTCTTTCAGACGATCCAACTAAATGACTCGTCTAGATGATTCGAAAAGTTGCATCAACTTGCCCAGCTTTGGAAGTGAAAAGTTGAGTAAATCCTTCCCTTTCACAGGACTAAATTTTTACCGCCAAATGGAACTTTTTCAGTGCCACCTATATTCGCATTTAAAAATTTATTTTTTGTAGTTTATTTTGATAAGCTGAAGAAATGAAATCAAAAAGTTGAGTCAGCAAAAATTGGATCACTTATTCAACACCAATCGCCGATCTGCCCGCGGAACCATGGAGCTTTGTACTTGGCGCGACACAATTTTTACTTTTTCAAGTCTTTGTTTACAAAGGCATAATTTTAAAATATAACATCGGTATAAATATGTCATAGAACTCGTGATATCTTCGTGTTAAATCAAAACCAAAATTTTTTATGCTTTTAAGGTATGACACAAAATTCATTAACTGTAAACAAAATTATTATAATTAAGTATTAGTGACTTGCATCGACGGGTTTTACATACACTAGTACGTAAGGTAACACACGCGCTAGATTTTTAATTGCGATTACTATGAAACTTTGACTCAAAAAGTTGAAAAGTTTGCGACGCAGTTTCCAAATTACATGACAGAGCATAATGTCACAACACAGTGTTTGGGAAACACCAAGCAAGGCTATGGTGTGTGTGAAATCACATAACTCAACAATGAGCTTTCCTCTAATTAACCGTGAAAATGGTCCCAATTAAATATTAGATAAGGTCACAATTTTATCTGTCACCTTCAGGCCCTTTCGGATAATACAACGTTTTGACTCATTTAGATGAATCAAGTTGAGTTGAGTAAATTAGTTGGGACGTTTGAATTGAAGTTCGACAAGTTGAATCACCAAATTATAAATGGATCACTGACTAATTTCTGCTCAATCTACATTTTGACCCATCTTGTTGAGTCAAAAGTTTTATCGTCTGAAAAAGCCTTAAGTGTTGCCCTAAAAGTACGGCAAAAATTTTATTTATTCCAACTGCAATATTCATAAATTTAAAGTTGAATTACAAATAAACTTGAAAGTAAAAAGCGAGGTGAAGCATAATCTGGCCTAATTTTTCTTTGTTCTAAAGGATTCAATGCGTAACTAACTAATGAAAAAGTAATCCTGTCTTAACCTCGGGTAAAATAATCGATGATTTTTCGAAGAAGCTGCCAAAGAAAGAACAGGGACCCTGGTTCATTAAGAGAGAGTTTTATACATAAGGAGTGGAAGGTAAAGCATTTGAAAATGGTTCCTACTATTTTTGTAGGTTTCTACATCCGGTTAACAGTGATGACTGCAACACAAAGCCTTTCATTGGATCATATTTGTCCTCTGCTTAATATAGAGTGAAATTTAAAAACTTGAAAATCACGGCTTATAGGGAAATCAAGCAATTTTTAATCGATTATTTTATTAATTATAAACCAATCTGTATAGGAAACATCCAAAAATTATCTTTGATGATTTTAAAATTCAAATTAGATCGAGATTTCTTGCATAATTTAAAATTTGCACCTCCAACCAATCACGTAACTCCAAGCCTTTTTAGCCACATCGTAGTATACGATGAGGCTCTTAGTTTGATCTGTCCTGTTGTCATTCTCGTAGTAGTAGTAGTAGTGCCACAGTCCTGCCTTTGGCAGTATCGTTCGTTGAGAGAAAATATTTTTCTTTTTAGTTAACGTTACAGCTCACAGGTGGAGTTTTAAACTTGATACAGGGAAGAGATTATATTTCTTAAATTTTTTTCCTCCACGGAGAATCGCACCGCGGACCTATCGCTCGCCAGCCCAGTACTAAGCAGCCTCGACTAAAACCGCTTGCTAAGAAACGCTCGCGAATAGAGGACTAGTCTCGGAGAGTTTGTCAGAGACAGGGTCCCCTTCGTCTCTCTCTCTATCTCTTCAACTAGGAGTCATGATCTTATTTGAGGCCAGGAGATATAACTTCGCGGTAGGAGTGGCAAAAAGTATATTATATAAATTTTAACCGACCGGGAATAAGTTTTTCCAATTGATCTCGTTGTTCTAATTTACGTACTTTACGATCATACGATGTGGCTAATATTTTTGTCTTGACAAACTTGTTGTTAACAAAATTCTCGTGGTACGCTCCACGCCGAACGAAATTTAGCGCGAGATTTGATAAAAATTGCGCGCTATGTGACTCTCATGGCGCGAGATACGGAGCGTGCAACGGAAAATTTGTTAACAGGAATACAGGGCGTTATGCGATTGGTCGGAGGTGCTAATTTCAAATCCATGATATGTCAACCTAGTTTGAATTTTTAAATCATTCGGAGGTATTTCCTGGACATTTCACTATAAAGACCGTTCTCATAATTTAGTAGAAGAACCGGTAAAAAATCGGTTGATAGCCAGAGCAGATGGCCAAAACATTGCTTTAGCAGACGACAGAGATGCCAATAAGCCAGTGAAGTAGAAAACTAAAATTATTGAATCTTCAACTCCGTATGTGTAAAATGCTCTCTGGCACAACTCTGCCGGGAAAAGAAAATTAAAATTTAAGGACGTCCAGCAGTTGTCCTTGATTAAAAAATAGATGAGAGAGCAATGTTGAAAGAAGAGCATTAGAACGATGCCCTTCTCCCGAAAGTAAAGATGATTCTTTCTGAAATACACGTCCGAGTACACGTCGCTCGATCTTCATTTTCTCTTTATACACTTTACTTATGTAGAAAGGTTATCGATTTTACCGGATTAAATTATCGATTATGATCATAAGTAATGCAACTACATGTTAGTGGGAATATTTGTATTTCTTAGTGTTACAATATTCAACGCAAATAGGGTTTGGTGTTATCACATATTAAATGTCTATATTTTAGTTAGGTGAAATTTTTAAAAAACGGTAAAGGCAATACGAAGCAACTTATATGCAATTATTGTGAAAGCAAAATAAACTTCTTCGAATCGAGACCCAATTAAGTTTTTTTAAATAAATAATTAAATAAATATAATTGGTATTAATTATTTTAACCGTCAGTAATGTACCTTAATTTTAGTTAGATCTTTTCAAAAACGTTATTCCTAAAACATTTTAAACATACCTATTCTAACGTGTAACGTCATCGTCACTCGATTCGGAGAGGTAAAAAATCCTTACAGGTTTCAACACAAAAAAGAACACTCAAAATAATCAACATTACTTAGTATTTACGTTGTAGTTACTTTTGTCGGAAAATAACATATTTTTCAAGAAATGTAATAGCTTACGTGTAGATGTACTCTTACCTACGTTACTTAAATAAAATCTAATCGTGAAAAAAAATGAACTTGTATCCTTAATTGCACTAGTTTAAAAAAAATTGAAACAATCTCTGTTTAAACAACTCCTTCTGGACTAACAATATTAAAGCATGTTAAAATACGTCACATATCGTTATATATTAGAGATAACTTTATTTTAAGAAAATAAGGGAGGTTATTTTGAAAAAAATCTAGAAATAGGTAGGTTTTAAATTATAACACCCTCACTACAACTGAGAAAGTAAGGCAATTTGAACATTTAAACGCGTTCAAGATGATGGGCAACCTTTTGAAGATGTGGCTGATTATCATAACAGTGAGTATATAATATTCATCCTAAGCAGTCATTAAAATTAATTATAATTTTTAAACCAGTGACTTCTATAATCTTCAATAATAAAAAAACTGAACATTATCTCAAAGTATTTTACTACTAATCTTATACTAAAATTCTCTTCGCGTATCTGGCTTTAAAGAGTGATGTGAAATTTCGAATTCCCTGGCCATACTGGATCCGAAGGTCCCTTTACTAATGCATCTCGCGCCTCATCTAAAGCTAACAGCTTTCTATTCCCCTATAAAGGCTTTAATCCACTCTTAATTTATCTAAAGGCTACATAGCGAGAATTCCGTGAATGATAACTAGAACCACCGATGGGTTTTTTCAACTTTTTTGAAAAAGTTTCCCGCCTCCAATCATTGACGTCAGCAGCTAATGACAAAAAGGAGAGAAAGAAGAAGATAGAAACGCGCTTTATAAAATCCGCTGAGAAATGGGAAAAAAGGGGTACTAAAAGCAATTTTCGGTACGTTTAGTTTTAGGACGCACATCCTTTGCGCATGGAGACATGAACCTCCTCGTTTTGTCTCTGTCATCCCCTACGTCAACTATGCGCGAGAAAGCTGCGCTCAGGCGCCGCGGTGTACCGTTTTCACCACGCATGGATCACGGCTGCCTATACTGATTCTCTCTCCATCTTTCTCTCCTCTTTGCTTACACAAAATACGTCAAGGATGAACTATTTCGTGGTTTTAAAGCGGTCACTCACATCCGGCTAATCCCTCTTGTGATTGGTTGTGAGCCTTCTTCAAATTCTCTCTATTTCGAATAAAATGTCCCCTGCCCCGCTCTGGCGTTTGCTCAGTAACCACTCCCTAGATTCTGAGACCGGTACTGCGTTTACAAGAACTGTTGACCATAAGAATAGCAAAGGCGATGTGATTGGCCCAATTGTACCGCCTGTCAGATATGGCTATTTTCCCGGAATATCGTTTTGCTTATTGTGACGACAATAAAAACTTTTTCCAAAAAAAAAAATAAAAAATTAATGGTTTGCCGACCATTTTACAGACCCTTCCAGGCTAGCTAGGCATAGAACTTTTTAAACTGTTCCCTGCTCAATTTTAACAACAATTTTGGGTCTGTGTTATTTTAAAGACTTGTCAGTTGCCTTGTTCTTTTGAATTTCCGTAAACGATGATTTTTCTTTGAAATGGTACTAGGTGTCACTGACGGTTCCAGTTTTGTCGACTATTCAAGATGACCTATTCGACGCCATCAATGCCGGAAACATGAAAGAAATGGTTCGACTGCTTAAGAATGGAGCCGATATTAACGCGTATGACGAATGGTATGATGGAACTCCCTTAGAAAACGCCATCTATTTGGAAAAGCCCGAGTTAGCTATTATGTTGATCAAAATGGGTGCGGACCCGGATAAATACAGAAGTATGCGACCCCTAGAATATGCAGCCGCATATAATTATATGGAGGTCGTTAAACTCCTCCTCGAGAAGGGACTCAAAATGGGAGAGGCATTGATGCTAGCTGCCGTAAACGATCACACAGAAATGATGAAATTTTTGATTTCGAAGGGTGCTGACATTAACATTCGAGATGACTCAAATGACACCTGCTTGTTACTAGCCGCCAAAAATGGACGAGTCGAAATCGCTAAACTTTTAATAAAGCTAGGTGCCGAGATAGACGCTTTAAACAATGTTGGTGCAACAGCTCTAATTGAAGTTTGTCGCGTTGCTAGACGTTACCCTGGATTTGAAGACGACATAGACACTTTCGACGCGACAGCCCAAGTGCTTATCGAAAACGGTGCTAATGTTAACGCTCGTACTCCGGGTAAAGGTAAAGGCGTTCCACTTATTTACGCCGCTGAATCTCGATTCAAAGTAAGTTTGGTTACATTACTGGAGAAGGTTCCCGACGTCAATGTCGTAGATGGATATAATAACCCGGCCATTTATTACTCTAAAAACGCCTATACGGCGAAAACCTTACTGAAATACGGAGCGCGACTCGACATAGCTAACAAGGAGGGCGATACACCTTTGCATCGCGCTTGCTTTATGGAACGCGCGGATGTCGTCCAGGTCTTCCTGGATCACGGTGCAGAGTTGAACGTTACGAACAAGGATGGTTATACGCCGCTTCAACTAAGTGTTCATCACGATTATCCCGAAATTGTCGACCTCATTAAGAAAGCCGAACAGAAAAGGAATAAAAAAGGTAGTTAAAGAAACATCTCCAAACACAAACTGTTAAACTAATGTTATAAATGTACAAAATCAAGTACTTTGTATTTAATTTGAAATAAAAGTAAAT
Organism: Phalangium opilio; assembly: GCF_054372755.1. NCBI lineage: Eukaryota > Metazoa > Arthropoda > Arachnida > Opiliones > Phalangiidae > Phalangium > Phalangium opilio. Next base: position 4,848,042 of record NW_028324207.1, read on the forward strand.
TTGTCAGCAAAATTTGATGAAAAACAATTGTTTACCAGTAGGATTCTCAACATGCTATAGCGGAAATTAGCAGACGACAATTTTTTCATATTTAATCACAAGATCATAAAAATAACGAATATTTCAAATTTGAATCAAGTTTCCATCAAGAAGCGAGCCAATTGCCGTAATCAGTGTAATCCTTAATGGTCACGTAATAATTCTGTAATCCTTGCACTCATTCGTCTGTAGTCAGGCGTTATCATAGTAAGAATGCAGAATCATCCGTAATCACGGGCTGTCATTCGAGATCATGTGTAATGAAATTAAATGAAAAGGTTGTTTATTGTGCGTAAGAGAAACTAATTACATAGTTCATGAAATTAAACACATTGTGTGAACTACAATTAGAATTAAATTTAAAAATACGAGAAAAAAGTTACGTATATTGTGTTTTCAAAAAGTAGCGAATTTTACCTAGGCCTAATTCTTCACAAAATTAATAAAAAACTGTCTTAGTGGACCAAGACTTTAAGAGTAAACGATAAGAGAAGAAAATGGAATGACCGAAGTCCAGATACTAAAATTTTTCAGTTTTTAAACATGATTATATAACATCAATTTAAAAAAAAACTTATCTTCGTGTTTTTCACAAAATTCCATTTGCCCAAAATATTTTATCATGAAATTTTGCATTATTTTGTGAAGGGTTCGTGTGAAGGAATCACTATATAACAAACACATGCGACATCGTTTAAACGTACCTACGCGGTCATCGTAGTTCTTGGAAAATTATTTTAGGGTTATTTAAAGGGATATAAGGGTTATTTCAAATGCTATATACATTTTAAATACGTCTTGAGATAGTGGAAAGTAAGTCCAATAATGAAATAGACAGCTCACCGTTAGTCTTTGTTCACTTACGTTTTTGGTGATCAAGATTTGCCATACACAGTCTACAGTGTGTTCCTCGTAAACAGCTAGTGGTCGTCATACCAAATTTAATGTAGCCGCATTTTTTAAATGTGATAGTTCTCAAAACATAAGTTATTATACCACAATTACCCCTTTATGGCACCCATGTTAATATTTAGCCCTCAAAATTTCATGATAAAACATTTTGGCAAATGGAATTAGGTGTAGTTTTAACCAATTTCTAGTGTTTTAGTTAAAGTAAAGCGTTAGTAAATTCCCCTGGTCAATCTCATTGAGCATTTATACCGTATTGTAAGAAGGCAATATCGGATTGTTGTGGTCCCCACGGCCTGTTGGTCTCCAACACAGAAAGTTCACCATTTTATCAAAAATTGTATGTAATAGCAAAAACGGATTTATGTAAGAAGAACGTTGAACGTAGCAAATTCCCTACCCATCCTCGGCTACTTTGTATGTTTTGATGGGAGTGACTTATAATTTCAAAACTAGCGTTCGCCATCTATCAGCCTTATTCTTTTTTATTTTGGACTTTAAATATAGATAATGCAAAAGTAAAGTAAAGTAAATGCACTACAATAATAATTTTAGTACAAAGAAAGAAAAACCAGATACTTAAAGAAAATATTTAATGACATCAATTATAGATATTCTTAACTTTAAAACTTAATTCCGCTAAATTAGGAGTTATATCGCATTGTTGTCCGATTTGCTTTTTTATTACAGGCGCAGTTTCAAAAAAAATATTTAACCACGAAAATAGAGATAACAATGACGTTTTCGATCACTAGATGTCGCTATGTACATTTTTTGTGGGTGGAGACAAAATATAAGCAGACGAACTTTCTCAATAAAGTATGCGAGGATGGTACCAGAGGCTAAAGTTATGATCCAACGTTCTTAGTACATTAATAAGTTTTTGGTAATAACCAATTATATGTATTAACGGTATGAAATGGCAACCTGACTCCCATTGTAATTATTATGTGATAGATCAGGTATAGGTTAGGTTTGAACACTGTTAAGATTAAATTTATATTAAGTTAGGTTTCGATTTAGATTAAGTTCGAATCGGAGTCAGGTGGCCTTTCTTTTTACCATAATCAATGTATCCATAACCTTTTTAGAGTGAATTTACATAGATAATATCAAGAATTATTTCACGGAATGTATATAGACAAATTTTAAAAATAATTCAACACAACTCTCGAAAACATATATAATATGTTAAATATAATAGATTATATTAATTTTTGCTTAGGTTTATTAAATTAAAATTAAGACTGAAGATACAGATATTAGTAGAAAAGTTTCTATGTAGACAAAGTATAAGTATGGTAATAGATAAGATTACAAAATCATTTCGCTGAAGTACACATATCCAAATTTTCAGTTTTAAAGTCATGATTATTTAACATTAATTATTTAAAAAAAAATCTTATCTTAGTTTTTTTTCCACCAAAATTCTACTTGAGCATTTTCAAACATGATTTACACTTGATAATTTTTCCAAGAAAATGGGCTCTTCATGGATGGTACTACAGTATATCATAGTATCAAATATTTGAAATTATGAAAACTATATTTATTATTTCGAAATAAAAAATAAAATAGGAACTTTGGCTAGCTGCGATGACCTCGCAACAGTCCAGAAGACCTTAAGCGCGTTATTATCTTATTGCTAAGCTTAACACGTCACATTTAATTTCGTGAAATTAACGGACCAATTTCGAACGTAATCTTAATGAATTTGTTCTTTTAAAAGCCTCAATTGTTTATAAATGATTTTCTGTACCATATCTTTCTCGCTTTATGGTAATGTTTAAATGATAAACTATTTTGGTCAAAAAACGAAGATAAGCATTTTTTTAAATAATTATTGTTTTAAAATTACGTCTTTAAAATGCGAATCGATTTTTTTAAACTTTTTCAACTCTTTGTCTACCAAGGCATAATTTTTAACATATATTATATGTATAAATAAAGGTAGGGTAACTCGTGGTATCTTCGTGTTAAACCAAAACAAATTGTTTTTAAGCTTTTAAGGTATGACACTAAATTCATTAACTATAAACAAAATTACTATAATTAAATATAAGTGACTTGCATCGACGGGTTTTACATACACTAGTACGTAAGGTAACACACGCGCTAGATTTTTACTTGCGTTTATTAAGAAACTTTTGTCTATGAACCTTTGACTCAAAAAGTTGTAAAAAATTCGAAAATTGATCTGAAAAGCTTGCGACGCAATTTAAAAATTTAACAACAGAGCAATATGTCACAGCACAGTAGCTGGGCTATGTTGTATGAGAAACCACATTAATCAACAATGAGATTTCCTATTATTAAACGTGAAAATCGTCCCAAATAATGATTAGATAAGGTCACAATTTTATCTGACACCTTCAGGCCCTTTTGGACGATACAACATTTTGACTCAATAAGATGAGTCAAGTTGAGTTCAGTAAACTAGTTGGGACGTTTGAATAGAAGTTGGAAAAGTTGAATCACCAAATTATAAATGGATCATTGACCAATTTTTGCTGACTATACTTTTTCATCCATCTAGTTGAGTCAAATATTGTATCGTCTGAGAAGGGCTTAAGTGTTGCCCTAAAAGTACGGCAAAAATTGGATTTATTCCAACTGCAATATTCGTGAAATTTAAAGTTGAATTACAAAGAAACTTGGAAGTAAAAATCGAGGTGGAGCATTATCTAGCCTAATTTTTCTTTGTTCTAAAGGATTAAATGCGTAACTAACTAATGAAAAAGTAATCCTGTCTTAGCCCCGGGTAAAATAATCGATGATTTTTCGAAGAAGCTGCCAAAGAAAGAATAGGGACCCTTGTTCATTAAGAGAGAGTTTTACATATAAGGAGTGGAAGGTAAAGCATTTGAAAACTTCCTACTATTTTTGGAGGCTTCTATATCCGGTCATCAGTGATGACAACAACAAAAAGTCCCTCATTGGATCATATATTGCAACGTTCTTTCGGTGAACCTCTTATATTAATCTCTGTAGCGTTTATCGTTGGCAATCTGGCCATTGTTTATTGTTTTCTTAGGTAACGTTAGAATGAGCGCAAAATAATTAATAATTCAATTGTTACCTAGTACAAATGATTGGAAGGACCTGAATTAAAAATATTGGTTGATTTGGTGACAGGGTTTAGTGATAGTGTGATTGAATCTATCATTTATTTTACCAGTAAAAAACGTATCTTCGTAGCGGTAACCGTTGCCTGACGGCACCAGTCGAGAAACCAGGGAACGAACCCTTGTGCGTAGTTTGCATTGATCTACTTTAAACAACAAAAATTGATTTAATTTAAACAAATTACCTAATTAGCGGCTATCGTTGACCGATGGCACCAGGTGAAACACATTAAAACGAACGCAACACGGCCAATTGGTCTCTAGTGTACAATAGTACAATCAGCCTGTCTTGAACTTTTGACCGAGGCTTAGTGAAATCAGTGAATTTAAAAATTATCGGCTAAATCTTAACTTTAAATTCTTTTGTATTAAATTATAATGAAGTTTCACTTACGAGAATAAAATAAAATTGGGACTAATTAACCCCTTCTTTTAGATGAAAAGTGGAAAAATTCGCCTTAAGCTCGTCCATAAACAGAGCGGACGACGCATTTAGTAAACAAAAAACTTCGCTCTATTAGCGGTAAAACAGCGTAAGTCCAACAGTACGTTTCTCTATGATTTTAGCTAGGATTATACCACGTAAGTCCAACAGAATAAAAGGTCGTAAGTTTAAGTATGTGCTTAAAAGTACAAAAAATAATACTTAATATTAATTGTTTTCAATAAAACTTCGAAAGGCACCAGTTTAATGTTCAGCCTTTCATTTAAAACCATTTTCAGACCTATCGAATAAATAGTCTTCAAAAAATGGTCGAGACCATTTGGCTATCACAGCAAACATTTCCCATGTTATTCCTATGGGAAAATTTCCCTTTTTTTGCCAAAATGTCTGAATTTTTTTATGGAAATGAAAACCACCCTTAGCAACTTTATTTTCTATAATAAAAACTAATAAAGGGAACTCTTTGAAATTTTAACCACATATTAAGGGTCCGAATTGTAGTTCAGTGGAATTTTTTCAAAGCAGTAACCATGATAGGAAAAACGTTACATCGAATCAAAAAACCACCCTTATACATTAAACGCAGTATGAGGTCTTATTTTAACAACAATTTTGGGTCTGTGTTATTTTAAAGACTTGTCAGTTGCCTTGTTCTTTTGAATTTCCGTAAACGATGATTTTTCTTTGAAATGGTACTAGGTGTCACTGACGGTTCCAGTTTTGTCGACTATTCAAGATGACCTATTCGACGCCATCAATGCCGGAAACATGAAAGAAATGGTTCGACTGCTTAAGAATGGAGCCGATATTAACGCGTATGACGAATGGTATGATGGAACTCCCTTAGAAAACGCCATCTATTTGGAAAAGCCCGAGTTAGCTATTATGTTGATCAAAATGGGTGCGGACCCGGATAAATACAGAAGTATGCGACCCCTAGAATATGCAGCCGCATATAATTATATGGAGGTCGTTAAACTCCTCCTCGAGAAGGGACTCAAAATGGGAGAGGCATTGATGCTAGCTGCCGTAAACGATCACACAGAAATGATGAAATTTTTGATTTCGAAGGGTGCTGACATTAACATTCGAGATGACTCAAATGACACCTGCTTGTTACTAGCCGCCAAAAATGGACGAGTCGAAATCGCTAAACTTTTAATAAAGCTAGGTGCCGAGATAGACGCTTTAAACAATGTTGGTGCAACAGCTCTAATTGAAGTTTGTCGCGTTGCTAGACGTTACCCTGGATTTGAAGACGACATAGACACTTTCGACGCGACAGCCCAAGTGCTTATCGAAAACGGTGCTAATGTTAACGCTCGTACTCCGGGTAAAGGTAAAGGCGTTCCACTTATTTACGCCGCTGAATCTCGATTCAAAGTAAGTTTGGTTACATTACTGGAGAAGGTTCCCGACGTCAATGTCGTAGATGGATATAATAACCCGGCCATTTATTACTCTAAAAACGCCTATACGGCGAAAACCTTACTGAAATACGGAGCGCGACTCGACATAGCTAACAAGGAGGGCGATACACCTTTGCATCGCGCTTGCTTTATGGAACGCGCGGATGTCGTCCAGGTCTTCCTGGATCACGGTGCAGAGTTGAACGTTACGAACAAGGATGGTTATACGCCGCTTCAACTAAGTGTTCATCACGATTATCCCGAAATTGTCGACCTCATTAAGAAAGCCGAACAGAAAAGGAATAAAAAAGGTAGTTAAAGAAACATCTCCAAACACAAACTGTTAAACTAATGTTATAAATGTACAAAATCAAGTACTTTGTATTTAATTTGAAATAAAAGTAAATTTGTCAGCAAAATTTGATGAAAAACAATTGTTTACCAGTAGGATTCTCAACATGCTATAGCGGAAATTAGCAGACGACAATTTTTTCATATTTAATCACAAGATCATAAAAATAACGAATATTTCAAATTTGAATCAAGTTTCCATCAAGAAGCGAGCCAATTGCCGTAATCAGTGTAATCCTTAATGGTCACGTAATAATTCTGTAATCCTTGCACTCATTCGTCTGTAGTCAGGCGTTATCATAGTAAGAATGCAGAATCATCCGTAATCACGGGCTGTCATTCGAGATCATGTGTAATGAAATTAAATGAAAAGGTTGTTTATTGTGCGTAAGAGAAACTAATTACATAGTTCATGAAATTAAACACATTGTGTGAACTACAATTAGAATTAAATTTAAAAATACGAGAAAAAAGTTACGTATATTGTGTTTTCAAAAAGTAGCGAATTTTACCTAGGCCTAATTCTTCACAAAATTAATAAAAAACTGTCTTAGTGGACCAAGACTTTAAGAGTAAACGATAAGAGAAGAAAATGGAATGACCGAAGTCCAGATACTAAAATTTTTCAGTTTTTAAACATGATTATATAACATCAATTTAAAAAAAACTTATCTTCGTGTTTTTCACAAAATTCCATTTGCCCAAAATATTTTATCATGAAATTTTGCATTATTTTGTGAAGGGTTCGTGTGAAGGAATCACTATATAACAAACACATGCGACATCGTTTAAACGTACCTACGCGGTCATCGTAGTTCTTGGAAAATTATTTTAGGGTTATTTAAAGGGATATAAGGGTTATTTCAAATGCTATATACATTTTAAATACGTCTTGAGATAGTGGAAAGTAAGTCCAATAATGAAATAGACAGCTCACCGTTAGTCTTTGTTCACTTACGTTTTTGGTGATCAAGATTTGCCATACACAGTCTACAGTGTGTTCCTCGTAAACAGCTAGTGGTCGTCATACCAAATTTAATGTAGCCGCATTTTTTAAATGTGATAGTTCTCAAAACATAAGTTATTATACCACAATTACCCCTTTATGGCACCCATGTTAATATTTAGCCCTCAAAATTTCATGATAAAACATTTTGGCAAATGGAATTAGGTGTAGTTTTAACCAATTTCTAGTGTTTTAGTTAAAGTAAAGCGTTAGTAAATTCCCCTGGTCAATCTCATTGAGCATTTATACCGTATTGTAAGAAGGCAATATCGGATTGTTGTGGTCCCCACGGCCTGTTGGTCTCCAACACAGAAAGTTCACCATTTTATCAAAAATTGTATGTAATAGCAAAAACGGATTTATGTAAGAAGAACGTTGAACGTAGCAAATTCCCTACCCATCCTCGGCTACTTTGTATGTTTTGATGGGAGTGACTTATAATTTCAAAACTAGCGTTCGCCATCTATCAGCCTTATTCTTTTTTATTTTGGACTTTAAATATAGATAATGCAAAAGTAAAGTAAAGTAAATGCACTACAATAATAATTTTAGTACAAAGAAAGAAAAACCAGATACTTAAAGAAAATATTTAATGACATCAATTATAGATATTCTTAACTTTAAAACTTAATTCCGCTAAATTAGGAGTTATATCGCATTGTTGTCCGATTTGCTTTTTTATTACAGGCGCAGTTTCAAAAAAAATATTTAACCACGAAAATAGAGATAACAATGACGTTTTCGATCACTAGATGTCGCTATGTACATTTTTTGTGGGTGGAGACAAAATATAAGCAGACGAACTTTCTCAATAAAGTATGCGAGGATGGTACCAGAGGCTAAAGTTATGATCCAACGTTCTTAGTACATTAATAAGTTTTTGGTAATAACCAATTATATGTATTAACGGTATGAAATGGCAACCTGACTCCCATTGTAATTATTATGTGATAGATCAGGTATAGGTTAGGTTTGAACACTGTTAAGATTAAATTTATATTAAGTTAGGTTTCGATTTAGATTAAGTTCGAATCGGAGTCAGGTGGCCTTTCTTTTTACCATAATCAATGTATCCATAACCTTTTTAGAGTGAATTTACATAGATAATATCAAGAATTATTTCACGGAATGTATATAGACAAATTTTAAAAATAATTCAACACAACTCTCGAAAACATATATAATATGTTAAATATAATAGATTATATTAATTTTTGCTTAGGTTTATTAAATTAAAATTAAGACTGAAGATACAGATATTAGTAGAAAAGTTTCTATGTAGACAAAGTATAAGTATGGTAATAGATAAGATTACAAAATCATTTCGCTGAAGTACACATATCCAAATTTTCAGTTTTAAAGTCATGATTATTTAACATTAATTATTTAAAAAAAAATCTTATCTTAGTTTTTTTTCCACCAAAATTCTACTTGAGCATTTTCAAACATGATTTACACTTGATAATTTTTCCAAGAAAATGGGCTCTTCATGGATGGTACTACAGTATATCATAGTATCAAATATTTGAAATTATGAAAACTATATTTATTATTTCGAAATAAAAAATAAAATAGGAACTTTGGCTAGCTGCGATGACCTCGCAACAGTCCAGAAGACCTTAAGCGCGTTATTATCTTATTGCTAAGCTTAACACGTCACATTTAATTTCGTGAAATTAACGGACCAATTTCGAACGTAATCTTAATGAATTTGTTCTTTTAAAAGCCTCAATTGTTTATAAATGATTTTCTGTACCATATCTTTCTCGCTTTATGGTAATGTTTAAATGATAAACTATTTTGGTCAAAAAACGAAGATAAGCATTTTTTTAAATAATTATTGTTTTAAAATTACGTCTTTAAAATGCGAATCGATTTTTTTAAACTTTTTCAACTCTTTGTCTACCAAGGCATAATTTTTAACATATATTATATGTATAAATAAAGGTAGGGTAACTCGTGGTATCTTCGTGTTAAACCAAAACAAATTGTTTTTAAGCTTTTAAGGTATGACACTAAATTCATTAACTATAAACAAAATTACTATAATTAAATATAAGTGACTTGCATCGACGGGTTTTACATACACTAGTACGTAAGGTAACACACGCGCTAGATTTTTACTTGCGTTTATTAAGAAACTTTTGTCTATGAACCTTTGACTCAAAAAGTTGTAAAAAATTCGAAAATTGATCTGAAAAGCTTGCGACGCAATTTAAAAATTTAACAACAGAGCAATATGTCACAGCACAGTAGCTGGGCTATGTTGTATGAGAAACCACATTAATCAACAATGAGATTTCCTATTATTAAACGTGAAAATCGTCCCAAATAATGATTAGATAAGGTCACAATTTTATCTGACACCTTCAGGCCCTTTTGGACGATACAACATTTTGACTCAATAAGATGAGTCAAGTTGAGTTCAGTAAACTAGTTGGGACGTTTGAATAGAAGTTGGAAAAGTTGAATCACCAAATTATAAATGGATCATTGACCAATTTTTGCTGACTATACTTTTTCATCCATCTAGTTGAGTCAAATATTGTATCGTCTGAGAAGGGCTTAAGTGTTGCCCTAAAAGTACGGCAAAAATTGGATTTATTCCAACTGCAATATTCGTGAAATTTAAAGTTGAATTACAAAGAAACTTGGAAGTAAAAATCGAGGTGGAGCATTATCTAGCCTAATTTTTCTTTGTTCTAAAGGATTAAATGCGTAACTAACTAATGAAAAAGTAATCCTGTCTTAGCCCCGGGTAAAATAATCGATGATTTTTCGAAGAAGCTGCCAAAGAAAGAATAGGGACCCTTGTTCATTAAGAGAGAGTTTTACATATAAGGAGTGGAAGGTAAAGCATTTGAAAACTTCCTACTATTTTTGGAGGCTTCTATATCCGGTCATCAGTGATGACAACAACAAAAAGTCCCTCATTGGATCATATATTGCAACGTTCTTTCGGTGAACCTCTTATATTAATCTCTGTAGCGTTTATCGTTGGCAATCTGGCCATCGTTTATTGTTTTCTTAGGTAACGTTAGAATGAGCGCAAAATAATTAATAATTCAATTGTTACCTAGTACAAATGATTGGAAGGACCTGAATTAAAAATATTGGTTGATTTGGTGACAGGGTTTAGTGATAGTGTGATTGAATCTATCATTTATTTTACCAGTAAAAAACGTATCTTCGTAGCGGTAACCGTTGCCTGACGGCACCAGTCGAGAAACCAGGGAACGAACCCTTGTGCGTAGTTTGCATTGATCTACTTTAAACAACAAAAATTGATTTAATTTAAACAAATTACCTAATTAGCGGCTATCGTTGACCGATGGCACCAGGTGAAACACATTAAAACGAACGCAACACGGCCAATTGGTCTCTAGTGTACAATAGTACAATCAGCCTGTCTTGAACTTTTGACCGAGGCTTAGTGAAATCAGTGAATTTAAAAATTATCGGCTAAATCTTAACTTTAAATTCTTTTGTATTAAATTATAATGAAGTTTCACTTACGAGAATAAAATAAAATTGGGACTAATTAACCCCTTCTTTTAGATGAAAAGTGGAAAAATTCGCCTTAAGCTCGTCCATAAACAGAGCGGACGACGCATTTAGTAAACAAAAAACTTCGCTCTATTAGCGGTAAAACAGCGTAAGTCCAACAGTACGTTTCTCTATGATTTTAGCTAGGATTATACCACGTAAGTCCAACAGAATAAAAGGTCGTAAGTTTAAGTATGTGCTTAAAAGTACAAAAAATAATACTTAATATTAATTGTTTTCAATAAAACTTCGAAAGGCACCAGTTTAATGTTCAGCCTTTCATTTAAAACCATTTTCAGACCTATCGAATAAATAGTCTTCAAAAAATGGTCGAGACCATTTGGCTATCACAGCAAACATTTCCCATGTTATTCCTATGGGAAAATTTCCCTTTTTTTGCCAAAATGTCTGAATTTTTTTATGGAAATGAAAACCACCCTTAGCAACTTTATTTTCTATAATAAAAACTAATAAAGGGAACTCTTTGAAATTTTAACCACATATTAAGGGTCCGAATTGTAGTTCAGTGGAATTTTTTCAAAGCAGTAACCATGATAGGAAAAACGTTACATCGAATCAAAAAACCACCCTTATACATTAAACGCAGTATGAGGTCTTATCTAAGAGAGCAACCGCTCTCTCAGAATACAGTTCGTTAGAGTCTTACTCTGGTTACTCCTTTATTATTTTATTTAAGTACGCGAGTCACACAGTTCATTTAGTAAACGGTCTTATCCATCGCGCACTCTTGCTATTTCTTATTTGTCCTACGAGAGGATCTTAAAAAGTCTCACTGCTCATCTTGAGCGCTTGAACAAGAATCTACTTTCTTTTTCTGAACGCGTGCAGAGTAAAACTCGTGTGACCCTTTAGTGGACAGGTCACGGTTTCTCTCTGCTTAGGCTTAATTCTATACATGGGTTATTTTTACACCTGCATTTGTCAATAACTTGTTTTCTAAGACCTTGGTTTCAATGGGTTAGATTCAAAAGGGCTTAGGATCTAGATACGCTTTGATACGTCTTGACAAGTTTCAATAACTTTTAACACCAACTCGAAAGTATGAAGGTCAAAGTTCTTACAGCCCTCCCCTTTTCCATTGCAAAAGTGGTGGAACACAAATATACGTTACAATATGTCCTCTGCTTAATATAGAATGACATTTTTTAAAAACTTCAAAATCACGGTTTAAAGGGAGGGTGAAAAGGAAAATCAGGCGATTTTTAATCGATTCTTTTACTAATTCTAAAACCAATCTGCATCCAGGAATTTTCTCCAAATGATTTTAAAATTCAAATTAGTTCGAGATTTCTTGGATCATTTGAAATTAGCACCTCCGACCAATCGCGTGACTGTCTATTTGTTAGCAAAATTCTCGTGGTACGCTCCATGCCGAAGGAAATTTAACGCGAGATTAGATAAAAATTGTGCCCGATGTCACACTCGTGGCGCGAGACATGGAGCGTGCAACGGAAATTTTGTTAACAGGAAACCAGGGCGTTATGCGATTGGTTGGAAGTGCTAATTTCAAATCTCTGATACCCTAAATTGTTTGAATTTTAAAATCATTCCAAGGTATTTACTGGACCTTTCACTATAAAGACTGTTCTTATAATTTGTAGAAGAATCGATTAAAAATCGGTTGATAGCCAAACCAGATAACCAAAACATTGCTTTGGCAAACAATAGAGATGCCAATAAGCCAATGAAGTAGAAAACTAAAAATTTTCAATCTTCAACTCCGTATGTGTAAAATGCTCTCTGGCACAACTCTGCCGGGAAAAGAAAATGAAAATTTAAGGACGTCCAGCAGTTGTCCTTGATTAAAAAATAGATGAGAGAGCAATGTTGAAAGAAGGGTATAAGAACGATGCGCGTCTCCAAAACTAAAGATGATTCTTTCTGAAATGCACGTTGCTCGATCGTCGTTTTCTTTTTATACACTTTACTAAGGTAGAAAGGTTATCGATTTTACTGGATTAAATTATCTATTATGATTATATTTTAGTTTGGTGTAATTTTTCCAAAACGGTAAAGGCAATACGAAGCAAGATATATGCAATTATTTTGAAACCAAAATAAACTTCTCCGAATCGAGACCCAATTAAGAGGTTTTTCTTAAATAATTAAAGAAATATAATTGGTATTAATTATTTTAAAAGTCAGTAATGTACTTTAATTCTAGTTTCTAGTTAGGTCTTTTTAATTTTATAATGAATTTTAATTCGGGTAAAATTTAAGAAAGGGCCCAAGCGCCTGTCCCTGTCCCTGTGCCGGACGCTTACACGATACCAGAAATATATTACTTTACACGAAGTTCACTTCTCCCTACCTCGCGCCGGCCATCATCTATGAAGTATTTTTACAGGCTAGAAACGGTACCGTTCCTCCCGAACAGCGAGGCAGAGAGGTGAAAATAAAAACACTAGCGTCGCGTAGTGAGAAAAATGTGCTTTTCTTGTATCTTATCATGGTTGTATCTTATGCAGCGGCTTCTCACTTGCGCGAAATACAGTTGAATCCCGCCGTTTCTAGGAAACGTCAGATTATCTTGGCAGTAGACATTTATCACAGTTCTCTCTCTCGAGAGGAAAAAGGTTTTCTCTTCTCGACTAGCGCGCGTCGGGAGGGGGAAAAATTCACGCCTCTTCACTCTTGCAAAGTTTTTTTTTCGGGTTTTTTCTTCATAGATGATGTCCACGGTACTAACCATTATTGAAGTGAACTTCGTGTAAGGTAATATATTTCTGACGATACGGAGATAGCGTAGACGATTTGGGGAGAGAGAAGATCGGAGAGAAACGAATGAAAGCGCGACTTAAAGAGAGAACTGCCCGCCTCGTATATAAGTGAGAGTGGAGATGAGAGAGAGGAAAGAAAGGTAGTTTAAATTTCGCGGGCTTTTTGAGTGAAGGAAACAAGATGATAATTTTCGTGCACTTTGTGCACGTAATACATCAGATTATGCTGCATAGTTAGGTTCGGTTTCGTAAAATAGAGGGGACGGTTTGCGGTCATAGTGCTTTCTGGTTTAGGGGATCCAGGATTTTGTTTTAGATAATTCATATGGTTTTTAAAAATTATACTTTAGTGGGGTGCACAATTTAGTTTCATTAATATTATTTGAAGTGTGACGTTATTAGAAATTAAGGGGATACACGATTGTGTTTCAGAAATGTTTTTTAGTTGTACGATTTATATTAATAATACCTTAGGGAGATTAACTCTGTGGGGGCCACGTGAGCCGTGTAAAATTAGTATTAAGGCCCAGCCCTTGGACCATCTTGTTTAAGAACGTTATTACTAAAACATTTTAAACATAGCTATTGTAACATCTAATACCCCTCCGTAACGTCATCGTCACTCGATTCGGAGAGGTAAAAAATCCTTACAGGTTTCAACACAAAAAAGAACACTCAAAATAATCAACATTACTTTGTATTTACGTTGTAGTTACTTTTGTCGGAAAATAACATATTTTTCAAGAAATGTAATAGCTTACGTGTAGATGTACTCTTACCTACGTTACTTAAATAAAATCTAATCGTGAAAAAAAATGAGCTTGTATCCTTAATTGCACTAGTTTAAAAAAATTTAAACAATCTCTGTTTAAACAACTCCTTCTGGACTAACAATATCAAAGCATGTTAAAATACGTCACGTATCGTTATATATTAGACATAACTCTCTACATTTTACTGTAATAATTTTTATTTAAAGAAAATAATCCAGGCTATTTTTTAAAAAACTCTAGGAATTGGTTGGTTTTAAATTATAAAAACCTTACTACAACTAAGATATATAAGGCAATTTGAACATTTAAACGCGTTCAAGATGATGATGGGCAACCTGTTGAAGATAAGGCTGATTATCATAACAGTAAGTATATAAGATTCGTCTTAAGCAGTCATTAAAATTATAATTTTTAAACCAGTGACATATATAATCTTCAATAATAATAAGAAAGACTGAATAAGCAGGGACATTATCCCAAAGTATTTTTCTACTAATCGCATTATAAAATTCTTTTCGCATATCTGGCTATAAAAAGCGATGTGAAATTTCGAATGCCCTGGCCATACTGGATCCTAAGGTCCTTTTGCTAATGCATCCCGTGCTTCACCTAAAGCGAACCGTTTTCTATTCCCCTATGAAGGCTTTTCAATTTTCCTTACTCAACTCTAATTTATCTAAATGCTACATAGCGAGAATCTCGAGAATGATAAACTAGAACGACCCATGAGTTATCTGAAAATATCTCCCGCCTCCAAAGCCGCTACGCCACACCACCCGGATGGATCACGGTTGCCTATACTGATTCTCTCTTTCCTCTTTGCTTAAGTAAAACACGTCAAAGATGAACTATTTCGTGGTTTTAAAGCGGTCACTCACATCCTTCTTGTGATTGGTTGTGAGCCTTCTTCAAATTCTCTCTATTTCGAATAAAATGTCCCCTGCCCCGCCCGCCCGCTCTGGCGTTTGCTCAGTAACCACTCCCAAGATTCTGAGACCGGTACTGCGTTTACAAGAACTGTTGACCATAACAATAGCAAAGCAGCTGTGAATGGCCCAAATGTACCACCTGCCTGATATGGCTGTGTAAAACCCAAATAGGAAAGTGCTGCATCACTATTTTCCCGGAAAGAAGGAAATACTTTCGTTTTTCTTACCCCCGGGGTTTTTGACAACAATAACGGCTTTTTGAAAAAAAAAAAACCCAAAATAAAAATATTCAACGGTCCACCGACCTTTTTATAGACCCTTTCGGGCTAGGCATAGAACTTTTTAAAGTATTCCCTGCTCAATTTTAACAATTTACTAAGACTCTAAATCCAAAAATCTGTCCTCCAAAGTTTGTAGTGCATTTTTAAAAAGAGTAAAAAGCAATTTATGATTGGTGCTTTTGGGTCTGTGTTAATTTAAAGACTTGTCATTTACCCTGTTCTTTTGAATTTCCGTAAAAGATAATCTTTCCTTGAAATGGTACTAGGTGTCACTGACGGTTCCAGTTTTGGCGACTATTCAAGATGACCTATACGACGCCATCCATGCCGGAAACATGAAAGAAATGGTTCGTCTGCTTAAGAAAGGAGCCGATATTAACGCGTATGACGAATGGTTTGATGGAACTCCCTTAGAAAACGCCATCTATTTGTAAAAGCCCGAGTTAGCTCTTATGTTGATCAAAATGGGGGCGGACCCGGATAAATTCAGAAGTATGAGACCCCTAGAATATGCAGCCGCATATAATTATATGGAGATCGTAAAACTCCTCCTCGAGAAGGGACTCAAAATGGGAGAGGCTTTGATGCTAGCTGCCGTAAACGATCACACAGAAATGATGAAATTTTTGATTTCGAAGGGTGCTGACATTAACATTCGAGATGACTTAAATGACACCTGCTTGTTACTAGCCGCCAAAAATGGAAGAGTCGAAATCGCTAAACTTTTAATAAAGCTAGGTGCCGAGATCGACGCTATAAACAATCTTGGTGCAACAGCTCTAATTGAAGTTTTGTCGCGTTGCTAAACGTTACCCTGGATTTGAAGAAGACATAGACACTTTCGACGCGACAGCCCAAGTACTTATCGAAAACGGTGCCAATGTTAACGCTCGTACTCCGGGTAAGGGTAAAGGTGTTCCACTTATTTACGCCGCTGAATCTCGATTCAAAGTAAGTTTGGTTACATTACTGGAGAAGGTGCCCGACGTCAATGTAGTAGATGGATTTAAAAGCCCGGCCATTTATTACTCTAAAAACGCCCGTACGGCGAAAACCTTACTAAAATACGGAGCGCGACTCGACATAGCTAACGAGGATGGCAATACACCTTTGCATCGCGCTTGCTTTATGGAACGCGCGGACGTCGTCCAGGTCTTCCTGGATCACGGTGCAGAGTTGAACGTTACGAACAAGGATGGTTATACGCCACTTCAATTAAGTGTTCATAATGATTATACCGAAATTGTCGCCCTGATTAAGAAAGCCGAACAGAAAAGGAATAAAAAAGGTAGTTAAAGAAATATATCCAAACACAAACTATTAAACAATTCTAAATGTTCAAAATTAAGTACTTTGTATTTGATTTGAAATAAACGTACATTTGTCAGCAAAATTTTATGAAAAACAATTGTTTACCAGTAGGATTCTCAACATGCGGAAATTATCAGGCGACAATTTTTTCATATTTAATCACAAGATCATAAAAAAATAACGAATATTTCAAATTCAAGTTTCCATCAAGGAGCGAACCAATTGCCGTAATCAGTGTAATATTTACTGGTCACGTAATAATTCTGTAATCCATGCACTCATTCGTACTGAAGCGTTAACGTCTGTAGTCAGGCGTAATCATAGTTAGAATGTGGAATCATCCATAATCACTTGCTGTCATTCGACATCAAGTGAAATGGAATTTAATGAAAAGGTTGTTTATTGTGTATAAGAGAAACTAATTACATAGTTCATGAAATTAAGCACATTCTGAGAACTACAGTTAGAATAAAATTTAAAAATACAAGAAAAAAGTTTAGTACATTGTGTTTTCAAAAAGTAGCGAATTTTACATAATTCTACATGAAATATATAATAGATAAGTTGCATCCACTGCCTAAGAAATAGAAAAATATGTTGTATTTCAATTTCCTAACCTGCCAACTACCCTTGTTGATTGTTTGCTACCATGTTAAGTCTTGCGACCCCTCTGCAACATCACAGATCTTTGTGACCTTTGTAACAGAAAGTGACACAGGTTATTATATATATTGTCAAAGGCATAGAAGGATTGAAAATCATCGATTCGTCAGTCTTTCCAACAATAACATCTGTTCTGCTTAAAGCCTTGATCATGGTTTTGACCGAAAGAGGTTCTCAGTTTATAATAGAAGAACACAATAAATACAAGCCTATATGATTCCAACTATATGTTGATTTAAAATGCATAAATAAGACATGAAATACCGTCATTTTAGTTAATCTGAAATGTCTCCCTCTTGCAATATTCTCCTATCTAGCATAAGTTCATAAGATGTGTTTTATAAGTTTGTCACTGGTTACAAACTGGAGCTTGTGATGAAGTGACTAAGTCTTACTCCGGTAAAGAGACACCTGGTGAGGCGCTGCCAAATGCTTAGTACAGACAAAATAGGAAGATGGAAGTCTTGTAAAACCAAGTGTAGTCAATTTTCGCGTCGTTCCCCCTCGAACTAGCTCTCAGTAAGCCTCTAGAATTACGAAGTATAGGAAGTGTCATACTTATGAGATATATGTAATAAACTTATGTTTCTAGTCATTGTTTTGTGGTGAGGCAGAAGTTATGACTAATCAGAAAATGTTTATATCCTTGATGCAACCAACGAATTGCGGCGGTTAACGGATATCCCACACTTACTTGTGAAAAATGAAAATAGAGCGGAATGATAATGTAGGGAAAATTCATTGAACTAATCCTTTTTTTACAAATTCACCAAAAAGCATAGGGTTTAAGATGGGCATTCCATAAATTACTTGCAGGGAAACCAACACACAGGCGGGGAGGTCACCTTATTGGGTTATTTCTCTAGGGCCAACTATGAGGCAATGCCTGACGGAGAACCCGAGTTCACTACACGCCGGACGGGAAGCTAACCGACTCGCGCTGCCCTCTAGTGGCTGGTGCTTCTTATCCGACAGAAATAACCCATGAAGGTGACCTTTCCAGCTCCTGTGGTGTTTGCTTCTCTTATGGAATTAACTTTTACTGGGCTAGTGCATGGATTAATATATCTGCAATTAATTGTAATTTTTCAGTTATTAATTTGAGTACCCAGTTCGCGAGAGTGTAGAGTCAGTAGACTCAGTTCATACCACCATTTCAATAGTAATATTCCATACCTAGTTTTTATTTTATTGGATTTCGTATTAGAATTAAGTGGAACGACATTTTGTCTGTACACTATGTGCTTTTAACGCTATCGAATGGCAGAGTTAAACGGAAATTGTACTGTACGTCTGCCATAAATTAAAGGTATTGGCGCAAAAATCGAGGCGCTTGTCCTATTTGCGAAAAGTCATTGAACGTCCCATTTTTCCAAACTCACAAACAACTCTGAGTTGAAAAGGACACTAACCTCTTTTTGTACGCGCAAGGCTTATTGAACTTTATAATCCTTTTGCCTTATAGGGGAACACAATCAGTATCCAAATAATGGATTCTGTTTGATTTTAAGTCCTAATTTGCCATCCTGAATTAGAAATTTAGAATTGATAAATTTGTGTTGTTGACGGTGATTTTTAATTTGCAAACATAATAATGCGTCTAAGAAAACTTCTAGTCTATCTGGAAACCTTTGACATACACTACGACCTCTAGGTGGAACTTGAAAAAATGCATCTAATTATTATATCTTACTAGTTTTTGGACAATTTTAAGATATTTTTAATTTAACTTTTGACCAGTACATGGATTGTACTGTCTAAGACATTTAAGTTTCACCCATAAAGACTACACACTAATGATATTCGAAAGATAAAGGATGTGCCTATCGCGGGCAGAAATTTTGGGTAGTTTGGGATGTTTCCTCATCACGAAAAGTTTGATTTAATAATTTTTAGGGTTGTATGTTTCTTACGCCGTTGTCTGCAAGATGCAGTTGTTTGTGGTGTTGAACAACTGCTAATACTCTTGTACTTAAGACCAAGTGTAACAAAGAATATTAATAATTTGGATAATTTACAAGTTTTTGTCGCTTTACTATTTATTACGTGGATTGATGTTTCAACAAATAACTGAAATAGTTGTCTTCTTTAATTGGGTTTTCCCAATTTGCGAGAGTATAGAATCAGCGAGCTCATTTCATACCAGCTTTTCAGTAGGAATGTTACATACCTAGACATTAATCAATATGATATATTATTTGAATTGATTGGACCAAACCTTCGTCTCTACTGAAAATGGTTATGCTATTGAATAAGCGTGTTTACCGGAAGTCTGGCACCTGCTAGAAAATTAAAGTACGTGACGGAAATCGAGGTGATTTATAATGTTTTGAAAAGTCATTGAACGTTTCTTTTTTCTAACTGACAAACAGCATCGACTTCCAACGGGCGCTAACCTCACTGTGCTCCCTCAAAGGCTTAATGCAATATATTAATTCTTTGACAAAAATCTGGAAGCTATAAAGCAATCACATAACAATGGTGTTCCTTTGGTTGCGTTTTAACCTTAATTTTCCACCCGGAACGGGACATTTGGGCGCCGACATTTAGGCGCCGGTCATTTAGGCACCGCCACTTAGGTTCCGGGACAGTTAGGCGCCGCGACATTTAGGCTCCGCGACAATTTGGCACCGAGACATTTAGGCTCCGCGACAATTTGGCACCGAGACATTTAGGCTCCGCGACAATTTGGCACCGAGACATTTAGGCTCCGCGACAATTTGGCACCGAGACATTTAGGCTCCGCGACAATTTGGCACCGAGACATTTTGGCACCGAGACATTTAGGCTCCGCGACAATTTGGCACCGAGAAATTTAGGCTCCGCGACAATTTGGCACCGAGACATTTAGGCTCCGCGACAATTTGGCACCGACACATTTAGGCTCCGCGACAATTTGGCACCGACACATTTAGGCGCCGAGACAATTTGGCGCCGAGACAATTAGGCGCCGCGACATTGCCGTAAAATTTTCGTGAAAGATTTGAGATATTTAATAAAGGATCAAGACAAGTACTTTTAGGCTTATATTCTTTTTACTCAACTGACATCAGAGTTCAACCATGTTGTTGTTTATCTTCATTGACTGCCCAAAATAATATGCCTTTTCCAAAATATTGTTGTTTATCTTTATAGACTTCCCAAAATAATATGCCCTTTCCAAATTATTTTTTATCTTCCTTGACTTCCCAAAATAATATGCCTTTTCCAAGATATTGTTGTTTATCATCATTGACTTCCCAGAATAATATGCCTTTTCCAAAATATTGTTGTTTATCTTCATTGACTTCCCAAAATAATATGCCTTTATTGTTGTTTATCTTCTTTGACTTCCCAAAATAATATGCCTTTTCCAAGATATTGTTGTTTATCTTCATTGACTTCCCAAAATAATATGCCTTTTCCAAGAGATTGTTGTTTATCTTCATTGACTTCCCAAAATAATAGGCCTTTTCCAAATTATCGTTGTTTATGTTCTTTGACTTCCTAAAATAACATTCCTTTTCCAAAATATTGTTGTTTATGTTCGTTGACTTTCCAAAATATTGTTGTTTAATTTCATTGACTTAGGTTAGGTTATGTTTTTTTTTATTATTTTAGGATTGTTTTTTATCTTCTTTGACTTCCCAAAATAATATGCCTTTTCCAAGATATTGTTGTTTATCTTCATTGACTTCCCAAAATAATATGCCTTTTCCAAGATATTGTTGTTTATCTTCATTGACTTCCCAAAATAATAGGACTTTTCCAAATTATCGTTGTTTATGTTCTTTGACTTCCTAAAATAACATTCCTTTTCCAAAATATTGTTGTTCATGTTCGTTGACTTTCCAAAATATTGTTGTTTAATTTCATTGACTTAGGTTAGGTTATGTTTTTTTTTATTATTTTAGGATTGTTTTTTAAAAACAAGAAAGGTTTCGTGTCCTTTAATGGGGATTGCGAACATAGTCATGCAGTGACACACAGGGACCATACACGGGTTGCCAAATTGAGAGGTCATTACGGATTTTTAGAAGAAATAATGGAAAAATTATTGGCACGTAAATGTCTCGACGCCTCAATGTCGCGGAGCCTAAATGCCGCGGCGCCTAAATGTCACGGCGCCTGATTTTCTCGGCGCCTAATTGTCTTGGCGGCTAAATGGCGGCGCCTAAATAACCAGCGCCTAAGTGGCGGCGCCTAAATGTCACTGACCGTTTTCCACCTGATTCAGAAATGATACTGAAATTGATAGGCACATGTTGAATCAATCACACTTCTATCAGTTAATTTTTAGATGAAAGCCTAGTTAGAAAACATTTATTAATAACTGAATGTGGCTTTATTATTAGAGGCCTTTGTATTAGACCTCTTTTTCAGTGATAGGCCTTATAGATCGTATTAATGCCATCTTAGAAAAGTACTTGCTCATTTAGACATTCTGAGAGAGCGGTAGCTCTCTTAGATATGACTTGGTAGCTCTCTTAGATATGACTTCATACTGCTCTTAATGTATAAGGAGGGTTTTTTGTTTGGATTGTGATTTTTTTGTATTGCATTAACTGTTTTGAAAAAATTCCACAGCACTACAATTTTGGCCCACAATATGTGGTTAAATTTTCAAAGAGATCCATTAATTAGTTAATCTTATAAAAAATAAAGTTGCTAAGGGTGGTTTTCATTTCCATAAAATTCATCACACCTTTTGTTGAAAAACAGGAATTTTTCCCATAGAAATAACATGGGGAATTTTAAGAAAAAAACATTCCGGTTAATCCGATTTTAGAAAAACTATACGTTTGTTAGACTTGAAAACGGTTTTAAATGGAAGGTACAACACCTAACATTCCGCTAAGCAATTTTCATTGACTATAATTAAGTCTAAGTATGTTTAAATTTAAATTTTCAAAACCATTCCAATCTGCGATATTTAAGCAGTGTAAAGAGTCAGTTTATGATGTTAGCACTTTTAAAGCTATTTGGTTCATATTTCGTGGTGGTTGAAAAACAAGGGGACCTAGCTTTGTGTGAGCTAACAAGTTAAGTTGGAAAAGGTCCCCCACACTATTAAATTATGTAACCAACTGCCTTTGGTACTTGTGTGTACTTGTAGGTACTTGTGGGTGCTTGTAGGTATTTATGGATGCTTGTAGGTACTTGTGGGTGCTTGTAGGTACTTGTGGGTGCTTGTAGGTACTTGTGGGCGCTTGTAGGTATTTATGGATGCTTATAGGTACTTGTGGGTGCTTGTAGGTACTTGTGGGTGCTTGTAGGTACTTGTGGGTGCATGTAGGTACTTGTGGGTGCATGTAGGTACTTGTGGGTGCATGTAGGTACTTGTGGGTGCATGTAGGTACTTGTGGGTGCATGTAGGTACTTGTGGGTGCTTGTAGGTACTTGTGGGTGCTTGTAGGTACTTGTGGGTGCTTGTAGGTACTTGTGGGTGCTTGTAGGTACTTGTTGGTGCTTGTGGGTACTTGTGGGTGCTTGTGGGTACTTGTGGGTGCTTGTAGGTACTTGTTGTTGCTTGTGGGTACTTGTGGGTGCTTATGGATGCTTGTGGGTGCTTGTGGGTACTTGTGGGTACTTGTGGGTGCTTGTGGGTACTTGTGGGTGCTTGTGGGTACTTGTGGGTGCTTGTGGGTACTTGTGGGTGCTTGTGGGTACTTGTGGGTGCTTGTAGGTACTTGTGGGTGCTTGTAGGTACTTGTGGGTCCTTGTAGGTACTTCTGGGTGGTGCTTGTAGGTACTTGTGGGTGCTTGTAGGTACTTGTGGGTGCTTGTTGGTGCTTGTAGGTGTTTGTGGGTGCTTGTAGGTACTTCTGGGTGGTGCTTGTAGGTACGTGTGGGTGCTTGCAGGTGCTTGTGGGTGCTTGTAGGTGCTTGTGGGTGCTTGTAGGTGCTTGTGGGCGCTTGTGGGTGCTTGTAGGTACTTGTGGGTGCTTGTGGGTGCTTGTGGGTACTTGTGGGTACTTGTGGGTGCTTGTAGGTACTTGTGGGTACTTGTGGGTGCTTGTAGGTACTTGTGGGTGCTTGTAGGTACTTGTGGGTGCTTGTAGGTCCTTGTGGGTGCTTATGGGTACTTCTGGGTACTTATGGGTACTTCTGGGTACTTATGGGTACTTGTGGGTACTTATGGGTGCTTGTAGGTAGTTATGGGTGCTTGTAGGTACTTGTGGGTGCTTGTAGGTACTTGTGGGTGCTTCTAGCCCTGACTATATTATTTTGTTTAAGGTTTTAAGCTTAATATCAAACAGATGTTAGTTTTTGCTACATAAAAGTTTGAAATTGACAATCTCGGATCGTCTTTGTGAAGTTTTAAGGATATCCGAATTTCATATTGGCTTTATGACAATTTTGAGCTAAATGTGAAACGGACATAAATCAGCATTTTTAAACCTTTTGTAATAATGTCAATTTGGTCCTATTTCTGGGGTAAAAAATTGTATTATGTTAATTACAATAAGAATACAAACTTTTATTGATTTACGTTTTTTTAAGTATTATTATAAATAAATGTCTGATTGAGCTAAATTTATGGACCCCTTTATATTTGTTTCTGGTTAGTGCAGATTTTGAAAATGTAAAACAGTTTCTTAACATTCTTAATTAAAATGAAGACTGAAGGAACAGATATTAATCAAAAACGTCTTGATTAGAATCAAGACCTAAAAAGTATCGATAAGACTGAGGTTATCACTTGTCTGAAGGATCAGATATTAATTTTTCTTTTTAATTGAAACTTAAATGCATGCTTAAGAAAAAACAACGTTCCATTACCGTTTTCCGTTGAAATAAATTATTTTACTGGTAATCAATTTCAAAAATTTACTTATCTCGGCTTTTCGACCACAATTCCATTCCCCGAAAACATTTTATCATTACATTAATTACTTTTGGGAGATAACGTGTCAAAATAACCTATAAAACAATAAAAAACTGTAATAGCGGTCTGTTTAGCCATGACAAGAACCTTTTAAAAGTTTCAAGCACTATATAACCCATTCGAGACTAACAGGACCTTTGCAAACTATAGCTTAACCTGCTACTAGTACGACCAGGGAGAATTGATGTAAACTGGAGTTGAAATTTCAACGTGTGCGACCTCGGCCTTGAAACTCTCCCATAGTCCCAGTGTGTGTAGAACATAATTTTTTCGCTGTTATCTGCCAAAATCAATCTTTCTTGGTAGTGCCGCCTCCTCACTTGAATTTTTCATGATATATTAAGGTTTGAACGAATAAAATTCTAGATTACCATTTTCACTACCATGGCCCTCTGCTAACTTGAAGCAAACTTTCCTCTCTTTTTGCTGCTCATTACCGGTGCCATTCCCTTGACTTTCTGTTCGTTATAACTACTATCATGAGTTTATTTAATTCAAACCAAAATATATAATTGGATTTTTTGTCCCTTTTGTGCTACTTAGAATTTACAAATGTTGTCCGTGCATATCAAATAGTCTCTAACCATTGTTAGAAACTAGAGAGAGAAATTGGGCAGTAACACTGATCATGCCCTGAACTATGAGAAAGAACAATACGACGGTTGACTAAAGTACACTTGATATTACATCATTTTGCAAAACCGCGATTAAAAATCTTACTGTCCCTATTGAATTTGGCGCCATTGGTTTTAGAATAATTAAAATTTTCCACTGCGAAGCGTGCCGGTCACGAATGGGGATGTAACGTCTTTAGGAACCTTTCAAAATGCAAAACCATACACGTACTCTCCCAAAAGTAATTAATGTAATGATAAAATGTTTTCGGGGAATGGAATTGTGGTCGAAAAGCCGAGATAAGTAAATTTTTGAAATTGATTACCAGTAAAATAATTTATTTCAACGGAAAACGGTAATGGAACGTTGTTTTTTCTTAAGCATGCATTTAAGTTTCAATTAAAAAGAAAAATTAATATCTGATCCTTCAGACAAGTGATAACCTCAGTCTTATCGATACTTTTTAGGTCTTGATTCTAATCAAGACGTTTTTGATTAATTAATATACAGGGTGTTTCTGAAAAGTCCATCACAAATTAAGGGGCGTGTTTATGGTACCAAACTGAGCGGAAAGTACCAAAGAACATGGGGTGTACAACATTTTGTTTCGGAGATATGGCCTTCCAAACATTCGCCCCTAAAACAAGGAAATATCCAAAAATGAGGAGTAACACTTAAGACCGACTAACCAGCTTGTTTAAAATTACTAGACAATTTCAATAGCCTTTAATCGAACAATTGATTTCTACCTTTACTAATCAGAAGCGTATAAATGAGTAGAAGTATGCCTACGGTGGTAATGTAAAATTAATCCCAAGTGACATGATGTTTCAAGATCTTCCCAGCACCAAGTAAAATGGTTCTGATTGAAGGGACTTTTATTAGCACAGCGTAAACAACGTTATTTTCAGGAATTAGTCCAAATGTCCACGGGCGGCATTACAAAAACGAGGCAGTCTTTCGAATGATACTTGGACATGTTGGAAGATCCCTGGCTTGTTCCTGTTATCTCAAACCGTAAAAAGCTACGCAAATCTTCATCATCACGGACAACACTCTTGTACGTTAGGTATGACCTTGAGAAAACCTAAAAGGACATCTCGAATGTATTTGAAAAACCCATCTCCAATTAAGGGGCGTGTTGTTTGTTTCCAACAGAGTAAACTCGCCCAGAGAACAATTACAATGCAGAGCCACGTTTCGGCGTTAATGGCCCACAAAGGTGGTCCCAAAAACAAGAACAAACTTTAATTTGTTTCGTTCAGTAAGTGTTTCATGTGTCATAGATAAAACGCCATGATTAATGCACGAAGAAAATGAATTTATTGACAAGTTTTAACATTTAATTGCAACTAGTTACAAAAATTGTTCAAAGTGTTCACCACCCGCGTTAAGGCACACATTAGCACGTCTTACAAATGATTCCCTTACACGTTGAAAAATGCCTGGAGTTTCGCGAATTGTTTGACAGCCGTGAATTATTCGTCGACGTAGCTCTTCAACATCGGGCACTTCAGTCTGATAAACTAAGTCTTTCAGGTGGCCCCAAAGAAAGAAATCACAAGGGTTCAGATCGGGTGATCGAGCAGGCCACTCCACAGGTCCACCTCGACCTAACCACCGCAAAGGGAAGGTCGCGTTAAGATAATTTCGGACCGCGATGCTGAAATGTGGTGGTGCACCATCGTGCATGAACCACATTCTGTTTACCAAACCTAAAGGTACGTCTTCGAGTAGTTCCGGTAAATCGTCCCGTAAGAACTGCAAGTAAGCCACACCGTTTAACCTGGGCTCTAGGAAATATGGCCCAATTAAATTGTCACCCACAATACCACACCACACGTTTAAACTGAATTGTACTTGGTGACTTCTAACGCAAGTTGCGTGGGGGTTTAGCTGGGACCATTGATGTTTATTATGTAAGTTAATAATACCATCCCGTGAAAAGTTAGCTTCGTCAGTAACCAAAAAATCCCGTGGGAAATCGATATCGTTTACTTTAGCCAGAAACCACTGACAAAACGCCGTGCGTCGTGGGTAGTCCGCTGGATTCAAACCTTGAACTTTTTGAACATGGAAAGGATGAAACCGGTGGCTTCTGAGGATTTTCCACACGAGCGTGTGGTTTACGCCTAATCGGCGACCAACTTGGCGGGTACTTGATTCAGGCTCGTCCTCGAAAATGGTGAGAACTTCGTCTTCTACGGCCTCTGGGATGGCTCTCGCTCTAGGTTGAGGTCCAGCCGGTTGGATTCGTCCATCTTGCCTCAAACGTCTGTCCACAGCCTCGAACGTCAGTCGATTTGGTAGTCGCCTCTGCGGAAATCTTTCCTGATACAAGCGTACAGCTGCAGCGGCATTCCCCTCGGCTAGTCCATACATTAGGTGCATATCCGCATATTCGGCATTTGTGAAGAAAGGCATTGTAACAGACTTCGTTGAATTATGAGTTTAATAAAACAAACACATGTACGTGAAACCTCTTTTATTCCTTTCTTAAAAAACATAGTGCTCTGTTTTAGTGCTCTGTTTTTTAAGAATAGGCGAAGTTCTCACTATTTTCGAGGACGATCCAAAAACAAGCAGCCGCCAATTGGTTTGCTGATTAAGAAAAAACCACACGCAACTTGCGTTAGAATTCACAAAGTACAATTCAGCTTAAACGTGTGGTGTAGTATTGTGGGTGACAATTTAATTGGGCCATATTTCCTAGAGCCCAGGTTAAACGGTGTGGCTTACTTGTAGTTCTTACGGGACGATTTACCAGAACTACTCGAAGACGTACCCTTAGGTTTAATAAACAGAATGTGGTTCATGCACGATGGTGCACCACCACATTTCAGCATCGCGGTCCGAAAACTTGTCAATAACATTTTCTTTGTGCATTAATCATGGCGTTTTATCTATGACACATGAAACACTTACTGAACGAAACAAATTAAAGTTTGTTCTTTTGTTTGGGACCACCTTTGTGGGCCATTAACGCCGAAACGTGGCTCTGCATTGTAATTGTTCTCTGGGCGAGTTTACTCTGTTGGAAACAAACAACACGCCCCTTAATTGGAGATGGGTTTTTCAAATACATTCGAGATGTCCTTTTAGGTTTTCTCAAGGTCATACCTAACGTACAAGAGTGTTGTCCGTGATGATGAAGATTTGCGTAGCTTTTTACGGTTTGAGATAACAGGAACAAGCCAGGGATCTTCCAACATGTCCAAGTATCATTCGAAAGACTGCCTCGATTTTGTAATGCCGCCCGTGGACATTTGGACTAATTCCTGAAAATAACGTTGTTTACGCTGTGCTAATAAAAGTCCCTTCAATCAGAACCATTTTACTTGGTGCTGGGAAGATCTTGAAACATCATGTCACTTGGGATTAATTTTACATTACCACCGTAGGCATACTTCTACTCATTTATACGCTTCTGATTAGTAAAGGTAGAAATCAATTGTTCGATTAAAGGCTATTGAAATTGTCTAGTAATTTTAAACAAGCTGGTTAGTCGGTCTTAAGTGTTACTCCTCATTTTTGGATATTTCCTTGTTTTAGGGGCGAATGTTTGGAAGGCCATATCTCCGTAACAAAATGTTGTACACCCCATGTTCTTCGGTACTTTCCGCTCAGTTTGGTCCCATAAACACGCCCCTTAATTTGTGATGGACTTTTCAGAAACACCCTGTAGTTATCGTGGATCGTTAAAAGATCGACCTAGTTGGCCTATTTTGCCTTCGTTAATTTTCATTGTTTCTTCAATTTAGTATGTTAATAACCCTGTAAGGCAGTACAGATTAAGTAGGAGCTTGTATTATCTGCACTGTGGTCTACTATGGTTTACTTGTCTTCAATTGTCGGGGTTACGGGTACAGATAGCACAGTAGCGTAATTATATTTTCTGGAAAATAAACACATGAATTCCAACCAGAAATATTGGAGAGTGTGATATGTTTATGGTTTGTTTTGACGAACGATAGAATTTTATGAAGCCATTGAACTCTTCGTTTTTGCTAGTTTTCAAAAATTTTGGTAGTTGTTGATCAACACGCTTTAAAGCCTCATTTCCTGGTTGACGCCCTATAAACAGTTTTTGAAATTGTATATAAGAGACCGCCTGCCACAATTATACGCAAATTGTTCCTTCATTCCACTTCAGTACTAGTACTAGAAGATACTACTCTACTCCAATGAAAGTTTCTAAGAGCATGAATTAATCTTTTCACTAAGGTCTAGTGTTAGATATCGTCTCCGATACAAAAGCACCCTGGTCACTGGTCTTATATTCTGGGTTTTGTATTTAGACATCGCGTTATGTACGAATAAAATCTGCACTTTTTTGGCCGACTTGGGGTTTAAGGATGACGTCATAAATTAAATGATCTTTTCTTTTTTAGTGTTTTTAATAAAGGGCCACACTTTCTATTTTCAATTTCTCAGAGGTCTTGGGAAATATTTTGAAATAATTTCATCAAAAGTGAACTTTTTCATTATATTTCTGATGACTGTTTGCAATTTAAATGTTAGGGTGTTATATAACTTTGAGTCTAGCGTCACTAGTCTGTAACAAGTAGACTTAGAAAGGCTTTAGGAGCTAAAATGGGCCAGAATACTTCTACAATACAAATGATATAACGTCAAGGCAGCCAGTGAACCTACATTTGTTTTCAGTACTTATATTGGTTCTTTGTGAATGGCCATTATGCCCCTCTGTCTTCACTCTTATTCTATAAAGCTCCCACCAATTAGTTAGCTGTTTCAAATCATTCTAATAACTAGTTGAACTTCGCAACTGTGCGTTGTGATAGCGCCTAATAATCGGTTTTATTGAAGAGTAGCAGCTAACCTAGGGCGTCATATTCTACCTCACATTGGTGGCGTCAGAGAGCATCTTTGAAGGGATGAAGCATTTAATCGCATCTCCCACCTCGCAGCCTTCCTGAATTTATCAAATCGGTTTTGTTAGATAATACTTTCAATTACAATAACTGTTTGAATCCCGTGTTTGTAAACAAACAGGGCTTGAAGATAGAAGCGAATAAGTTATATTAAACCGGCCTCTGTAATCTGGGACGGACTTAAGCAATTGTTATGTTGAATTTCCCATCAACCTATAACCACATTTCCGTCCCTACCTGTAATACTTGTAAAACATGTGATTCAGTGACGTTTACCACCTTTCCAAGAAAATATCCAAAACAAGACGTTGCAAACTACATTAATCTTACCATAAACATGATTTTTTACAGTCATACAAAGATGTCCTTCCTTCAGACTCTCGTGCGCTCATCTTTGCTTCTTATCATCGTGATGTTATCGATTTTTAGTCTGGTGCAAAATCTCGAATCTGATGGTAATTTTCATCTCATTACAGTTATAGGAAATTACAAGACTGGTCGCAGGCCAAGGTTTAGAACTGATATATTGAGTGCAAAACGCTATAAGATACCTCAGTTGATTTGAGAGTGGCAACCATAGTTTATCGCGTTATGAGTCAGCTTCAGGGTGTAGACCTGGATAAAGAGTGGGCGTGTGGAAATTTTATTTCACGCTATAGGATTTCCACGATGTAAAATCTCGAGATATAAATCCTTAAAATGAGTATTTCTTTCGTCTCTTGTCAGCACGGACAAAGCTACGTTACATAGAGACCTACCTTTGCGCGTGCTGACAACCGAAGCTAGAACAGAGTATTTAAAGAATAATCTGCCGTCGGAGATTGGGAGTTGCCTATCCTATAGCGTGAAAACAAATTTTCTCACGCGAATTCTTTATCCATGATGTAGATTTAGCTTGAATAGAAGCAGACCGACTTGTAACAATAACTTCATCTGAAAATGTTTTCTTTTTTTTCTTTTTTTTTAAGCATCAGGGCATGAACCAGCCAGTAAGTGTTCCCTGATTGTTGCTGTTGATTTTTTAATTCAAGCTTAAAAACTCTATTTTTCTTTATTTTTCAAATAAAACATCTCGTTTTGAACAGAGAGTAAGTTCGCCATTTCCATTATATGTAGATTGAGAACTAACAACGATTTAATATTGAAAAACATTTTTTTCTGTACATTTGAATGAAATTACCGTGCTGTGAATAGTCAGTAAGTATTCTTTCCTTACTCCGATAGTGCTTGATTATTTATCATATGTCTAATTTTTAAACCCAATAATTTTAATTTTTTTTACAATGTTCCACTTTGTTTAGAGAGTAAGATTTTTCAGTATATTTGTTCATTTGGGGAGCCATACCTTAAAGTAGAAGGAAAGAATAAATTCTCTTAGTCGGAACGCACCTTAGTCCACTCCCCACCTCCTCGAGAACCTGTGAGATATCGGTTATTTTCAAATGGACCGAAATTATTGACGGATGGGTTGATGGTTTCCTTCCATCTATTTTTATGTATGGCTCCCTTACACATGGAGGAAAAATATTAAGAAAAAACGTACTTACATTCATATTTGGTTTTTGAACATTCTGCTATGCGTAGGAGGTAAGATTTCTCTGTTTAAGTCGAGTATATTTTATTTAATTCAATGCTTAGCTGATAAAATGATCCGTTTTATTTTATCTTTAAACATTGTTTTGCATAGGACCTAAGATTTACAGTTTTTTCTATTTTTATTTATTAATTCTATGCTTAGTTTGATAAAATTTTCCGTTTTATTTTAACTTTAAACATATTGTTTGGATAGTGGGTAAGACTTTTCGATTTATTTCAATTATTTACTATGAACTCAATGCTTAGCTTGATAAAAGTTTCCTTTTCATTTTATCTTTAAACATTGTTTTGCATAGGCGGTAAGATTTTTCAGTTTATTTCTATTTTTATTTATTAATTCTATGCTTAGTTTGATAAAATTTTCCGTTTTATTTTCAAACATTTTTTTGGATAGATGGTAAGATTTATCAGTTAATTCCTATTCCTATATATGGTTGGTACTGGGCGTGGGGGAACCACTAAGAAACTTTTGTACACCTGATTTCAGATTTCAAATGACTTCAATTGAACTATCATAGACTTCATTTGACTTCAAAAACTTCACTAACTGTATTTAATTTCAAATGACTTAAATAAAATTTATAAAGATTTCAAGGGACTTCAATATAATAATAATAAAAAAAAGCTTTTTATTGGAAACACCGTCTCAGTTTACACTGATTTTCAGCCAGGTCCAGATTAATTTAATTTACATTAGGAATTAAATATGTGAATCAAAAAAATTAAGTTAGTTTACATTAGGAATTAAGTTTACATACTGTTAAAGAAAATATTGAGTTTGTTTGTAAAATTAAGTAGTTGTTTTTCAATTTTAATGTCATGTGGTAGGCTACTCCATTCTTTAACTCCTTTGACTTTTGTACTCTTGTCTCTTAGGTTTTTGCCTTATTAATTATTAGGCCTCTTTGTTGTAAGTTGTACTCTAATGTTTTAAGGTCTGACTCCATCTGTTCGATGGCTAATGAAGGATTTGCATTCGATGTTTTAGTCGCATTGTCGTCCGCATAATCGTTGACTGTTGAGAACTTTTGATTATCATGAATTTTACGTGTATAAATATTGAATAGAAGCGGACCAAGTACACTCCCCTGCGGAACTCCATATTTAACGGTTTTTTTAGTCGATGTTTCACCTTTGTATTGAACGTATTGCTGGCATTTTTCCAGGTATGATTCAATCCATTTTATCGCTGTGTCTCTAATCCCACATTCTGTCAAGTCCTTTATGAGGGTTATGTGTGATACCGTATCAAAAGCCTTTGACAGATCGACAAATAGTACCACAACAAATTGATTTCTGTCCAGTCGTACTATGTCTTCATACAAGTTTAGGATTGCAGATGTAGTTGAGTATCCCGGGCGGAAACCAGACTGTAGCTTAAATAGGAGTTTATTTGCGTTTAGATGTGCATAAAGTTGCTTGTTAACAATTTTCTCGCAGACCGTTTCTGGGACATCGAGTATCGATAGTGGAAGATAATTTGATGGGTCTTTAGGGTCCTCGGCTTTAAACGCAGGAATGACTGGCTATTTTCCATTGCGTAGGGAATATTCCTGTATTGAAGGACGGGTTAATTAGGTCTGAGATATACTTTGATGTGATGGCCGCCGTATTTTTGATAATTGCCGATGGGATCCCATCTTCTCCTTCAGCCCTATTCGTCTTAATTTTTTTGATTATGTCAAATATCTCCATTTCGGATGTGCCGTCAAATTTCGTTAGTTGCGGTATCCTACCATCGCTATTGGAGACATGTACGGGATCGTCTTCACTGAGACTCAGGGCGGACTCAGTACCTTTATCCTCAATCAAGGTGTCTACCATCTCAATGAAGTGTAGATTGAGGACTTCCACGATGTCCTTATCTTGTGAATAATTAATGTTATTTCTTGTGATTTCCTTTATATTTATACTTTTTTGCCTTTTATGTATGGCTTAAGTACTTTCCATGTAGCTTGTGAATTGTTGCCAATCGTCCCAGACAATTTCAATATTTGGTTTGTAAAGTAGGTTTTTTCGATTCTCTAATGTCCTTATTTAACCATGTTTCTCTGCCTCGAAAATAGGGATTTATAAGTGTTACTATTTTCAGGGTTTTTAGATTTCGTTTTATAGACAGTTCTAAGATGAATTGATCTTTTAATCGTACTGTTAATCCAGGGGGCATTAATAACGCAGTCAAATTTCTTCTTTTTAGGGGCGTGTTTATCAAGGTTGGATATCATAATGTTTTTAAAGGCATCAGTTGGTGTGTTTGGATGATAAGGGACTACAAATTCTTTAGATCATTCTTAAGGTCAGCTAAAAAGTTTATAGGATTCATTTGGTTATATAGTCTAACTTCAACACTTTCTTTAAAGATTTTTGGGCATTTACGTTTACGTGTGGCTAGCGTCATATCATGGTCCACTGATACTGATTGGAACCACTTTAGTATCTACGATTCTGTCTGGGAAATTAGTATATATATGGTCTATGAGGGATTCAGTGGATGCGGTTATTCTGGTTGGTTTATCAACCATTTGTTTAAACTCACGCTTAGTCTTATTGATATCACAGTTGGTATCACCAATAATAATCATTTCACAGTTGTTTGTTCGTGTAAATTCGTCTATCCGTTGTCTTAGATCTTTGATGGTGGCTTCATAGTTCATAGCAGGGGGAAGATATACAATCCCAATTATCAGTCTCGGGGCATAACGTTCATTAATGATTAGCCATAATTTTTCTAAGGAGGAGCCTGGAATAGGGTCGCACTGTGTTTTGATTACCTCGACATCATATTGTTCTGCTATATATATGCAAATTCCTCCTGCTCTACCAACTCTGTCACTTCTTATTAGGTTGTAGCCATTAATCTGATATATTAAGTCAGGGGCCTCTATATTCATCCAGGTTTCTGACACTCCCAAAATTTTAATATTGTGTTCTGTTAGGGTTAGATTCAAGTCCTCCATTTTTTTATTGATTGCCTGAATGTTTAAGTGTCCGATTATCATTTTATTGTTTTTAATGGAATTTTGACTTTGTACAGGAGGAGGTCATACGGCTGATTGGTTTAGGGAGATGTGTATATCAGCTAATGGCAATTTGTGTCTACGTATTAGTATTCCTAGAGGCCAATTCGTCTTGGTTAAAACTTTGGTATCATCACAACGTGAGCATTGTATTTAATAGGATTTACTCCATTTAGTTTCCTTATCGGGTGTGATGTTTTTTACCTCGATTCCCAATTGTTCTAGATGCTCACTGACCTCCATGGTAGTCGTTTCTGCTGTGAAGTTTGAGATTACAAAAGTTGAGTTTGGTTGTGCTGAGGGCAACCCATCATCATTTCCACTAGAACCCCAGACTTTAGAATTATTTGTTCTTGGTTTACTTAATATGGCGCACGATATGCCCGTTGGCCAAAGTTCGTTGGTGTGTTCGTTTATAATATGAAATTTCTCTGTATGTCTTGGTTCTTGGCCCATAGTCTAACTCCATTTATTTCAATACCCTTCGCTTCTAAGAATGTAGATAATGAAGCTTCTGTAACATCCTTGGAACAATTTCCAATGTACTAGGTTTCTGAATTAGCTATCGCCTACTCGATCACGCGCAACACGTCACAAGCTATCACGCTATAGCGTGAGTCAGGGTGGGAAATAAGGATTTTTTTAAACTGGACATTAGGCCAGCGACCCTCCTGGCCTGGAATAAATAAACTGATCCATTTTTTTTGCTCCTTTATTGAGTCGAGCTACGGCCGAGAGAACAGCCTTACAGCTCCAGAATTAGTACATTAATTAAGATATATCACAAAGCTTATCACAATGGTTATCACAAAAGGGTAACGAAAAATTATATATAGAGGTGCATTTCGAGTCTCATTTTAAACTAGGACAAGGAAGTGAGTGAGACCAAGTCATTTGGTAGGGAGTTCCAAATCGGGATAGCTCTCCTAAAAAACGAGCTCTTCAAGGGATTTTTAAGGGAAGGTGGATAAAAAAGCTTGCGATTATGGCCACGGTTCAATAATAATCTAAGCTTTGTCTATGAAGGGATTTTTACACTAAGCCTGGGGCTTGTTTACAGGTGGGCCCTTTACAATGCATAGAGGGGTGGTGGCTAGCCCCTATACCACAGCTAACCTACAGCGCCCTATACTAACTATTACCGTTAACCTCTGCAAGTTTTTGATGGAAAGGAGAAACCGTGTTAGACCGCGGAGGAAAACTCCTTTAACAAGCGGGGAGATAACTTGCAAACTCTACGCAGAAGGATTTGTTCCCAGATTTACACCCGGTGCCACAGTCCGGGATCGAACCCGGGATCATCTAGCTGCAAGACGAAAGCGTTAACCGCTACGCCACCCCACCTCTGACCATTGACCAGACCTCTGCTAAACTAAAGAAGTGGATAATTAAAATATTAGAGTTTTCTTGTGTGGACTCTAGTTACCCTTGGATTTTCTTAGTAGTCTCGTGGACCACTCACTCCCTTCCGATTTAATTTTTAAACTGGTCATTTGCCCTGTGTCACCGCCTTATTTCCCACGCTGGCGCGAGTTGTTTTGCGTTGTCGAGTGCGTGATGGAGTGATCTATGCCCAAAGTCCCAATCCCCGCGACTTCCTATCCAAATACCCACTAGTATAGCCTAGTGACCTAGTCGATCACGCCCTCTTTTCCCCGGCTACATATTTCGAAGAGGGCACTTTTTTGGAGTATAAACAATCTTGGATCATCTTTGTGGACTTTTATACATGAACTCTCTATAAAGTAATTAATGTAATGATAAAATGTTTTCGGGGAATGGAACTGTCGAGAAGCCGAAATAAGTAAATTTTTGAAATTGATTATTAAAATAAATAAGTTATTTCAACGGAAAACGGTTCTTAAGCATGCCTTTAAGTTTCAATTAAAAAGAAAAATTAATATCTGAACCTTCAGTCAAGTAATAACCTCAGTCTTATCAAAACTTTTTAGGTCTTGATTCTAATCAAGACATTTTTGATTACTTCAATGTGTCCTAAGAAAAAGATGTAAGGGCAACTCCTAGAGTTCTTCCACCGCGATTAACTGTGATAGTTGTTGGTAGTTATTTGCTCAACTCAATTATTGTTGTCACTGACTCCGTACTCATCGTATTAATATCGTAATCATTTCGTACTCATCATAATAACAACGTAATCACTTTGCAGTCATTGTAATAATACCATAACCATTTCGCACTCTTCATAATAATACCGTACTCAATATCTATGGAAACCCTTTTTAGCCGTCCGTTTTTGATGGTTCAATAATAAAAGGAGGCTGATAAAATTGAGCCAATATAGAGGCTTAATCTAGTCGTGAATTATTACCCTGCGCTTAAAGCTTGAATAAGCGTCGGCTTCTTTACCTGTGTCGTAAAAGAAATGATCTCTTTTATATTGAAAGGGTGCTGAAAAAAATTAATGAACCCCACCCCTTCTAATTCGAATTAAGGACTAAAGTGAAAGCGGATTTATTTTTAAAAAATGAAGCAATTTATGTCCTCATCTTTTTTTAGAGCTATCTCTTGATTCTTTTTGGCCAAGTAAGCTAAATTTTATCGCTTGTTTGATCTTTCTTCCGTTAAAGTTGGGTTATTTTAATTGATTCGAGCAGATTTATCACCCGTTTAAATTCATAGCAATTCCTTTTTTAAACTAAGCGATTCAAACAGTATTTTTTATCACTGTTTTATCGGAAACTGGAAAATATAGCGCAGTTTTAAAGAGGTCGAAAACCGATTTCTCACTTGACAAGAGAGGCGAGACACACAAAATAATTCTGAAGACACTATCTCTGTCGTCAGAAATGCAAAATTTGATCCAGTGATCTCATGAGAAGCGAAATTTAATAAATAAAATTTGCCCAGTTTTATGTGTAAAACATATCGTCACTTGGCAATGTAATATTTTTAATTTTTGTTGTGCGAGACATTTGTTGTTACAAACTGTTTTGCTGAACAATACTTTGCAGAAAACATGGCTGAACATGGGATCTCAGAACGTGTAGCAGTTCCAAAGCGAAGCTTGGCATATTTATACGTCTTAATGTTTTCGTTAGGATATCACTTTTTACTTGTAAGAGACCTTCTACTCTGTTTCTCGTATTGTTTTTACGTCAGCGCCATCTAGTTTTAATGCATAAACTAAAAACCCTTTTTTTATAGAAAATTCATTATTTTTTAAAATTTCCCGATTTTAGGGTTTCCATCTCTACTAGAATTACCATAGAATTTTGATGATCAGTCAGTGATTCAGTGACCAAATTAGTCAAAATAAGGTCATTTTGACTTCAGATATCTCATGAACTATATCTATGTAAATCAAGTCATGACTGACTGAAAATCAACGCCCAGCCCAAACCGCTTGCCCAAGAAGGCTGAAAAATTGCAGGAACGTTGCGTACTAAGAAAGATTTTTCCAATCCGCTTCCATCTTAATAAATGGCGCCAAGAAATGTAAAAACATTTCTCTATGCAACGAAGTCCGCGCGTTTCAACCGATTTCACAAATATTTAGTACATTGGTTTCCTTTAACCTATAGACGGGCTGACTGGTCTTTAAGGTTGCCATGTTTTTAAATGGCGGCCAAAAACTTAAAACCCTTCTTTATGGAATAATGTCCGCATGCATTAAAATGTCCCGACGGGCTGACGCGCAACGCCGAGTGCCTCCGCTCCTAGGGTGCTACAAAAATATTAGTCATCAGTAAAATCTACCCAGTCTTTATATCACTATGATGGACTTTCTTATTACACGCGAGTGACAAGTCGATTTAGCAAGTTCTCGTGGTAAGTGAAACTGCAGACTTCTACCTTTACACAGAACGAAGATACAGGGAGCGAAAAATAGTCTAAATTGCTTTGAGAACGGAGTTCTCAACTAGGCGGGTGCACCCAGATTTGACTCATTATTGTCGGATTTGGGCTTAGTGTGTTAGTTGAATTTTTTTACCTCTTTTTTCGTGTTTCTAAGAAAAAGAATTGATCATGAAAATTTTAATTTATATAACCACTAAGACTAAAACCTAAGGCCAACTTGTATGTTTTCCTAGTCCTAATGGGTATGCTGACAAATCGTAGTCAAGATATCGTTATCGAAATCACCCATAGTAACAATTGCCGTGGTATTGTGAAATGCCATTTCCTGAAGTCCAAATTTTTCGGTCAGATTTCGCTCGTTGGTGTGAACGGAATCTATCTATAGTGTTAGCATTATTTTGTAAAATTTAGAAAACAGATACTAGACATAACTTAAGATCTATAAATAGGAAGCTCTACAACTAATGCTTACGGAAAGGGAATTCTAAATTTAGAAGTACTTACCCAAAACTAAAAGTATTCCTTTACCCACAACAAGCTCATTTAAAAACCAAATATTCTACTAAGCCTAGCATCTCTTACATGTAGATTCCTCGTGTTTCAAACTATAGGTACCTTCTTTCTTAATGAGCCATCTCCGTTTATCTCTTTCAAATTTATCTTAAAGACGAGAGGGGGAGGGTGAAAAAAGAGGACATTTTGTTAAAGGCTATGAGCGCTTGACGTGGCGCTAGAGCTAAAGGGGGGCTTAGAATGTAATTCGGCCACCATAATTTTACTTACGGTTCAGTGAACGAGAAAAGGAGGTTGCTTATAATGTTCAGTCTTTTGTTTCCTGACTCTACAGTATATTCGAAATAAGAGGAGCGAGGCGAGGCAAGGCTTCCTAGGGAGACGCGCGACCTACGGGAATTGCGTTCTAGGTGGAGAATAGAGATTTAAACTCGAAAACAAAGTAACTTTGAACCGTATTAAAGCGCGTAAAACTCGGTTTTAGCTTTGACGTGTGGAGAGAAACTTTGTCGAGCGTCGGTAATGAGAACAACAATCGAAAGGATTTTCTCAAGCTAATCGTTTAGTAAAACTCGAAGCGTGGAAAGATAGAGGCAATGGTTGTAGAGCGCCTTCTGGGTTAATATACCGGGGCGACCTTTTACCGTAAACAAAATGTGGTGGGTGGAAGATTCGCCGGAAACCCTGGCTTTAATTATAAACGAATTAGAGCGAGAAGCTTTGGATGTAACGCTATTGAGAATAAATTTAACTTTAAACTAAAAGGAAGATTTTTAGAACCGAAAAGGGAGATAAATATTAGCGACTCCTACTTTGTATTATACTGCTTTAATTAAAGTTAAAACTTTATTTAAAATATTGTAGTTCAAAGAGTATTATCATCAAAAACTGCACGACTTAATTAAGGAACCATTCTTTTGGAAGGTGTTATATGGACTGTAAACGCTATCGTCATGCACTGTTAGAAAAAAAGGTGTTTCATGGGTGTTCGGAAATACCTTGAGGTGTTTATACACTCTTTTTGGAGTGTTTTTTAACTGAGATGGTGTTTTCTCCGTGAAAAGGTGCTAGTTGATTCTTTTAAGGTATTTTTTAAGGAAATGGTGATTTACTGGTACGTAGACACACCTTTAGGTGTTAATTGACCCTTATTAAATTGTTTTTTAAACGGAAATAGTGTTTTTAATATAAATCTGTTCGAATGGTGCGAATAAACACCTTTGGGCTTTACTTTACACATTTTTAGCTGATATGGTGTTTTTTTTAAGTGAAAGGTTATTGATATGAGCTTAGAGGGAAATAATCTACTAATTCTAACTGCATAGTGAATCATCCTCAAAATAACCCAAAGATTTTAAAAATCTAAATCATTTAACATTTCTTAGGACTAGCTTATTCTAATATTTGAAGGAATTTATACTTATTTTGACTTTTCAATCATTAGAAAATTATTCTCGAAGAGTTCAATATGCTGGAATGTCTTGGAATTAGAGTAATTAATAAAATTATCACTTGAATTTCCCCTTGACACAGGTTTTTATCTCTCCGAGTGACGATGACGTCACGGAGAGGTATAACACTGGACGTATCTGAGTGTCTGAGATAATCAAAGCTTTATTGCTACACAACTCCTAAAAGAATCGTGATGCCGAAAAATATTTAAAATATTTCCATTTAATATTCTGCAAAAAAATGTTATCGTTTTGTAAGAGATCTTTTCATCCTACTCGCTTTATATTAACTTTGAAATGCGTGTAGTGTTTCGATTCAGATGCAATCTTCATTACTCGTTCTATATAAACTCTTTTTTTTTGTCATTCCAAAGAAAGAAGTTTATCTTAAACAATTAATTAGATATAAGTGCTATGAATTATTTTAATTGTCAGTATTTTACTTTAATTATAGTTAGGTCGGTTTAAGAAATTTAATTCCTTAAATAATTTTAAACATAGCTATCTTTAACGTTATACTTCTAGGAAACACCTATATCAGAACTTTTGTCAATTTTGGGTATATAAGGTGATTGATTCACACTAAGAGATAAGAAATGCAAAACAGCGTGAACCTTTGGTGGAAGCTCTGCCATTAGGAGGCTAGACGTTTCTCATGTCTCACGTGTGGCGTATGTGGTGTACACGAAAGACTAGTGCATGGTGTTGTTGTTAGAAACCATTAAATACCGGTTAGCATTGGGTGAAACAATTGGTTGTTAGACAGCAGATGAAGGTTTAACGGATAGTTAATGATTGACGTTAAATAAGATGGATATAGCAACGAAGTAACATTTTCCGAATTTCTGTATACTGCGAACGCGTTCCGGAAATTACGAACACGTTTGCTTCGATTTGCCAACAGCAAACGCGGTGACAGACAGACAGACAGACACACAGACACGTCCAGTGCAATACCTCTCCGTGACGTCATCGTCACTACTACTTCATTACGCTATCGCCACACTTGTTTTTCTAATGGTATATACCACATACACGCTAATCTGTACTTATTGTCTTCTGACAACACCATCATATAGTCTTCTGTGTATACCACATACACGTCAAACTGAAACATTGGCTTCTACTCCATTATCATCGTTGGGATGTACGCGCGATCGGCTTAAGTTAAGAGAAATGACCAGCCTCCCAATGGCAGGGTTTCGACCAAAGGTTGACGCAATAGCGCTTATTCCTACCATTTGTGAATCAATTGCGTTATATACCCTAAATTTCCAAAAATTGTGTAAACGGTTTACGCTAGAAGTCAAACTTCAACAATAGCTATGTTTAAAATCATTTTAAGAGTAACGTTCTTAAAACCACTTAACTAGAATTAAGGTAAAATACTGACGATTAAAAAAATTAATATCATTTATATTTATTTAAATATTTAGGATAATTTTCTTTCTTCGGAACGACACAAGTGAAAGTTGATATAGAACGAGTAATGAAGATTGCATCTGAGTCGAAACACTACACGCATATCAAAGTTAATATAAAGCGAGTAGGATAAAATTATCTCTTACAAAACCATAACATTTTCTTATTGTAGAATATTAAATGAAAATATGTTAAGTATGTTTCGGCATTACGATTCTTTAAGTAGTTTTGTAGCTATAAAGTTCTGTTTCATTTCAATATTCCAAGAAGATCTTTTATATTAATATATAAAATTTGGTGTTTACTTTTTAATTCAGCTTTACTACATTTATATACAGTGTAAACATGAAATTAAACTTTCCTAGTTACACTGAATGTTACTTTTAAATATTTTGGAAAGCGTTGTTCGGATTGGTTCCTTGAATTCGTGTGTCTTTGAGGAGGTCTTGACGGTACACAGTGAGCCGAAAATTAAATACACATTTGAATGATGTAAATCAGGTCCTTAAATAGAACTATTGAGGATATACAGTAAAGGTTAAGCGTAACCATTTCACGCGCATATCAATTCTTACACGGTTGAATAAGGCTTACAGAAGAAAAACGTTTACCCTTAATCCACTGGATTTGAGCAGCTATTTTGATAGACTAATCTATGGGAACTCATGTGTTTTGAAAAAAATAATTTCAAAAAACACCTTTTACAGAGTCTATAGACACCCTTCTGGTATAATTATAAACCTCTATTAAGGGTGATGTTTTAAACCTAACAGGAATTAAAAAGCACCAACGTCAATGGAATTTAAAAACACCAAATTTGTCTAAAAAAGACCTTTTTTTAGAGTGTTTATTAACACTTTTTCTGGCATTAATATACACCTCTATTCTAAGTGATTAAAACACCTAACAGGATTTAAAAAGCACCTTCAGAGAAGGTATTATTTCGCACCGTTTTGAAGGTGCGTATTGACATCCTCTCGAATGGTGCTTTTAAACACCAATAGAGGTGCTACTGGGGATGCATTAGGAAACACCTCTAAAGGTGTCAAACAGTTCCATTTTTTTTAACAGTGTGGAAGTGTCACCTAATAGGGTCATAAGTTCATAAATGTGTTCCAGAAGTTTGTTAGAGGTTACTCAGAGCTTTTCATGAAGTGACGTAAGTGAAACGTCATAGATTCTCGTAAAGTGACGCCGGGTGAGGCGCTGCCAAAGGGTTAGTGCAGACTTAATAGAAAGATGGACTTCGAAATCCAGTGTTGTCAATTCTCGCTTGTCGTTCTCGAAGTAGCTCTCAGTAAGTCTTTGGAATTTCAAAATACAGGAAGTGTCATACTTATGGAACATATGCTATGAACTTATGATAGGACTGAATAGAAATAACGGTTTTTTTAAATACGACCCTTACGAAAATTGAAAAAGTGTCTGAGATCTCTAAATCAAAGCTTTAATCAGAATCCTGTTATCATCGTCAAATTGGAATAAGACGTTTTGTGTAGTTATGCTATTGCATTAAAACTGTATTTGCATCACAACGCTATGTTTGATGTGAGACAAGAGAATAAAACGCTCGGTTAATGCAACGGAATTCGTCTTTAACATGAACGGTTCAGTGGTACTGAAAGTAGCTGGTCAAAGAACGTGTGACTTACTCTTCGAATGAAAGATGCAAAAGAATACCATTGGGAGGATCATTGCTCAAGGACAAGTGAGCTTTATACTTTGGATCGTGTCGCCTTATCTCGTCATTGGCTTAGATTTGAGAGGCTTTGCTGCTGACGACCCTGACGTGATATTTTGATTACATGCACTAGAGCTCGGGTTGTGACCGT
This sequence comes from Phalangium opilio, assembly GCF_054372755.1. Taxonomy (NCBI): domain Eukaryota; kingdom Metazoa; phylum Arthropoda; class Arachnida; order Opiliones; family Phalangiidae; genus Phalangium; species Phalangium opilio. The sequence continues at coordinate 4,891,595 of NW_028324207.1, forward strand.
TTTTGGATTTTAACAAGTTGGGAAAACCAAAATATTACCTCTCCGAGTCAAGAGGTCTACTACTACAAACTTATTTACCTAGATATGGAATTATTTCTCTTTTTTGAAGTAAAAATTTACAAAATATTGAAGCAGTATTCCAAGCATAGCGAATAATACAGTAAAGCAGACGACATTTTACGCCCAATAAGGATAAATCTTGGACACATGGAAATCAGTCAATGGGGAAAAGATCAGGAAATGACGTCTTCGCTTCAGCTGTTTACCGTATATTCTGATAGCTACATTCACAACTGGTTTGCAGTGTAAACACTATCGTCTCGTCTCACCTCAACAATATTCTTAGTTTGCCAACATGAATGTTAACGTTAAATAACACCAAAGCTAAATTGTAGCTAGACGCACTAATAGTCAATGCGCACCATAAAGAGAATAATAAGTCTGTAGCTGCTACCCGTTTACCATTAGCCCTTTTACTAATCTAATTGCCACCATGAACTTTTCTTCTATTATAAAATCTTAACCTGATTATTTAATAGTGTATTTAACTTTCGGCTCACTCTGAACCGTTGATGTCTCTTCATTTCAGACACGAAAATCAAAGCCCAAAGTTTACTTCACCTCAGGCCTCGATTATTTACTCTTTGTTACACTAAGCCTATTACGGATGATACTTAATATACCCGACGGAGTCTAGGTCTTAGTTATATTCATGAAATCACTAAACCAAGGATTATTCTATATACAGATGTAGTATAGCTTAAGTAATATATAAACAGCCATTTCAAATAACAATATTAAAAAACTCTTTGGAATATCAAAATGAAACAGAGCTTTAAAGCTACAAAAGTACTAAATGCATCATAATTACGAAAAATACTTCCACATATTCACTTTATATTATGGAAAAAGGGAATATTAAGGTTCTGTATGATTTCTTAACACATCAACACAAGGTTAACTGCTAACGCGACGCGCTAGTGTAACAATGGACGGACACACACAGACAAAAACATAGACTGCTTTTTAACTCTTTCCGTATTAATTTTGAGTTGAGAAACAAGATTATCTTTAATATTTAAATAAATATAATTATTTTTAATTATTTTAATCTTCAATAATTAACATTAATAATAGTTAAATCGTTTAAAATAAAGTTATACCTATTATCATCTCAAACTTTGCTAATATTGACGTTTAGAGTGAAGGGTACCCCTCTTGCCCGCTTTCTTCAAATTTTGGGGTATATATACGATTCGTTTCCATTATAATAGTAAGGAAAAAGCGCAATTGCGAAAACCTTTGGTGGCGATCCCACCTTAGTGAGGCTAGACGTTTCTCGTAACCCTAGCTGATCGCCGCGTATATCCTAAAACCAAACGATGATAATGGAGTAGAAGCCAATGAGACAGATTGGTGTCTATGTGGAATAGACGGAAGACCAGTAGATGGTGGTGTTTAGAAGCCAGAATGTACAGACTGGTGTCCAAGTGGGATGGACAAAGACCAGAAGATGGTGGTGATTAGAAGCCAGTAAGTACAGACTGGTGTCCAAGTGGAATGGACGAAGACCAGAAGATGGTGGTGATTAGAAGCCAGTATGTACAGACTGGTGCCCATGTGGGATGGACGAAGATCAAAAGATGGTGGTGATTAGAAGTCAGTAAGTACAGACTGGTGTCCGTGTGGGATGGACAAAGACCTGAAGACGGTGGTGTGAGAACCCAAGTAGAGGAGCCATTTCCGTGACTGTGAAAGCAGTTCGGAAATGGCGAACACGTTTGCTCCGATTTGCAAACTGCGAACGCGGTCACCTGGGTGTAACAACAGACAGACAGACAGACACGATCGTTACAGAACCTCTCCGTGACATACGTCACTCGGAGAGGTAAAAATCTCAGCCTCCCTTACCATAAGTAATCAAACTATAAATGCCTCCCACGATATCCCTCCTTCTCATCCATCGTTGAATTAAAAAGATATACCTCACTATCACTCCTGAATATTGTTAGTAATTCCAAATTTTATAAAACTGTGTGAATTACAAAATGGATCAAAGGTTACTTTTATTATAGCCAAAAATTATACAACTTATCTTTTATTCATATGACTAATCTATATTCTTTGAGTTGACTAATCTAATTTATATCATTTAAAAAGCATTTGCTACGCAGATGGCTTGAGCAGAATTAACTACTAATAATCGCTACATGTGAACTATTAGTTTTCTTGAGAAATACCAAAAATACAGTTTTATTTTCCAAAAATATAAGCAGAGCAATATATCGATCCTTACCACAGAATTGAAGAAAAAAATATGAAACTTACGAAAATAAAAAAGCTACTCGAGAAAAATATCCGCGTATAAAATAGGGTCAAAATTATCGAGAGTTAAAAAGTTTTTCCCATTCTGAATTTTTTAAAATGGAGACGGGGTATAACCTGACCACTAACCTTGCCCCCTACACTCTTCTTCCTACTCTAAAACCATATATCATAATCAAAAAAAGCTAAAGCTTCCACGCTGAAAAATGAAAAAAGAAAGTTTAGTTTGGATGGTCCGGGCTACGCTTTTCAATCGATGTGAAAAGGATTTTAATTTTGGATTTTGAAGACGTGACTTACAACCACATTTTTTTTTCTCTGAGAGAAGTAATTAATAATAATCAGTGTTGTTCGTTTCTTTTTCCTTTCTCTCTTTGTAATTAATTATTTAGACTGAACACTTTTTTATTTCCTGGATTTCATCGCCATTTATTGCGAGTTTATATGCTCTTTATGTAGTCTACTCATCAAAATTAATTTGACACCGTATCTCTGAGTGTTTATTAATCAAAAATGTCTTGATTAGAATCAAGACCTAAAAAGTATCGATAAGACTGAGGTTATCACTTGTCTGAAGGATCAGATATTAATTTTTCTTTTTAATTGAAACTTAAATGCATGCTTAAGAAAAAACAACGTTCCATTACCGTTTTCCGTTGAAATAAATTATTTTACTGGTAATCAATTTCAAAAATTTACTTATCTCGGCTTTTCGACCACAATTCCATTCCCCGAAAACATTTTATCATTACATTAATTACTTTTGGGAGAGTACTTGTATGGTTTTGCGTTTAAAAGGTTCCTAAAGACGTTACATCCCCATTCGTGACCGGCACGCTTCGCAGTGGAACATTTTAATTATTCTAAAACCAATGGCGCCAAATTCAATAGGGACAGCAAAATTTTTACTCGCGGTTTTGCAAAATGATGTAATATCAAGTGTACTTTAGTCAACCGTCGTACTGTTCTTTCTCATAGTTCAGGGCATGATCAGTGTTACTGCCCAATTTCTCTCTCTAATTTCTAACAATGGTTAGAGAGTATTTGATTCGGCACTGCATAACGTTATATACATTTATAATTCTAAGTAGCACAAATGGAAAAAGAATCCATTTTTTTATATTTTGGTTTGAAATAAATAAACTCATGATAGTAGTTATAACGAACTGAAAGTCAAGGGAATGGCAGCGGTAATGAGCAGCAAAAAGAAAGGAAAGTTTGCTTCAAGTTAGCAGAGGGACATGGTAGAGAAATAGTAATCTAGAATTTCGTTCGTTCAAACCTTAATATATCATGAAAAATTCAAGTGAGGAGGCGGCACTACCTAGATAGATTGATTTTGGCAGATAACAGCGAAGAAATTAAATTCTACACACTACTACACACTATGGGAGAGTTTCAGGGCCGCAGGTTGCACATGATGAAATCTCAACTCCAGTTTATATCAATTCTCCCTGGTCGTACTAGTAGCAGGTTAAGCTATAGTTTGCTCAGGTCCTGTTAGTCTCGAAAGGGTTATATAGTGCTTGTAACTTTTAAAAGGGTTTTGTCATATCTGAACAGACCGCTATTACAGTTTTTTATTGTTTTATAGGTTATTTTGACACGTTATCTCCCAAAAGTAATTAATGTAATGATAAAATGTTTTCGGGGAATGGAATTGTGGTCGAAAAGCCGAGATAAGTAAATTTTTGAAATTGATTACCAGTAAAATAATTTATTTCAACGGAAAACGGTAATGGAACGTTGTTTTTTCTTAAGCATGCATTTAAGTTTCAATTAAAAAGAAAAATTAATATCTGATCCTTCAGACAAGTGATAACCTCAGTCTTATCGATACTTTTTAGGTCTTGATTCTAATCAAGACATTTTTGATTAATATCTGTTCCTTCAGTCTTCATTTTAATTAAGAATGTTAAGAAACTGTTTTACATTTTCAAAATCTGCACTAAGCAGAAACATATATAAAGGGGACCATAACTTTAGCTTAATCAGACATTTATTTATAATGATACTTAAAGAAAAACGTAAATCATTAAAAGTTTGCATTCTTATTGTAATTAACATAATACAATTTTTTACAATCATTTATTGAAACGCGAGCCCCCCCCCCCCAAAAAAAATTCCAGAAATAGGACCAAATTGACAATTTTACAAAATTTTTAAAAATGCTGATTTATGTCCGTTTAACCTTTAGCTCAAAATTGTCATAAGCCCAATATGAAATTCGGATATCCTTAAAACTTCACAAAGACGATCCGAGATTGTCAATATCAAACTTTTTTGTAGCATAAACTAATGTCTGTTTGATGTTAAGCTTAAAACCTTAAACAAAATATAATCAGGGCTTCACTAAAAGTTCCCAAAGATGATCCAAGATTGTTAATACGCCTAAAAAGTGTCATCCACAAAATATGTAGCCGGGGAAAAGAGAACGTGATCGAGTGGGCTATGCTAGTTGTTGGAAGTCGCGGGGGTTGGGACAGGGATAAGGGAGTTGAAATGGATTGTAAATAATAATTTGCAATCTGCGGCACCGTATCTATCCCAATGCACCTCACGCACGCCCCTACCTTTCGGTAGGCGATTGCTAAGTGCTGCCACGTAGCGCCATTTTATTTGTATGAGAACTAGCTTCTATTTTGAAGATAGAGGGAGCGCCCTTTACAATTTCGTCCAGTACGACCCTACCTAAACGCTGAGGATGCTGGGAGGACTATGGTGCCGTAGGTGGGGGTACACAGGCAACGCTATAGGTATGGGGGTTTCCACTCCATTCTAATTTAATTATCGACTTCTTTAGTTTAGCAGACGACGTGCTCTGGTCAATGGTCACGGACCAGTTTATTTATTCCAAGTCAGGAAAGTCGCTGGCCTAATGTCCAGTTTAAAAAATCCTTGTATGGTCACGGACCAGTTTACAGGGTTCATACAACTTTTGGAAAACAAATTGCCCTGAGATTTCCAGGCTTTTTCCAATATACTTCCCTGAGGTTTCCAGGTTTTTCCCGTATATGGATTATCCTATGGAGCAAATGTTAACGAATGAGGGAAGGGGCAAATAGGACTATTACATAATCAAAGGATATCCCCGTATCTCTAATATAACCAGAGTTACGAGCTTCGAAAATTTAGTGTAATGTTAATCCTATGGAGGAGGCAAAGTACCTACAAGCACCCGGGGCAAGTACCTACAAGCACCCAAAAGTACCCACTAGTACCTACAAGCACCCACAAGTACCTACGAGCACCCACAAGTACCTACAAACACCCACAAGTACCCACTAGTACCTACAAGCACCCAAAAGTACCCACTAGTACCTACAAGCACCCACAAGTACCTACGAGCACCCACAAGTACCTACAAACACCCACAAGTACCTACAAACACCCACAAGTACCTACAAACACCCACAAGTACCTACAAACACCCACAAGTACCTACAAACACCTACGAGTACCTACAAAAACCCACAAGTACCTACAAAAACCCACAAGTACCCACAAGCACCCACAAGTACCCACTAGTACCTACAAGCACCCACAAGTACCTACAAGCACCCACAAGTACCTACAAGCACCCACAAGTACCTACAAACACCTACAATCACCCACAAGTACCCACAAGCACCCACAAGTACCCACAAGCACCCACAAGTACCCACAAGTACCCACAAGCACCTACAAGTACCCACAAGCACCCACAAGCACCCACAAGTACCCACAAGCACCCACAAAAACCCACAAGTACCTACAAGCACCCACAAGTACCTACAAACACCTACAAGCACCCACAAGTACCCACTACCAACAAGCACCCACAAGTACCCACAAGCACCTACAAGCACCCGGGCATAGCACCTACAATTAAGCACCTACAAACACCCACAAGTACCTACAAGCACCCACAAGTACCTACAAGCACCCAAAAGTACCTACAAGCACCCAGAAGTACCTAAAAGCACCCACAAGCACCTACAAACACCCACAAGTACCTAGAAACACCCACAAGTACCTAGAAACACCCACAAGTACCTAGAAACACCCACAAGTACCTACAAGCAGCCACAAGCACCTACAGACACCCAAAAGTACCTACATACACCCACAAGTACCTACAAACACCCACAAGTTCCTACAAACACCCACAAGTACCTACAAACACCCACAAGTACCTACAAACACCCACAAGTACCTAGAAACACCCACAAGTACCCACAAGTACCTAGAAGAACCCACAAGTACCTACAAGCACGCACAAGTACCCAGAAGCACCTACAAGTAAGCACAAGCACCTACAAACACTCACAAGTACCTAGAAACACCCACAAGTACCTAGAAACACCCACAAGTACCTTGAAACACCTACAAGTATCTAGAAACACCCACAAGTACCTACAAACACCCACAAGTACCTACAAAAACCGACACGCAACTACAAGTACCCACAAGAACCCACAAGTACCCTTAAGAAACCACAAGTACCTACAAGCACCCACAAGTACCCACAAGTACCCACAAGAACCCACAAGTACCTACAAGCACCTACCAGTACCCACAAGCAAGTATACAAATACCCAAATGTACCTACAAGCACCCACAAGAATCCACAAGTACCTAACCGAGAGCTCAAACGCCATGTTTTTCTTGCTTAATATCCCTCTAACGGCGTGAATCACGACAAAAATGCCGTAAGTCCAATATAAAAAATTACCAGTCGTCGGTAATCTAGCTTAATTACCAGTCGTCAGTAATCTAGCTTAATTACCAGTCGTCGGTAATCTAGCTTAATTATCAGTCGTCGGTAATCTAGCTTAATTACCAGTCGTCGGTAATCTAGCTTAATTACCAGTCGTCGGTAATCTAGCTTAATTACCAGTCGTCGGTAATCTAGCTTAATTACCAGTCGTCGGTAATCTAGCTTAATTACCAGTCGTCGGTAATCTAGCTTAATTACCAGTCGTCGGTAATCTAGCTTAATTTCCAGCCGTCGGTAATCTAGCTAAATTACCAGTCGTCGGTAATCTAGCTTAATTACCAGTCGTCGCTAATCTAGCTTAATTACCAGTCGTCGCTGATCTAGCTTAATTACCAGTCGTCGCTAATCTAGCTTAATTACCAGTCGTCGCTGATCTAGCTTAATTACCAGTCGTCGGTAATCTAGCTTAATTACCAGTCGTCGGTAATCAAGCTTAACTTTCAGTCGTCGGTAATCTAGCTTAATTACCAGTCGTCGCTGATCTAGCTCAATTACCAGTCGTCGCTGATCTAGCTTAATTACCAGTCGTAGGTAATCTAGCTTAATTACCAGTCGTAGGTAATCTAGCTTAATTACCAGTCGTCGGTAATCTCGTTTAATTACCAGTCGTCGGTAATCTAGCTTAATTTCCAGTCGTAAGTAACCTAGCTTAATTTCCAGTCGTAGGTAATCTTGTTAACTTAATATATATGTGTGTGGTCTTTTACCAACTTAACTTGTTAGCTAACACAAGCTTAGGTTCTCTTGTTTTCTAACCACTACGAAAATTGGACCAAATAGCGTTAACCGTGCTATTATCATAAACTGACTCTTATCCATTCTAAAAAATCGCAGATTGGAATGGTTTTAAAAATTTTAAATTAAACACACTTAGACTTAATTATAGTTAATGAAAATCGCCTAGCGCCAAGTAAAATGTTGTACCTTTCATTTAAAACCGTTTTCAAGTCTAACAAATGTATAGTTATGTCTATAAGTGCCTGGACAAAATGGCTGTTTGCGAAAAAAATCCCATGTTATTTCTATGGGAAATTTCCAGTTTTTCGTCAAAAGGGCTGATTAATTTTATGGAAATGAAAACCACCCTTAGCAACTTTATTTTTTATAAAATAAACTAATTAATGGATCTCTTTGAAATTTTAACCACATATTGAGGGCCAGAATTGTAGTTCTGTGGATTTTTTTCAAAACAGTTAATACAATACAAAAAAAGTTACATCCAAACAAAAAACCCTCCTTATACATTAAGAGCAGTATGAAGTCTTATCTAAGAGAGCTACCGCTCTCATAGAATATTTAGAAAGTTTCGTAAAAACCTATGAACAGTCAATATAATTCTGTGTGACTTATAGAATCCAAAGGGAAAATTTGAAAATGATACCATTCTTAATTTTACGATGAAACACGTTACTAATTATGTTTTTCAAATATTGAAGTTACGCATTGCTGTTCTGTGCTTGCGCAATTGATCCAAAAATTGGAATTGTGACGTACAAATTCGTAGTGTTAAAGGGTCTGTAAAGTTGTGTCTGACAGTTGATTTTGTTAACTGTTTTTTATAGAGTCGTTATTCACGTCACAACCCCCCGAGGGTAGCAAAAAGAGAGTCCTTTCTTCTTCCCGGGAAAATAGTGATAAGGCATTTTTCTCTTTTTGTGTTATTCAGCCTTATCCGTCAGGTGATAAAATTGGACCAATAACAGCGGCTTTGCTGTTGGTAAAGTGGACGGTTCTAGGAAACACAGCAGGGGTCTCGGACTCTCAGGTGTGAGGGCTGGGGAAACGCCGGAACGTTGTGGCTCACAACCAATCACAAGTGAGATGTACCGGATGTGAGGAATGGCTTTACGACCAAGAAATATTTACTCTTTGACCCGTGGGGGGATTAAAATTAACGGTCGGCCGAGTGCTTTACAGTCCCTTTAAGGCTCGTAGAGCAGCAGTCTTTATTAAGTACGGATAGGGTAGAAACCCGAAAAACAGACACAGTAAGGTGATACTTTGCATTTGGGGATCGAAAGCAGTTTAAATGATCTAAGCACACTTTATGGTATAAATACCGAAAGTGAAAATTAAAACGCGATGATTTTGTTAATTTAATAACAGCTTATTTTACATAAACCTCAGAATACGTCAATTGTAACTGAACATGGGGGCAGCACCAGCATGAAAAACATGAACCCCACCCTGAACAGGATGGTGGGGTTGATCAGGATATTTGTTATTGATCCCTGGTTTCTTTTTTACGGAATGAAAAAAGTAAAAAATAATCTCTTTTCATTGATAGAAAAGCGAATTGTTACGTTAAATAAACTAGAAGAAAGTCACGTTTTTGCCATAGTGTGCTACTTCGAAACGCTATGAAATATCGCACGGTAATCATGCATGGAGTTTTCTAAATTTAAAATTCTTCAAGTTAAGATACAACCAAGTTGTGTAAATGCAATTTGTAGTCTTAACCCCGTGGAAATTTAAATATTCCGCAATGCATTTTGAAAACTTTTCTTGGTCTATGAAGAGATATTTTGATATAAATCTACCTACTCGCGTTATAAAATTTTAAAACCGCGGGGAAAAACTATGGATTTCTTGAGAGAAAAGCGGGCATGGGAAAATGCCTATCACAGATTCCAATTATCGGTTTTTATTCTTATACTTTTTCCCCGGATTTCCTCTTGTTAAAAATGCATATATAATGCCCATTATAATACGGGAACGTATCTTAAAACGCTTTAAAAAGGAGAAATGGTGGAGTTTCCAGAAAGAAAAAGTAGGAGATGGGAAAGAGAGACCTTATTTCCAATATTCTTCATTCGAGAGCGACCAAGCGTCGGCTTATAATATCCGCCCCGCCGCCAGGAGGCGCAGCAAGCCCGCTTTTTCCATTCCGAAATTCGATTGAAAGTTTTTGGGAAGTAGACAGGGGGAAGCAACCGCTATATTCGGAACTACTTTATATTCAAAAAACTTTTTCCTTCTCTCTCTCTTTCTCTCCCGCAAGATTGGGTGCCTATGAGAATTCGGAAAAAGAAAAAACGGATTCTTATATATATTTTTTTATTTTTTTTTAGGAAAAAGAAAGAGCTGATCGAAGTCAATGTGGAGAAATAGGCTATCGAAAGACAAATGGTTTCCTCAAAGCCCCGCAAGCCACGGCCTAATTAACCCTCCTTGAAATATTGAAATCACCCTTCTTCGTTTCGTTTTGCATTAATTTAAATGCGGAATAAATATTTTCCTTAATTTTTGTAATATCGTCTTCCGTTTCGAGGGGAAAATTGTTTTCGTTAGTGGAGCGCTGGTATCAAAGTATTTTTGGAGGAAAATAAATTTGAAAGGCATATTACGTCCAGTCTTTAAAAAGATAAATCGCTAAAGTTAAGATAAATATTATCATAGCCAGAAACGGTCCGGACGGTTTCTTTTGGTTACAAAGGTCAATAACTGAAATACGGCCCATTTCTTTGAGGTATCAGGAGAGGATAGTGTTTCCACGCCAAACTACTTGCGATTATAGCTTTGAATAATGCTTGAATAATTCATAAATTTTAACTTTTGTACTTGTTTGTCAACTAAGAGCCATAACTGCATTTTTAGCGAAATAAGTGAGGGGTCGGTCATTCACGAAATCTCGTACGCTATCCGCGCAATCCAACTTAAGAAATCAGAAATCCGGAAAGAAATCAAACTTATTTTTGCCGATTTCGAAATCCCATAAAAATCAAAAATCCGTAAAGAAATCACAAAATTAATAAAGAAATCACAAATTAATAAAGAAATCGCAAAATTAATAAAGAAATCGCAAAATTAATAAATAAATCGCAAAATTAATAAAGAAATCGCAAAATTAATAAAGAAATCGCAAAATTAATAAAGAAATCGCAAAATTAATAAAGAAATCGCATAATTAATAAAGAAATCACAATATTGATAAAGAAATCACAATATTGATAAAGAAATCACAATATTGATAAAGAAATCACAATATTGATAAAGAAATCAAAAAATTAGTAAGGAAATCATAAAATCAGAAACAAAATAAGTAAAGAAATCCGACGAAATCAGGAAAGAAATCTCAAAATTTGTGGTAATCACGAGAAAAACCTAATAATCCAACGAAATGAAGTTAAATATCTCAAAATCCGTCGAAATCACGGGGGAAAATCTCAAATTCCGACGAAATCACGGGAAAAATATCAAAATCCGTTGGATTTTATCGATTTTTCAAATCCGATGAAATCAAATGAAATCCGACAAAATCAAACGAAATCTGACAAAATCACACGAAATCCGAAGAAATCAAGTTTAATTTCGAAATCTCGGACATTTTTTCAAAAACGTCCGACCCGTCGGAAATAAGTTTGTAGGTAGTCATCCTTTAGATTCGGAGAGGTATTATTTTGCTTACCCAACTTGTTAGTTTAATTTTACGTAACCTCTTTTTTAAGACGACGAAATGAAAATAAAAGCGACGGGCCGTAGAGAACATAAAAAAAACCATTTCTACCTCATAGTTGTTACAAAAATTAGCATAAGAATGCTATTATTTTAGATGCCATTAAAGCTGAAGTATTTTTTTTATTTTTCATTCTTCCGTTCTTATCTTCTATTATTAAAAATAAGATATAAAAAAAATTTAACAAGCGTCTATGGCAAGACCATTTCGGAAAAAAGTGTGTTTAAAATATGTCAAAAGAAGTTTGGATATGTAAAGCCTTTTTGTAATACCGGTCAATATTAAAACTAGGTACATCTTTGGGGAACCATAAACTATAGCTGGCCCTCAAGTAATGGTAGCCTAACCTGTGGTTGCTTGGTTTTGCAATAAGAGGTCGATCGAATGCGGATGCACTTATAGAAGCTAAATTACATTAAGGAACTCTACAGTCATTTATGAGAAAATGGTAATAGACTGAAGAAACCAAAATGAACCTCTCTGAGTCGAGACGAAGCCATCTACCCGATTAAGAGATTTTTATTAAATAATTAAATAAATATAATTTATATTTATTACTTTATTCTTCAGTAATTTATCTTTATTCTTGTTAAGTCGTGAAGTACGAATACGTTTTCTCCGATTTGCCAACTGCAAACGCGATGACACACCCAGACACGTCCAGTGTAATACCTCTTCGTGACGTCATCGTCACACGGTGAGGCAAATCGTCGCTATTTCATATTAATATACAGGATATTGCAAAAAGGGTGGTAGGACCGATGTAGAGTAGGCAATAGTGAATCGAAAATTTTTCATGACATTTTGCCGTCATTGGCTCCGTTTAGAAGCTATGATTAGAAGGTTTTAAGGAACATGGCATTATTTTTCAGTTTATTAGTCTAATTTAGGTCATCCGTAAAACACTCAAATCATAACTTGTAAATGTTATCCCAGACGGCAAAAAATCATTCGCATAACCAACTATACTAAAAGACGGCTTATGCCTGGCCATTTATACATCTGTCTTTTCATAGATGTTTATATGAAGTGGGTTTCAAAACTTGTCGGGCAAACCAGTTCTGAACCGTTTATCATGCAAGTATGAACGTAGCTTCGTAAATGTGAACATGGTTTTATCATTATGTATACATGCGTTTTTGAATATTTGTATACGGTACCGTTTTGTCTGGATAAACCAGGCTAACAAATATATAACTAATGTAAAAGCAATTGATGTTGAGAACCTAGTATATTTCCATTAGAAGGGAATCTTTCGATTAACTAACAATGGAAGGAGAGACTCGTAAAAGTCCTAATAGGCCAGTGATTGCCTCCCATTGCGTATCATCAAGAACTGTTTTAAGGAACACTACAAAATATTACCGGTGCGCTTTATAAGAGTATAAATACGAGCGAAAAAAATAAACGGAAAAACCATTTCTAGCACCTGCTTTCTAGTGGTTATGTTCTTGAAGCAATTTATCTATTTGCTTCTCTCACTCTCTCTCTCCCTCGCATCCATCCATTTTATCTTTTTCCATTCCACCATACAAAATATACAGAGCGAAAAAATAACATAGGAAGAAGAAAGGTAAGTGCGTGACTCGACATCATCAGGCAAAGAGCAAAGCGAAGCCTGGAAAATGGCGTCTAACAAAAGGCTTTATTTTCTTTCCCTCAGTCTCCACAGTATTGCACTATAAAGTGTGTCACGTGTCCAACCCCTATACCTTTTATATTATTTCTGATATTATGGAAATACGAAGATAGTACGGCCAACGGAATCCTGTTTTTATGCCTATACTCTAGATTATAGGCTTATACCACATGATGCTAGTATAGGGAATATTTTTTATATATATTTTTCAGTTTTGTCGGAAGGATTGTTCGGAGAAAATTATAGTTTGATGTTCTGGCTGGTTTCGCATTCAAGTCTGTAAATAGTAGTATTTAATATATTTGATTATCTTTGATTTATTCAGTTTAGTAGAGAAATAACTAGCAACTACCATTCAAGTTAAGATGTAAATAAGTGTAAAATGGCACTTGTGCATAACTTAAGAGCAAAAAATCTAAAAAGCACTTTAACTACACACGCCTTTTAACACGTTGATGTTAAGTTTTTACTGTGTAATTAAAGTGGTGTTTAGATTTTTACTCTAAGTTAAGATGTGTTAGTTGAAGCTAGTAATATCAACTTTTAGGGTTTTCTGACCGTCATTTCATTTACAATGTTTATCAACCAGTATTTTGAGTCAGAAATATAATCAGTATGATAAATATCAGATCTTTGACACAGCGGTTAAAGCTATTAACAAGATTGGATTGTTTATTGTCATGAGTAGTTTAATATATATCACCTCATTGGATATGAGTTCATACAATTAATGTTAACAAAAAAATTAGGGAACAATCTTGATTTTAGCAATATTTATTTGGCACTACGAAACTAAAGCAACCTTTTCATTTTAACATGTGTGTTTTACACATCGAAGCAAGCGATGAGTTTATTTGACGCCATACTAATACTGTTATTATCAAGCGTTGTATTCTTGTTCTGTTTTTTTATTACTTATTTTATTGTATGTATTGTTTTAACATCAATAGACAATACCAGACAATAAGTATTCGTGAAATTAGATCAGTCATTTTTATATACAGGGTGTTTGTGAAAAGTCCATCAATAATGAAAGGGCGTATTTATTGGGCCATTTTGAGTCGAAAATGTTCTATGACATTTTGCCGTCCGAGCCATGGTTTTCGAGTTATGATTTGAATATTTTAGGGATGACCCCTTCATTAAATTAGCGCTGTCTTTCAATTTCTTAATTAAATTTAAGGGGTCATCCGTAAATTACTCCAATCATAACTTGAAAACAGTGGCCCGAACGGAAAAATGTCATAGAACATTTTCGACTCAAAATGGCCCAATAAATACGCCCTTTCATTATTGATGGACCTTTCACAAACACCCTGTATAGCTTTAAATGCAGTGTAAATAGGTATGGCATAAACTATATCAATTTTTTTCCCTATATTTTGGCATAAATTAGTTTTCTGATATATATTCCTTTCCATGTTTTCTCATGAAAATACTAAGATATTTTAATTTCTACACTTCTCGTAGGCTATAGTATGCCCATATTATCCTGCTATTTTTACCTCTCCGAGTGGCGATGACGTCACGGAGAGGTTTTTTACTGGACGTGTCTGTGTATGTGGTTCTGTCACCGCGTTCGCAGTTGGCAAATCGGAGCAAAGGTGTTCGCAGAAAGCAATTGGCTTCTACTCCCATCGATATTATTAAGAAGTACTCGGCGAACGGCGAGGGTAGCGAGAAACGTCTAGCCATCCAACGGCAGGGTTTCGACCAAAGGTTCACGCAAATGCGGGTTTTCTCATCATTTATTGTGAATCGATCGCCTTACAACCCTAAATTTCCAAAAACTGTAGAAGAAGCATACGCTTGAATTCAAACGACAAAAATAGCTATGTTTAAAATTATTTTAGGAATGGAGTTTCTTAAAACGATTTTTCTAGAATTAAGGTAAATTAATGATGAGTAAAATAATTATAAAATAATTAATACCAGTTATATATATTTAACTTCTTAATTGCGTCTCGTCTCGGAGAGGTTCATTTTGGTTTCCCAACTTGTTTCGTTTTTGTGATTGGATCTCAATCCTAACCGCCTTTATTAAAAACCGCCTTCCTTTATACAGGAAGAGAAATAATAAAGATTTTACTAACAATTTATGAAAATAAGACAAGATGATCGATCACTCTTACGAAATAACATTTTCAGAATTAAATTATTTTATAAACATATCCTTAATATAATGTTTGTCTTGCTTTTCCCACAAAGATTGTAAAGAAGGTATTTTGGAATTAAAATAGAATGCTTACAAAATTTCGCTCAATTTTAAGATTATCATAAAAGGGTCACTGGGCCATTAACATAACGAACTGTGCCCTCACTTAAATCAATTTGTTACTTTACTTCAGTGTTATATAAATCAAAAATGTCTTGATTAGAACCAAGAATTAAAAAAGTATCGATAAGACTGAGGTTTTCACTTCACTGAAGGATCTGATATTATGTTTTCTTTTTAATTGAAACTTAAAGGCATGCTTAAGAAAAAACAACGTTCCATTACCATTTTCCGTTGAAATAACTTATTTTACTGGTAATCAATTTCAACAGTTTACTTATCTCGGCTTTTCGAACACAATTCCATTCCCGGAAAACATTTTATCATTACATTAATCACTTTTGAGAGAGTACGTGTTCGACATTTCGTTTTAAAAGGTTCCTAAAGGCGTTACATCCCCATTCGTCCCCGCACGGTTCTCAGTGGAACATATTAATCATTCTACAACCAATGGTTGCAAATTCAATAGGGACAGTAAGATTTTTACTAGTGGTTATGCAAAATGATGTAATATCAAGTGTACTCTAGTCAACCGTCGTACTGTTTTTTCTCATAGTTCAGGGCATGATCAGTGCTACTCCCCAATTTCTCTCTCTAGTTTCTAAGAATGGTAAGAGACTATTTAATATGGCACATACATTTGTAAATTCTAAGTAGCACAAAAGGAAAAAGAATCTAATTTTTTATATTTTGGTTTGAAATAAATAAACTCATGATAGAACTGAAAGTCAAGGGAATGACCCCGGTAATGAGCAGCAAAGTGAGAAGAAAGTTTGCTTCAAGTTAGCAGAGGGAGATGGTAGTGAAAATAGTAATCAGGAATTTCGTTCGTTCAAATCTTAATTTATCATGAAAAACAGAGGAGGCGGCACTACCTTGAAAGATTATTTGGCGTGAAATAGCAGATAACAGCGAAAAAATTATGATCTCCTCTCTTGGACCATAGCCCACTCGATCCATGCTCACGGACGAAATCTGCTCGCGCTATGCAGCTTGTGTCGTTCAGCGCCCGTGAACGAGTAGGCTACACCTGGCACCGAAGTCCTACCAGCATCCTCAACGTTTAGATAGGTACTTATTGTATAAAATAGAAAATAATGTTCCCTCTGTCTTAAAAATAGAAGGTAGTTCTCATAGAAATACAATGGGGCTGCGTAGCAGCACTTAACAATAGCCTTCTGTTGAGGCGTCACAAGGTACAGACTGTTAAAAAAGTCTTTGCGCGTTGCAGTTTTTGCACATATTTTACTATATTTCAAAAACTATTCAAGCTAGCGCTCTGGAATAAAGTGCGTTATAAAAGTTTTGCATTTCTCTTTCATATTTTACCCGTTCCACAGTTGTCCTTTGCATACTTATACCGGAAACCGGAAATGTCAAAATTATCAACTTTGAAAATATTGGATTCTCGAGGATATAAATGCGATTTTCGGATTCCTTGGGGTCGATTCATATTTGAAAAGTTTTCACCAAATTCAATTCGGATGAATAGGTCACGAGTAATCAGCCTTTATTCAAAATCTGGCAACTTCGATTTAAATGGCGATAATTCATAATCGAGTATCGAATCTTTGTCGTAATAATGCTTGTTAGATGTTATGGCACTTTATGCATATATATATGATTGGTCTTGTGGCGCGATACTTTGAAACAATTCAGACGCTCGTTAAAGGGATGGTGAAGTGGAAAATTAAGTAATTTTTTATTGATTCTTCTATAAGACCAATCTGCATAGTGAATTATCCAGGAAATAACACCGAACGATTTTTATACGTCAATTAGTTTGAAATTTCATGGATAATTTTAAATAAGGATCTCCGACCAATCGCGTAGAGCCCTGTCCTTTTATAAACAATTTTCTCGTGGCACGCGAGATTTGAAACAATTTGCGTAATGTGACAATTGTGGCGCGAGACATGGAGCGTGCCACGAGAATTTTGTTAACAAAAAGGCACGGCGTTACGCGATTGGTCGGAGGTCCTTATTTAAAATTATTCTTAAAATCTTAGCCTAATTTGAATATTAAAATCAATGGGAGGTATTTGCTAAATTTTTCATTATGCAGACTGGTCTTATAAGAACCGATAAAAAATCACTTTAATTTCCACTTCCCCCTCCCTTTAAGAGAAAACTCGCGTCTTTTGAAGAGGAGAAGCGGTTTGAAAATATTGTTATTCGGGCCATGATATCATAATATTTAGAACTCATATTAATTACGTCTAGGTCTTCAGCCCGACTCATTGCAGCCTAGTGAAAATCTCATTTATGATGGCATATGCGCTTCACGAGATCCCTACAAATAGACATATTCAACTATTCCATTAAGAAACAACTTCAGAGGAGATGGCTTCTATGCTAGGAAGGTTCGCTACGCGATTGAGCTTCGCTAAACGGAGCCTGGGGTTGCCTATAGCCTCCCGCGTATAGAGCAAATGTCAGGCCATGGAAAGATTTTATTTTAGAGGTAGGAATAGGGAACAGAGTAATCTAGGCGCGTGTCCAAGTCCCGGACCCCCTTCGTCGGGACGGTGGGATATGAAAGAAGAGGCGGGTCATAGCGACAGAGTTAAAAAGGAATTACGTATTTTCCGCCGTCCCAGTCAGTAACGTCATAAAAACCTAGTTTAAGTGAGCCAATCTGAAATTTTAAACTTTTAATTACGTGTTGGAGGGAGGGGCTCTATACTGGGCTATGAGTCGGACTGAATTAAACACTAACCGTTCTCTATTCCTACTTCTAAAATTAAATATATCTCTGGTGAGGCTTAATAATAAAGCCGACCGCAACCAAAGCATGGGCAAAGGCGTATTTCAAAACTGACGTTCAAAGCTACCGATGGAAAAGCCTAAAAATTAAATGAAAAAAAAATGAAAGCCGGTAACAATGATCACAACTGAAAATAACAGCTAACAGCTAAAACGAGCCCGAACGGTAAAAACTTGAAGTTAGTCTCTGCGCTGCTGGTCTACTACTCCTTTCGTTTAGTTTCTATGGCAAAAATACTATTATTGGGCATCGAGGGGTAGTGAAAAAAAATCATCAATGCAGTTACTTGCTCGATCATTTATATAAATATATTACTTCGGGCGTGATAAATGCAGTTAGGGAGTAATGGGGATATTAGGGAATTTTGCGTTTTAAGACTTTTATTATGAGGGAAAGAAAACATGCCTTTTTTGAAGAATTTTTCGAAAACTTTTATTTTCTTTATTAATAATTAGTTAAAAGCTGACAAATATTAATAAAATTTGGAGGAAAATTTTCAAATAACAATACTTCCTACGAGTTTCAAATTACAAGACTTCCTTCGAGTTTTAAATTAAAGATAGTTCGTATGCTTTATTGAACTATTCTTTTACAAACAAGACTGTCACTTTCAGTTTCAATTGTTGCTTAATATTTTACTTAACCTCCCCTAGCCCTTAAACACTATTTTTATTTAATGAGAGACATAAACGCTAAATAGGTTCAAGTCGGGAGAAAGAACGGCCCCGTGAAAAGCGTCACTTTCTTCGTTCGCCCGAAATCTTGCAACGAGTCGGGACGCATGGGCTGGCCAATTGTCCTTCAGAGCCTGAAACCATACACTAAAACTATTTTTTATGTTAGATAAGAATATTTTTTAGCTGATTAATTATATTAATACCGGTCACGATTAGGGCTGGTTAATCTTACGCAGAAAAGAATACCAGCGAACCGGGCGGATCTGTTGAATATTACAATTCTTTACCTCCTAATTTCATTAGACTTTATGTCTGTCTTTAAGAATAAGACTAAGAATGTGTTTAAAGGGAGGGTGAAGTGAAAAAATGTGTTTTTATCGATTCTTCTACTAATTATGAGACTATTCTGCATAGTGAAACATCCAGGAAATATCTCAGAATGATATTAAAATTCAAATTCGGTTTAGGTTTTATGGATAATTTAAAATAATAACCTCCGACCGATCGCGTAACGCCCTGCCTTCCTATTGACAAAGTTCTCGTGGCACGCTCCATGCCCAATGGAATTTATCGCGAGATTTAATAAAAGTTTCTCACGATGTGACTATCGTGGTGCACGATATAGAGCGGGCAACGGAAATTTTGTAAATAGGAAGTCAGGGCGTTAAGCGATTGGTCAGCCTTGCTTATTTCAAATTATCTATAAAATCTGAGCCTAATTTGAATTTTAAAATCATTTGGAGACTTTATTTCCTGGAGGTTTCACTATGCAAAATGAACTTATAATTAGAAGAAGAATCGATTAAAAATCACTTTGTTTTCCTCTTCATCCTCCGTTTAAAGGCTAGGGGAGGTCCAATAAAAAATCAAGCAACATTTAAAACTGAAAGTGACTGCCTTGTTTGTAAAAGAATAGTTCAATAAAGCACACGAACATTCTTCAATTTGAAACTCGCAGGAAATCTTGTTATTTGAAAATTTTCGTCCAAATAATTTTATAGATATTTTTAAACTTATAAAGATATTAAAAGTTATTCGAAATATCTTGGTTTCTTTCCTTCACAATAAAAGTCTTAAAACACAAAATGGCCTAATATCCCTATACCTCCCAAAGCTAGTCTTGCCATAGAAACTAAACGAAAGGAGTAGCAGACCAGCAGCGCAGAGACCAACTTCAAGTTTTTACCGTTCGGGCTCGTTTTAGCTGTTAGCTGTTATTTTCAGATGTGATCATTGTTACCGGCTTTCATTTTTTTTTTCATTTAATTTTTAGGCTTTTCCATCGGTAGCTTTGAACGTCAGTTTTGAAATACGCCTTTGCCCATGCTTTGGTTGCGGTCGGCTTTATTATTAAGCCTCACCAGAGATATATTTAATTTTAGAAGTAGAAATAGAGAACGGTTAGTGTTTAATTCAGTCCGACTCATAGCCCAGTATAGAGCCCCTCCCTCCAACACGTAATTAAAAGTTTAACATTTCAGATTGGCTCACTAAAACTAGGTTTTTATGACGTTACTGACTGGGACGGCGAAAAATACGTAATTCCTTTTTAACTCTGTCGCTATGACCCGCCTCTTCTTTCATATCCCACCGTCCCGACGAAGGGGGTCCGGGACTTTGACACGCGCCTAGATTACTCTGTTCCCTATTCCTACCTCTAAAATAAAATCTTTCAATGGCCTGACATTTGCTCTATACGCGGGAGGCTATAGGCAACCCCAGGCTCCGTTTAGCGAAGCTCAATCGCGTAGCGAACCTTCCTAGCATAGAAGCCATCTCCTCTGAAGTTGTTTCTTAATGGAATAGTTGAATATGTCTATTTGTAGGGATCTCGTGAAGCGCATATGCCATCATAAATGAGATTTTCACTAGGCTGCAATGAGTCGGGCTGAAGACCTAGACGTAATTAATATGAGTTCTAAATATTATGATATCATGGCCCGAATAACAATATTTTCAAACCGCTTCTCCTCTTCAAAAGACGCGAGTTTTCTCTTAAAGGGAGGGGGAAGTGGAAATTAAAGTGATTTTTTATCGGTTCTTATAAGACCAGTCTGCATAATGAAAAATTTAGCAAATACCTCCCATTGATTTTAATATTCAAATTAGGCTAAGATTTTAAGAATAATTTTAAATAAGGACCTCCGACCAATCGCGTAACGCCGTGCCTTTTTGTTAACAAAATTCTCGTGGCACGCTCCATGTCTCGCGCCACAATTGTCACATTACGCAAATTGTTTCAAATCTCGCGTGCCACGAGAAAATTGTTTATAAAAGGACAGGGCTCTACGCGATTGGTCGGAGATCCTTATTTAAAATTATCCATGAAATTTCAAACTAATTGACGTATAAAAATCGTTCGGTGTTATTTCCTTTATAATTCACTATGCAGATTGGTCTTATAGAAGAATCAATAAAAAATTACTTAATTTTCCACTTCACCATCCCTTTAACGAGCGTCTGAATTGTTTCAAAGTATCGCGCCACAAGACCAATCATATATATATGCATAAAGTGCCATAACATCTAACAAGCATTATTACGACAAAGATTCGATACTCGATTATGAATTATCGCCATTTAAATCGAAGTTGCCAGATTTTGAATAAAGGCTGATTACTCGTGACCTATTCATCCGAATTGAATTTGGTGAAAACTTTTCAAATATGAATCGACCCCAAGGAATCCGAAAATCGCATTTATATCCTCGAGAATCCAATATTTTCAAAGTTGATAATTTTGACATTTCCGGTTTCCGGTATAAGTATGCAAAGGACAACTGTGGAACGGGTAAAATATGAAAGAGAAATGCAAAACTTTTATAACGCACTTTATTCCATAGCGCTAGCTTGAATAGTTTTTGAAATATAGTAAAATATGTGCAAAAACTGCAACGCGCAAAGACTTTTTTAACAGTCTGTACACTGGGAGAGTTTCAGTGCCGCAGGTCGCACATGATGATATTTGTTTGTTCAGGACCTGTTTGTCTCGAAAGGGTTATATGGTGCTTGAAACTTTTAAAAGGTTGTTGCCATGATGAAACAGACCGCTATTACAGTTTTTTATTGTTTTATAGCATATTTGACATGTTATCTCTCCAAAGTAATTAATGTAATGATAAACTGTTTTCGGGGAATGGAATTGTGGTCAAAAAGCCGAGATAAGTAATGGAACGTTGTTTTTTCTTTAGCATGCCTTTAATACCTAAGAGAAGTGACGAGGGAAAGCTAAAGAGGAAAGACGAGGGGAAACCTAAGAGGAGAGAAGAGGGGAAAGGTAAAGAGGAGAGACGAGGGGAAACCTAAGAGGAGAGAAGAGGGGAAAGGTAAAGAGGAGAGACGAGGGAAACATAAAGAGGAGAGACGAGGAAACCGAAGAGGAGAGAAGAGGGGAAAGCTAAAGAGGAGCGACGAGGGGAAACCTAAGAGGAGGGAAGAGGGGAAAACTAAAGAGGAGAGACGAGGGGAAAGCTAAAGAGGAGAGACGAGGGGAAAGCTAAAGAGGAGAGGCGAGGGAAAGCTTAAGAGGAGAAACAGGGGGAAACCTAATCGCTAATCGGAGCAAACGTGTCCGCAATTTCCGGACCGCCTTAACGGACGAGGATTACCTCAGACCGCAAGCGAACACGATGAGCATAGGTTTTGAAAGGCCTACTATCTCCTGCATCTATCTTGAGTGAAGTCATGTAAGTGCGACCTGGCTTAGCAGCTGTGACTGCAGGAAACCTGAACAATAATCGTTTGAGTTCCTGTAATTGTAGTTTCGTTATAGTATGTTCCTTTAAAGAAGGACATATCTTCATGATCTCTGCCCGATTCACTGGTACCATTTGACATCGGTGGTGATGGTAACAGTTTATATGGTTTAGAATTTAACGTAGGGAAATATATTAGCATAGATATTGTCCCAAAATAAATCAGGAAGAAATTGGAACTAGTGTACAAATGAAGTCTACATATGGTAAATTCTAATTTTAGGCTTCCGCAATTAAATAAATATTGCTAATTTTGCATAAATATGCAATCTATGGTTTTTGTGTAGATGTTTTAGGGTTATTGTGGTGAAGGTTCATAAAGTTCTAGATATGCCATAGTTACCATGAAACTATCTTCAGCTCATTGACCTACGGTAAAGGAAAGGATAAATTAAAATTAGGGTTAATACTAGAAGAATCAATTCGACTACACACATTAAATATATTTGGTTACTTTTTAGTAAACTTATTTGGTTACATTTAGTACGCATATAATATATTTGGTTGCATTTAGTACATTAATGATATTTTTATACATTTAGTACATTAATGATATTTTTATACATTTAGTACATTAATGATATTTTTATACATTTAGTATACTAATAATATTTTGTTACATTTAATATACTAATACTATATAGATTAATTTATTACAATGTAAATATTAATTTAATACACAAGTATTATTTAGATTTACTTAGCACATTAACAATATTTAGTACAATGACAATCTTTAGAAACACTAAGATACGTTTAAAACACCAAAAAAATCTATCAAGTTCTAGTTAATACAATAACATTATTTAGTTCAATTAATTTCGTCATAGAATCGGGTCCCTTGTCAGCCTTGGGCCACAATGTCAACATTCTTCAAGGTGCACAAAGCCTGGAGGTTATATGATCTCGTGGAAAAAAATTCCCCACCTCCGTTATATTTGATTCACTCTAATGACACTCCGTGGTCACAGATGCTTCATCCTTCCGCATAGCTCAAGCATGAAGACGAAAAAAGCGACTCCAAGCATTGCCGCCCACAACGCGAACTTCATTCCAAGGTCTTTCAAGGTGATTGTGTGTATTTCAATTTCAGTCGTTGAATGTGGAGGCCAGGTTCTTTCAAGGTTGCGTTGATATGGTGTTTCTTGTCCGGTTTCAAAGAAAAGGCGCAATCTACACCATGAGTGAGTCACAATTTGATTATCTCAAAAGTTTATAAAGAATGGTTTTCAAATGAGCTGTTGCCGTATCACTCATAAATACAATGCGTGTTATAATATCTATCCTGTAAATTTGACCTTCCGATATTTTCGGAGTAATATTAAAAATTAAGTACAATTGTTTGACAGGAGTTGTTGAAAGTAATATACGGGCATTGATACAATCGAAGATTTTCCTCGTGGAGCTTAGCATAGCGGATTTGAAAAGCCGAGAGAGTACTCGGACAGCCCCTTTAATACCGAACAAAATACTCAAGAATTTCTTGAATTTACAAACTAAAATAATTAGGTGAGCCTGTTAAACTGAAAACGATACCACGTAAACTTAAACTTAGTATCTCTGGTTTTAGCGTAATCAAATAACATGAAACCAATTTACTTTTGAATTTACTGTGGGGAGAGATTTAACTGTGTTGATCCGCGCTCTACTTTTAACAATAACTAAAACAATATATCAAATTACAAGATGATGTAAGACAGCTAGCCTATCCCATACACTTTAAGGCACCAACCACGGTATAGATATGGTCAGTCCGTTTAAGACCCTGTCTCATCGTAGTCAAAATTATTTCACTTTTTTTACAAACATTCAAGGCACTAGGAGACATAGCAATTAGTTGTGCAACCACAAGATTGTAGCCAATAACCGAAAATCAAATTTTGTCCTTTTTGGCACTTGGCAAATAATTATAACATCAGTACTCAAATCCGTCAAAGAGCAAATCAGAAAATTATATTCTCATTGTGCAGAATTCCATTAGACCGAATCCTGCCAAAGGTTTTTACCTCTCCGTGTGACGTAGTCCAGGAGAGGTTCTGTAACGGCCGTGTCTGTGTGTGTGTCTGTCTGTCTGTGTGTGTGTCTGTGTGTCTGTCTGTCTGTCCGTTGTTACACCCACGTGACCGCGTTCGCAGTTTGCGTATCGGAGCAAACGTGTTCGCCATTTCCGAACTGCTTTTACAGTCACGGAAATGGCTCCTCTACTTGAGTTCTCACACCACCATCTTCTGGTCTTTGTCCATCCCACGCGGACACCAGTCTGTTCTTACTGTCTTCTAATAACCACCATCCACTGGTCTTCCGTCTATTCCACATAGACCCCAATCTGTATCATTGGCTTCTACTCCATTATCATCGTTTGGTTTTAGGATACACGCGGCGATCAGCTAGGGTTACGAGAAACGTCTAGCCTCCCTAAGGTGGGATCGCCACCAAAGGTTTTCGCAATTGCGCTTTTTCCTTACTATTATAATGGAAACGAATCGTATATATACCCCAAATTTGAAAAAAGCGGGCAAGAGGGGTACCCTTCACTTTAAACGTCAATATTAGCAAAGTTTGAGAAGATAATAGGTATAACTTTATTTTAAACGATTTAACTATTATTAATGTTAATTATTGAAGATTAAAATAATTAAAAATAATTATATTTATTTAAATATTAAAGATAAACCTCTCGTGCAAAGAGAGAGATTATCATTGCCTCCTATATCTACCAAGGCCCGTGCATGCGATATATTTCCTTCATTGCCTCCTATATCTATCAAGGCCCGTGCATTGTGATATATTTCATTCATTGCCTCCTATATCTATCAAGGCCCGTGCATTGCGATATATTTTTCAAAACAACAACAAAAATGGGAAACCCCAACTCAGAAACATAATAACGTTTTCATTGGATACTTAAGTTTATATAATCTTCTTGACACGGAGAGGTAATATTTTGGTTTTCCCAACTTGTTATGAATTTAGCCCAACCGCGGGTTTGGTTTTTACAATTCAAACGACGTTATTTGTCGAATTAAGCGACCCCACGGAAAAAGTGAAAATTGGACTTGAATATTTCGGCATGGATTAAGCATTAAATAGGAACGCGTTCATCCAACATAACGTTCTTGTTCAAAGCCTGGTTAGGTTTAGCTGCTAGGTTAGGAGGACGTTTCTTCCTCTTTGAAGCGGTTACACACTTCAGGTACAGTAAAACGACTGGCTTAAAGTTTTTTCATGATGAATATAACATAAAAATATCAATCAATATTAGCAATTGGTTTTATTATGCCATATTTTGCTGATTTATTGCTATTTGGTTCTTACAATCCTTAGTTTTAAAGTAATAATTTAGAAAATGTTTGGATCTAGTGTTTATTTTACGTAGGCCCTAAACTGTTTTAAATTAATTTAATTTTTGCTACCAAAGATAAAATAGTAGTTTTTCAAACTAAATCGAATACGAATCGAATAGCTAATCCCCTATCCAAATCGATTACTCGTTCAAACGAACATTATTGGTTTTTCCAAAAATTTAGCGCGGGTTTTTCGGTGCAATGGGATTTTCCCATTGGACAGAATCGCAAATCGGCCAAGGTGCGGGTGGGATTGGGGCGGTTGATTGGGATTCGGCGTAATGCTACTGTAGCAATGAGAAACATAAGGACAAGGATGATTGTTCAATATTCTTATTATAAACTAACCTTCGGTTGATGAATTTGAAAACTTCAGAATCAGATCTTCTACTTATAGCGAGCATTTTCGGTTTGCACATGTACCTAGTGGAACCAACATAATTCTCAAATCGATTGAATCGGAAACTCTCCGCATATAACTCCATCAAAGTTAATTCGGAAAGCGTAACCCTATTTTCTTTTCGTTTTGTACTATGCCGTTTTAAAAGGCAGAAAATTCTCAATTCCTGATCAGTCTGCAATAATGGGATTTTAATAGAATCAAGTTAAATGTAAAATTAAAGCCTACAAATATTCACCGATTGGCAAACTTCATCCCTTGAAGAACGTAAAATATTAACATCGACGTTTTTTATTTTCAGTAAATCTCGAGCTTTGTTAATATTTTCTCTTTTCTGAGATGAGTAGCTGGCTTTCAAGACTCCGGCGAATAAATTGGCGAAAATCACAATTATCAAGAGAAACGGTCCAACGCTGAAGCGGATCGCCAGTGACGAAGAAATATCAAATCCTACAGATAAAACCATTGAGTTGAAACAGGGATAGATAGACTTTTTTAAGACGGAATGGGTAACAGGGTTATTCGGGTGCGCGTCCTAGTCCACGACCCCCTTACCCGTGACGGGGGGTATGAAAGAAGAGGCGGGTCTTATTTTCATTATGGCGTTGTATGTATATCCGGGTCAAATAAACGTCGTCTGCCAAGTTGGAATGGATTGGGCTCCGATTGTAATTTTTGAAAGAACATTGTTTAAAAATGGAAGTAACACAAGACATAGGGCTTGAAACCAAAACACATTTTGAAATACGATTTATTTCTCTTTGATGAAGTTGTAGTGATGCTTTAAAAGCCTTCATAGATATTACAACACGAACAGGTTTTAACCAAACACTAAGCTCACAAAACTCCTGGCCATTCACTAAGCCTTGGTTAACTTCATCAAATTCGCTTACAAAATTATGAGGATAGTAGACATGATTGGCTTTAGAAAGAATTAGCGAACACTTTTCACCCTTACAGATGTACTCCAAATCCAAAACACCGGCAATAAATTCCCTACCTCTTAATTGCTATTAAAAACAATTCCCGAATAATTTCCGTACCCTTGCTTTTAGACAGCTTCATTTTGAACCCCTGTAAAGATGCTTTTCTGTACAACCATAGCCCACTCGATCACGCGCATCACGACGTAAGCTGCTCGCGCTATATAGCGCGAGCAGCGCAGCGTCCGGGAGCGCGGATCGAGTGGGCTCTGGTACAACGCAAGAGGGGTCGTAGTCATAGCGACAGATGTAAACAGGAATTACGTATTATTGGCCCTCCTTGTCAGCAACGTCACCAATACGTAGTTTTAGTGAGCCAATAAGAAAATTTAATTTTTTGGTTACGTGTTGAAGGAAGGGGCTATGTACTCGTCTATGAGTCGGACTGAAGTAAATATTAACCGTTGGGAATTCCGTCTTAAAAAAGTCTATCTATCCCTGGTTGAAAAAACTACCAGTAGAATGGCCTTTCATCCGCTAGGATATAAGACCCAATTAACTATATCACGCGCTTGTGGCGCCATCCCGGCGCTACCAAGAAAACTCAAAGAAAAGGCGGGAAATTTGGCTGTTTTCAAGAATACATATTGTTATTCATTTCTTATCTAGGCTACGAGATGACGACTTTATCGCGTGATAAACTTGGTAGTTGTTGGTCCGTCCCAATGTTTTCAAAAGTGTCCCACGTACTCCAATAGGCAAAGGCCACTCTAGTCGTAATTTTCTCAACTCAATGGAAAGCAAACAAGTTGGGAAACCAAAGCAATAAACCTCTCCGAGTCCACACAAGGGCTATCTACCCACTTTAGAGGTTTTTCAAAAATGATTGGATAAATATAATTGAAATTAATTATTTTAATCGTCATTAATTTACAGTATTTAAGAAACGTTATTTATAAAATCATTTGAAGCATTGATATTGTTAACGTTTCACTTCTAGCGAACACCTTTTGTAAATTTAAAGTATATAAGTTGCCCAATTCCCAATAATGGATAAGAAATAGCGCAATTGCGCGAACCTTTCGTAGAAGCCCTGTCATTGGGAGGCCTATCAGATCGCCGCGTACATTTAACCCTAACGATGTTAATGGAGTAATGCCAATATTGCTTTTTGTGAACTGCGAACCTAGTCCGTATATTACGAATACGTTTGCCCCGAACTGCGAACCCGCTGACAGACACACACACAGACACTTCCAGTGTAAAACCTCTCCGTGACATCATCGTAAGAGGGAGAGTTTGAAACTCAAAAACATAACGTTTATCATTAGGCGAGTTTCAACATGCTGTTAGTGCTTTCGCCACAAAAAACATCATTATCCTAAAAATAACTCCATAATTATTTCATTAAATGAAAATAAATATGATCAATAGGATTAATTTCATTGACTATGATTAACCTTAACAAACTGCGAGCACGGTAATTTCCTCAAACCCTTTTGGAGGGAACAGTACTCTTCATCAATATTAGTTTGTCTATCTTTAAAATACGAATAATTTCACGTTGACACAAATTTTCGGATAATTATAAGGGTTTACACATGGTCCAATGAACCAATTATGCAAAATTTTGTAATTAATTTCCCATAACAACTTTCAAATAGTTTGCCCAGATTATGCCCCCAAATTTCAAACCCTAGAAACGCTCCTGATCCGATCAGTTAAAGGTCTTGTCGTAACCGGGTCATATCTACTAAAAATATCATTGAAGTGAAACGAGAGGATAGTGTTTACTCGGCAATCCAGAAGTGAATGTAGCTTTGAACATGGAGGGTTTACAGCTGAGGCGTAGACAATTGGACCTTTACATAAAAGCAATATCTCTCCAAAATTTATACTCTTCATTTCCTGCTCATTCCCCATTGATTGATTCCATGTGTACAAGACCTATCCTTATTAGATGTAAAATGTCGTCTGCTTTAATATATATTCACTAAGCTTTGAATAATGCTTTAATAATTCATAAATTTTAACTTCTGCAATTACTCATAAAAAAAGAGAAATAATTCCGTATCTAGGTAAATAAGTTTGTTAGTAGTCCTCTTTACTCGAAGAGGTAATATTTTTGTTTATCAATTTGTTTTAATTCTTAAACACCGCTTGCTTCAAAAATTCTTAAAATTACACATGATTATATTCACAGGAAAATGTCCTTACCTTTTCCCAAAATGGCTCCAAAATATAGTATGAGTTTTTCAAAGATGAAAAGCATCCACGATTTTTGAACTCCCTTTACCCACATGTGAAGCAAGTCAACTGCCACTAAAAGGGCAAGTACGCAGGCCAACCCAATCCATATCTGCAACAGTAAAAACCAGTGTGGAAAACTCTGAAGTTCTGATAAAATTGTTAATTGGTCTTAATTATATCGTAAATACAAGAAACAAATCGTCTCTTTCCATTGTTTTTCAGTCGGACTGAAAGAAAGGCAATTAAATCTCCCAGCAATTATAAAAACACGGCGGTAAATAGAACCTCGACAACCATATTGTTCAAAATGAGAATGTATGCATAGATTATGAAAGTATTTTCTTACTTCCTTCGAAATAATGTTTAAGTCGTCGAAAGCACCGATTGGTGTTGGGTTGAACGTCAGCTTTTTTGGTGAAAATAACCTTTCGCAGGTATGCGTGATTGGAACGGTCGCGTTCCAATTTTCCATTCTCTTTATGTCACCGTAACTCAATGGTATCGGCATCAGAGCAGGTCCCTAAAACAGCAAGTTTGAAAAACAGTCTGCATGAAACGCAAGATGCAAATATTATAGGTTGGTATATAACTACCCATCAAAAGAATTAATTTGTGGGGTCAAAAACTACAAAAATTGACGATTATACAGGGTGTTTGTGAAAGGTCCATCAATAATGAAAGGGCGTATTTATTGGGCCATTTTGAGTCGAAAATGTTCTATGACATTTTTCCGTCCGGGCCACTGTTTTCAAGTTATGATTGGAGTAATTTACGGATGACCCCTTAAATTTAATTTAGAAATTGAAAGACAGCGCTAATTTAATGAAGGGGTCATCCCTAAAATATTCAAATCATAACTCGAAAACCGTGGCTCGGACGGCTAAATGTCATAGAACATTTTCGACTCAAAATGGCCCAATAAATACGCCCTTTCATTATTGATGGACTTTTCACAAACACCCTGTATATTGAGTATTATTTATAATAACTTTTTTTACTAATCGAGCAGCAGTCGCAAAAGGATATGCGAGTCAGTAAAACGGCGAAATATTTTTGCTGGATGGATACTATGTCGCAAATATTTGTGCTATCGGTTTAGTGACGATAATCAAATATTCTGACTGTCACTCGACATATTAGTTTTGAGTCTGTTTGAAGGCCGCTTGATTCTTATTCCATTGCTCAATGACTACTCAATGGCTCGGACATGAAGTATTATCAATAAAAAAGTATTAATATTTTAAATATAATTAGTCTGCATCCTTTCCAAAATATTGGAATTATGTGAGCTGACTTTACCCTCTATGGACCTTTTTATGCACTGAGAAAATTAAAATTAACCAGTATAAATATTTTTTTTTCAATTGAAAGAAGCAAAATAAAAGTAAAAATTTTCACATAAAACCGTTTAAAACGTAACAAACGTATGTTAAGAAACAGCCTAGGTGTGAATTTCTTTATAAAAAAACATCCAAAAAAATTGTTACATTATATTAAGTATTAAGGTTTATCTACCTCTCTTTTAGCATAAAAGTTAGCAATCATGCTGATAAACTACGTATTTTTATGAGGAATAACAAGAGGATTGTGTTTACATGCTAACCTAGTCCTGAATAGAACTTTCAGTAACGCTTCATTAAATAATTTTTTTTTAAGTTTTAAGGCCTACAGTTGCTTACGAATAAATAGCAAAAAATGCATATTCAGGGAAGTAAGTTGGCAAATAATGCTCTTCTAGCTTCGGAGAGGAAATAGTTTCGTTTTCCAACTTGATTGCAATTTATTACGTTTTTGGTAATTACCTTATTTTCGCCTTCGAGATTTTCGCATTCTGGAATTCGTTTTGGACAATCGATGTACCTTTAAATGTAATCACAATTAGGAAACACGTTTTATAAAACTAAAAGCAATCGAAGGAGTAAGCCTTGAACATTTGAATATTATGCGAATTGGAAACTGGTCTGATCAAATTCTTATTTCTACTAAATCAAATGACATTCAAATTGAGTTGGATCAAATGATATTCATTTCAAAATTGCTGTTAGTTCTCGAATCCGATTTCATCGAAACTGATTTGAATCGAACTCAATTTGTTTTAGTTTCGATCAAACTAAAGACATCCCGTGGAAGTAGAATTCAAATTGAATAACATTTAACTGTCGATCTCTTTGACAACTTATGGTAACTGTGACAAATACGGGATCGATTGAAGGCAATGTAAGGGACTTTTAGTCAAACTTCATTTGCTTTTGATCAAAGGTTGTCTGACCGTTACTTTACCTGAAACGGTTGGTGTTTTCAAAAATGTAAAAGAACATTCGTGGGAAGGCGTACTTAGACATTTTCGTAAATGGCTGGAAAAAGAATGTAATTTAAGGAATACAGGAACAAAAATTGAAAAACGGTTTTTTTCTTTTTGAAAATTCTACTTTGGGATCTCATAAAATTGGTACAATTTTTTTTAATAGAATGATTCACTTATGAAGCATACTCTCAAGTTAAATCTGATCGTTCAACGACTATAGATTTTAAATTTTTGGAGAGGGAGGGATATTTTATGACGTAATGATGCAGCAGTTTAATTAGACTGGTGACTGCAACGTAAGCCTTTGCGCGACAAACAGTGCTGTTTAAAAAAAATAATTATCAAGACTCTGAAGGGTTCGCCACAGTAAGCCTGAGGCTTATTCACAAGTAATTTTTTTCTTTTTATCCATTGTACCAATGCATTTTTTCTTAGGTTTATCTCAGTAAGTCTTCGTTTAGTTCCAGCTAGACGTTTTAACAAGTCGATGGTAAGTTTGGTAGTATCTGTTCATTAAGATAATAGTCAGAAAGCAATTGCCGCAAAGAAGCCTGTTATTTCATACCACATGAAATCTTACTTTTTGTTAAAAATAAGTGAATAGGGGGTAGTGGCTAGCCCCTATTCCAACGCTAAGCGAACGAGCCCTATATTAACTATTACCGTAAAATTCAGCAAGTTTTGATGGAAAGGAGAAACCTTGTATCACCGCGAAGGCAAACTCCTGTAACTAATGCTGAGAGAACTTGCAAACTCTGGACAGAAGGGTTTGTTCCCAGGTTTTTTACTTGGTGCCACGGTCTGGGATCTAACCCTCTTCCTGCGAGGCGAATGTAATAGCCGCTACCCCAGCCCACCTATTGGTTACTTCTAGGGTATTGCCGTTTTAGTTTGATAGATGGGGGGCATGATCCGTGGTAGCACTAAATTACAGATTCAAACGTTTATTTAAAGAAGCGGGCTAGATTTGTTCAAATGATGAGGAGTTCTTTTTACTTGTGACCGCGGGGAATGGGGAAATTCCGCCAACACTAGTTTGCTTCCACTTTTTTGGTTTCACTTCACCTAGCTTTAGTAATGCACGCCTACAGAAAGACCATGGGTTCGGGTGTTTTATTGACATCACTCCGATATCGATGTTAAATGTAACCACAAACTTTGGTAGGTCAAAAGTATGCGAGTTTTTGTCCTCCAGGTAGCCTGGCTTCCAGGTGCTAATGGTATGAATCCTCCATGTGTGAAAACTATCTATTACATACGCTAAACCATTGCTTAGACAATTGCTGTTTTGGGAAATAGCGCTGCATTTCGATACCAGGAAGCAGGAACCGCGCCGTTTTGCAGCTTACTACCACGCTGTTTTGAGAACCGCTCAACAACCCGTGAATCAAATCAATTAGGAACACGCTGGTGTTTAATCGGTATGGGGTTTCTTGAAACGAACATTTATGGTGTGAAAATTACTGTATATTGATTAAAAGAATCATGTGCTAGGTTAGTGACGTAGCCAACGACGAGTGTGAGCTATTTTAATTCTCTTTTTTTACGGGAAAAATGTCAGTGATCAGCAAAATGTACCCTCTTTCGGAAAGTCAATTCTTAAAGACCATTTTGTTTACTCGACTGTTTTCATGTAAATCTTGATAAACTAATCGTGTTTCTAGCTATATTTATCTCTTTCAGTAACACCGTGGTGGTTACCTTATTCAATAAGCTTACCAATTTAAACATCCTTGGAACGCTTATATTATAGACAGTTTTTTCCATGTTTAACGACACAGCAAATTTCTACGACGACTTAGGCGTAAATGGATGTAGTCCAACTCTGAAGTCTCTCTGACTTTTTTATGAGGAGGTCTAACTACTTTAGTATCTATGGAAACACTCCATGACATATCACTCCGCCTTTATTGATCCACCTTAGCGTTTATAGCTGTTTTTCTTGTAAACAAGGTCTCATTTACTCGTTCCGCCTCTTTACGTCCATTTGCAATTCAAAATTATGGTTTCGACTCTATTTGCAGTTTATAGTCATCTCTCTAGTATACAGTCGTTTAATAACAAAAGGTGATAATAATGAATGTACACACGTAATTACTATTTTCATAAATTGATAATCTACCATTAAGTTTATATGACTAAAAGGGATTTACAGAGCACTAGTCATTGCCCCTGCTACCTGTACTACATCTCAACCTAATCGGGTATTGAATTATTAGAGAAGGTTTTGCCCACGATAAAAAGAGACACCGTAAACTTAAAATTCCATGCAAGTGAGTCTACTTTTCTTAACCACCAGTTAGAGAAAGACATTCGATATCTTTTGGGCGCTGAAGAGAAAAAAGGACAGAAAACAGTTTAAAAAAACCGAATCATGGACACTTAATGAAGAAGATTACTAACTTATGCTATTATATTGAAACATATAGCAAGCGCAGTGTTAATACAAGCTATGATTGGTAAAATTTCTAATTAGCTATTTTTTAAGGAGGATATATTAATATTTATGTTGCTTACGAGCGACTTTCAACACAGGACGGAAAACAAATCGAAGAATTCATCACAGCGTTGTGTAGATCGAAAAGTGCAACTACACTGTTAAAAACTATGTTCTTTATTGAACAAAGTGGCGTTCATTGGTGTCTATCCGTACGAAAACAGCGTTTTGTTCAATACAGAACACTAAACGAGTCACGAGTGTTCAAAACTGAACGCAAAAGAAGTGTTCAAAACTGAACGCAAAAGAAGTGTTCAAAACTGAACGCAAAAGAAGTGTTCAAAACTGAACGCAAAACAAGTGTTCAAAACTGAACGCAAAACAAGTGCTCAAAACTGAACGCAAAACAAGTGTTCAAAACTGAACGCAAAACAAGTGTTCAAAACTGAACGCAAAACAAGTGGTCAAAACGTGAAACAAGTTTTTAAAAGTGTTCAAAACAGAAAATGCTCTTAGTTATAAGACGCAAAATAAGTTGTTCAATAAAGACCTCGTGTTTGATAAACCAACAACTAACATCTGTTCTATGGCGCGAGGGTACTCGTTCATAAAAGAACTCGTGTTTGACCGAGGATGCACAGGTTTTCTCGTTTTAAAAGAAGTAAATTATTAGATAATTAGACCATGTAAAAAATTTAAATAATAGTCCAAGCAACACTAACGTAAAAAAGGTATTACCCTACTGATAAGAGTTTTCTCACACGTAATCTTCATAAGAGAGAGTAGTTCAGTTTCAGCTCTCGCATGAACGATCACGGCTTTTGAAAATTATAAAAACTGTCATTGTAGACGGCAAAATGTAAAAGATAAGTGTAGAAAATTAGGTATACGGACTAAATACCCCCAAGACAAAAGACCCCCGGTCATAATCCCCCCATTTTTGAAAACTTACAAAATCACCTCTCACCAAATTAGGTTTACGTAAAATTTATTAGCGTAAATATGGTGAAAATTTGCAAATACGCTTTGGAATTGTTGATTTGTGGTGTCAATGACATTCAATATTTACGTTCAGTTCGTCAATATTTTAATTTTATTTCGGTTGGGTTGGGATGGGTTAGTTTAGGTTGGAGTTAGGTTAGTAATTTTTTATAAATAACTTTAAAATGTTACGCCTTTTCCAAAATATTGTTGTTTATCTTCATTGACTTCCCAGAATAATATGCCTTTTCCAAATAATTGTTGTTTATCTTCATTGACTTCCCAGAATAATATGCCTTTCCAATATATTGTTGTTTATCTTCACTGACTTCCCAAAACAATATGCCTTTTCTAAAATATTGTTTGCCTTCATTGACTTCCCAAAATAATTTGCTTTTTCAAAATAAATTTCATTTTACATTTTTTTCCGATATAACATTACAACCTTTTGCATAATTTGTTCCTTACTTTATATACTTAATATAAAAGAGATTTCTCTCCCTATCAATCACAGTTTCGGGGAATTTGTCCTCGACATCCATTTGGGAGGAAATTGTCCGGAGATTTTGTCGCCTACGTGAGGGGATTTTGTCCATTTCTTCTCTGATGGGGGGATTATGACCGGGGTATTATGTCCAGGAGGGATTATGTCCTACATTCAGAAAATTAATTGCCTAAAGTACAGATATTTAAATTATCACTTTTGAAGACAAGATTATAAAACATCAATTATTTGAAAATCTGATGTGTTGCGGCTTGGCCATTTTCATACTTTCCTCTCGTCCAATTTTGCTGATACTAAGCTACTATATTTCTTATTGTCGTTCACGGATGAAACCAAGTTTATTTAAATGGGTGACACTTGGAAATCACCATAAGCTAAAGTAACTAAAACTTCGTGGAAATAGCTAACGCAATCTTTGACAAACAC
The DNA here is from genome assembly GCF_054372755.1 of Phalangium opilio. NCBI lineage: Eukaryota > Metazoa > Arthropoda > Arachnida > Opiliones > Phalangiidae > Phalangium > Phalangium opilio. The sequence goes on from NW_028324207.1 coordinate 4,927,818, forward strand.
TAACTAACCAAAGTACTAAGTGAAGGTCTTACACAATTGTATGCCTAACCGTAAACAAATTCTTCTGTCAGCAAATGAAACCAGTCTTTTTGAAAATTTTAAAATAATAGAATAATCTAGTGATGGTGCGTTCCAATTAGGGAATCCAGAGTTAAAAGTATATACTACTTAATTACTTAGAATAGAATTACTAATATTTTTGTAAAATGGCAATGATTCATAAAACGAATTTACGCGTAAGAATTTGATTACGAGATATTGAAATTGCTACATAGATATTGATAGATGTATTCTAAGAAATAAATGGAAAATAAATAATTTTAAATGTATTTGTGGGAATATAAATAATTTCTAAATGTATTTGTGGGAAAATAAATAATTACTAAATGTATTTGTGGGAAAATAAATAATTACTAAATGTATTTGTGGGAAAATAAATAATTACTAAATGTATTTGTGGGAAAATAAATAATTACTAAATGTATTTGTGGGGAAAGAAATAATTACTAAATGTATTTGTGGGGAAAGAAATAATTACTAAATGTATTTGTGGGAAAATAAATAATTACTAAATGTATTTGTGGGAAAATAAATAATTACTAAAAGTATTTGTGGGAAAATAAATAATTACTAAATGTATTTGTGGGAAAATAAATAATTACTAAATGTATTTGTGGGAAAATAAAGACTAGGTCTACCAAAAATAATTCTCTGTTTTTAATAATGTTTAAAACTATTTAAGCAAAGTAATCCTTTTTATGGGGTTAAAATTTAATTGACAGAGAGGAGACAACATATTAGTTATCGCATTTTTTCAATGTTGAACGCGCAATTATAAAAAGACGGAGTCCACTACGACGGGGAATGGCGCTGTGCGTAATACCGAAAAGATCTATTCACTTCTTGTTCATTAGTTTTAATGAAACAGAGAATAAAGACGCTCGGCTGCTGCTAATTAAGGAAGTAAAGATTTTGAATTACATTTTTGGATGAAATCAACCCTGTCCTAAGAGAAGCACAATGGTCTGTTTTGGTTCAAGATAAAAAAGTCGGCCGGCTGTTTGGCCGGTGCGACATTTCGACAGGGCACGGCCATCCACATGACCCATTATGTAACAATCGTTTTAAAGTTGGGTAAACTGCCAACCGACTAATCGGCCCGAAGCCGTTGCGCTGCAGGGACAATCTCCTCTTTTAATCTCTGATCTTAGAGTGGTGATAATCTTGGTAACTAGTGTTCCCTTCATATTTGCTTTACTCATTATATTAAATGTTCTTTCTGCCAATCACGTAATCAAAACGAAATTCAAGTTGTACCTTGGAGGAAGTGCTCCCTGGGACTACTTGTCTTACATATGCAGGGTCTATGTATTGGTCCTAGAGTTCGAATATGGTCCGATCATTAAACAAAAAGCAAACCTCTTTCTTTGCACTCGAAACATACCTTATCAAAGACCATTTACGCCAAGTTCAAAAAATGAAAAAATAATAGAAGAAACGTTTCATTCAACGGAACGGCAATTAAGTCAAGCTGGACTTGAAAGGTTTCCGTCAAACCTTTTTTCGTTGTGATTTTTTTAGCCGCGTAAGGATAAGGTTTAAAGCAATCGAAACCTTAATAACCGGTATGTTATCTATTTTTGAATAGTGGTCGGCATTTGGATAGGATAATATCTGTTTGTTTTATCTTTATCCATAATTTGAAATTATCCACGGGAAGTCTATGATTAATGCAATGTAATCACGAATAATTATCTGATTATTATTCATGGATAACTGATTAACCAAAATTCTGTGGATTATCTTGTCCAAACGCCGACCACTATTTTTGAACCATCATTACCAAAGCCATTATTGCAGCTTTTCGACAGTAAAATGAGATTTTATTTCTTACTTTAATTAAGGGCCATTTTCAATCGTTGTTGTCCAAGCCTCTGGATTTGGTTTTTTGACGCGCTTCCGAAGACAAAAAAAAATTGTGAAGCTGCAACTCGAACCGTTTTCGAAAAAGTTCAATAGAATAAAATTTTCTAAAGATGGCGTAACTCAATTACTTTCACTTTGAGTGGCTTAAATTGAAAGAAAATGAGAAAAAAATATCAAACTCATTTAGATATCCGCTTCTCGAAGGTTTAAAGCCTGAAAAGACGAAAAGCTGAATTTGAAGCTTGTTTGAAAACCATCTACAGTTTGTGTTTCGACTTTTGTCTGAACATTAATTCATGCTTATTTGTGATCTAGAAAATCATGAATGAAAATGGTCCTTTAAAAATTAACATTTTAACTTCATGGCGTCAAAACGCTGTCGAATTTCTGGTTTAGATATCCCAAGTGTGCGTGCAAAACAAATTGACTGTAATAAACTCTGTGATTGCTTCTTGTAAATGCCATCATTTCAAAAAGTAGTTATTCCAACTTGGCGTCGAGGGGCCAGACACTCAGCGTAATCAGTATACGAGACTGCACCCTTGTTTTTTGCAAAAATGATTACGCGTAATCTTTAAAAACCTACTATTGAAAGCTGTAAAATTTTAACGAGCAGTTCTTAATAGGTCGACCGGGTTATCTGAGAGTGACGAGCTCCTCGTTTGGCGCTCTGTTTTCGTGATTAGAAATAAAAGTTTTAACTAAATGGTGTCGAAACACTATTAAGGCTCCGTTTTGGCAGGATAATGATGACACCAAAATAAGTATGAGGAGGTAATTGGACTCTTCGGTCGATTCCGGCGGTAAAACTTGCTTTGACTTCTCATGGTGAGGACACGCTGTAGATTTGATCATTTTGTCACTCTAAATCGTAGCATAAATTTGCTTTTGGACAAGGCTTCTCTTTCTTTAACATATGGAGGAAGAGGTCTATAACGTAAGCGTAGCCGGTGACACTGAAAACGTAAGTTATCAACATAGCCGTGTCCAGTGTACAATTTTATTATGGGCCGCGGTTGGATACATTATCGGACGCATCTACCTTATTCCCGATGCGTGGTCCAAGTCTTAACGCGAGACTATCACTTCAATCACTTGACAAATCTAGGTCGAGATGATGCGTAGTCTGTTTTATAAGACACAAGGGCAAAAATCATTTTGCGACACTCCTTGTAGTTTCCAATGCGCTAAGGTTGCGCTAAGGTTATGCAAGACCCTACAACGATCTAAGATTATATAGTGACTCGCATGCACTATAAAGTTACGATCGTGCCACATTAACTTGAGAAATGCTTGCTAAATTCAATACTCGCGAGATACAGGAACCACGACACTGTTAGGTACCATTTCTAGTTTAGCATACTTTTTTCACCTGCCATAAATCGAAGAAAATCAACACAATCAGAAATGAACCCTTGAAATAACCAACTTCATAATTTCGTTTGCCTAAAAACTAAATCCATCAGCTTTATGTAAATTAAAGGTGTTCGCGATGTCTATGTAGTTTCGAAAGGAACCCCACCGAAACTAATCAGCCCCTTGTGAGGGTAGGCTTACCATACATGTATATGTAAACGAAAACTTATTCTGAATCTGAAGTCGTAAACCTGGTGAGTCAGGACCGTCAGGGACAATATATACTCATAGGGGACTATCAAACAATGCAAAAATATTAATTTCTAGAAAAATTTCAAAATGCTTCTACACTTCTACAAACTTTTATAAAATACGTTGCAAACCTCCTTTTAGAACACTATCATCATACTGAACTTTAAAACCGTTCTCATTTTTGAACATCAAAGCTGTCTCTTTTCCCAGTCCCCTTTACGTTTGAAATATCCATGGAATCGCGTGTACTGCCTTTGTACGTGCATCACGGGTCTACTAAATAACTATATAACTAAATAAATAACAGGATATCAGCGCATCACTCCGTTGGCTATTACATAACCACATGGAGTAAAAAAATTGAAAACGTTCTACTGTGAAGCAGGCGACGCATATTTTTGACACAGATTTATCGGTTCATATCGTGCTATAAGTCTTGGCATATTCTTCGGGAATAAGGTTCATTAGTATTAGTATCGTGTCTATGGAGGAAATTAAAAATTTGGTACTATTTGTTTAAGAAAATAATAAACGAGGGAAGAGATCATATCAATGTGGATTTAGGACAAATTGTCACAAGAAATAAAGAACGATTAAAAAAATTACGCATCAAGCTTGTTTATTGATTGTTTCATGCCGTTAAACATACTGTATATCTCTAATACGCTGTTTAAAAATAAAACACAAGTTCGGTAGAGACTAAAAGACTAATCGCTCTATGCATAATCTCCTGGATTACGCGTCTCCAGGACGCTGGCAGTTCACGGCGCTCTGGAAGCTAGTTCAAAGAATTATTTCCCACACATGAGCGCATATATTCAACTATCGCTTGAAAATTCAAAGCCGTCAGTTTTTAACATGACCGTCAATAGGGCGCTACAAGTTTTGCAGCAAAGATTCTTATTTTTAAAACTAATGGTTCTTTTCCTAAAAATTCTCCAGGTTACAGTGATATTGGCCATAATACTTAGTATAATTTGTTTTCACCTTTCCCAAAATATATGACCAAATATTGATTTCCACCTTTTCAAAAAAGAGGCCCTAATAAAAACTTACCACATTTACATAATATTGGCCTAAAATAATTAGTTGAGACCTTTCACAAAATATATCCCCGAATAATAATGGAGCTTTGCTAATTTGCCCTTGACCGTTCAATGTAAGCTTCCTTCGGGTACAATAAACTTCCTATTAAATCGTTAGGTTGGTGGTAATTTAATTTTTATTCATTGGGACAGTGCCACTTTTGCACTATTGATCAATGGGAATTAATTTCTTTTTATTGAAACATATTTTTATTTCGGGCAAATGGGATTCTGTCCAATCGGAGACGAGCACAAAGCTCACAAGAGGCAGGGGTATTTATTCCGGATTTCATGATGCTCTAAACCTCCAGAATCAGGCTTCTATACGAAAAGTGAACGATTTGTGCCAAAGTTTTGCGAAATAGTTTTTTTTATATCATAATAACAGTAATTTTTGTAATTTTTTTAATTACACCTGATTTACAAGCATATCATAATAACACGTAGCCTGATAGGGCTACAGATAGGGCCGTAGGGCCAAAGAAACTGCTGGAAGGGCCACACGAGCATTTTTTGAATAATGTTCGAAATATTTTAGGTAGGGCCAAAGAAACTGCTGGAAGGGCCACACGAGCATTTTTTGAATAATGTTCGAAATATTTTAGGTAGGGCCAAGAACACATTATATGTAGAGCCGGCCCCATCTGGCCCTCCCCCGACAACAAGCCTGGTTATCAATATCTGAAAACGTTTGAGTAGTGAATACTATACAGGTATTGCTAGTTGGGACGATTCACTTGACGCTGGAAGAATGTTGAAATAGTCGATTAGTACATCGGAGGTTATTAAGGTTATACAAGTTACACGGGCCATCCGATTCGTGCAAGACTTTAGCTGTGAACTTAACATATTAAATTTAATCCCCTTATATGAATGATACTTTAATTTGCAAATAAGGATTCAGTTCTATAATAAATTTTAATTTCCTAGCCGATTTGGGAGCGTATATATATAACCCGAATTATCAATTACGCTTTTGAAAACACCAAACGTCTCCGGTAAAGTATGAAAGGCAACCGTTGACCAAGAGCAAATCGTGTTGGAGTACAATTCTCAGCTATTAAAAATTCCCTTGATTACGCGTTTAAGTAAAAAAAATATTTAATCTTGTCTGTATTAGTAAGTGTTCTTCTTAACATAATGTAAGGAAGGTACTGTTATCTGACGAGGCCACATTTCACAGGGACGGTACGGTAGACCTGCCTAATGAACATTACTGGACCCAACAAAATTTTCACTGGTTTCGACACCATCACCATCAATTGCGATGTTTGGTGGGCAATCTTGGAAACCCAATTATGGGACCCTTCTTCATTGAGAACAACACTGAAGACATTTACTTGCACTTCCTGCGTCATGAGTTTAATGTTTGCATATGTATTGTAAGACATGGACAGTCGTTCTGAAGAAAGCCTCCACCACGATGATAGACACATCGAACATTAACGTTGAGGTGTTTACCAAACAGATTAGAGGTTGTAATTCCCAAATATTTTCTTTTGTGCCTTTTCACTTGCATAGAATAAAATCTGAATTGCAAACATTTATTTACAACCTGTATTAGAGGTCTATAATTAGCCTTATTGACGTCATCCGTTGGCAGTATCGGGGGTTGTCCACAAAAGAAGGTGCTGGTCTGATCTAGTCCCCAATTTAGTTCTGATGCGGCAATCTTTCATTCTATGTTGCATCAAAGTTGCATGTTCTCTGTTTGTGCAAGTTGAGACAGATTATCTTTAGTATGGAGAAAAGAGAACAATCATGCTGAATAAAAAAAGAATTTTGCTGAGATATAAAGAGAGGGTAGTTGTCAATGGAATTCTTAATAACGCTTTAATAATTGCTTAAAACTTTAATGCCAGTTAATGATTATCAAAACCTTGGAGGAATAAGCTTGACTGGAGACAAAAGAGGGTGTGACATGCTTAGCACCAAAAGTTACCAATATGCTTTAGTCGGGGGGGGGCGGAATAAAGTATAAATGGAATAAAGTATAACGGGAATAATATATAATAACGAACTGGAATAAAATATAACTGGAATAGTGTATAACGTCGTATTTGAAAACTGGAATAAGGTATAACTGTCCAATACTGGAATAAAGTATAACTGGACTAGCGTATAACCGCGAAATCCTATACCGGAATAAGGTATAACCGGATTAATGTATAATGGACGTACGTATAACGCCAAGTTTGACAACTGGAATAGCGTATACCGGACTAATATATAATGGACGTAAGTATAACGCCAAGTCTCACAACGGACGTATATCTGTATAAAATTTTAATGGAATACCGCATAATACCAAATTAGAAACAATTAATGGTAAAATAAAATGGTAAAAAATAAAAACATTCTTCAGTTATGGGTTGTAAGTCCTGTATGCTGCTGAGGCGGCAGTCCTGCAATATGGGCAATTCCTATTTTGCACATCATTATTCATGATTATGTCTTTACACCTTTCGCAGGCGCAAGTATGGACACATGGTACAAAAACAGTGTTCCTTCTATTGACCATGCATACCGTGCACAAATTTTCTATTTCTGGAACCTGGATTCGACCGACGGCTGGGGCCGGATCTGGGTCAACTCCTGGTGCCTGGTCTAGAACGGGAATGATGGCCGGGGTTGGGTCGACATCAAGTACCGGCGCTGGACCGGGTGTGGGGCAAGAACTGGACCGATAGCGTGGGCCGCAGCTGGATGGACTAGGCCTATGTTTGCCAGTGCTGGACCGACTGCGGCCGCCGCTGGCTGCGCATGTATAGTACCTGAAGTCGGTACAGTGGGACGGTCCAATTCTGCAACTACGTGACTTGCCACGTCCATCCAGCTGCGGCCCACGCTATCGGTCCAGTTCTTGCCCCACCCCCCGGTCCAGCGCCGGTACTTGATGTCGACCCAACCCCGGCCATCGTTCCCGTTCTAGACCAGGCACCAGGAGTTGACCGAGATCCGGCCCCAGCCGTCGGTCGAATCCAGGTCCCAGAAATAGAAAATTTGTGCACGGTATGCATGGTCAATAGAAAAAACACTGTTTCTGTACCATGTGGCCATACTTGCGCCTGCGAAAGGTGTAAAGACATAATCATGAATAATGATGTGCAACATAGGAATTGCCCATATTGCAGGACCGCCGCCTCAGCAGCATGCAGTACTTACAACCCATAACTGAAGAATGTTTTTATTTTTTACCATTTTATTTTACCATTAATTGTTTTTAATTTGGTATTATGCGGTATTCCATTAAAATTTTATACAGATATACGTCCGTTGTGAGACTTGGCGTTATACTTACGTCCATTATATATTAGTCCGGTATACGCTATTCCAGTTGTCAAACTTGGCGTTATACGTACGTCCATTATACATTAATCCGGTTATACCTTATTCCGGTATAGGATTTCGCGGTTATACGCTAGTCCAGTTATACTTTATTCCAGTATTGGACAGTTATACCTTATTCCAGTTTTCAAATATGACGTTATACACTATTCCAGTTATATTTTATTCCAGTTCGTTATTATATATTATTCCCGTTATACTTTATTCCATTTATACTTTATTATAGCGACCCCTTTAGTCTACTTGGGCCTAATATTGCATCGCCATCTATCGCGTTTTAGCCACATCTTGTGTGAGAACATTGAAAAACAATTTCGCTACTTTGTCCCCTAGATGACGCCTGAGGAGTAGGCTAACGCGAATGTGCTGGGTACTTTATAATCCCAAGCGTTGGTGCTAGACCTCTCTGTAATGGGCCTAGAATTTTAGCCTCCAGTCAAGCTGGTTGCCCCAAGTCAAAACAAGTTGGGAATCCAAAATAAACCTCTCCGAGTCGAGACGAGGGCTATCTACGCACATAATTTTTAACACCGCATTTGAAATATTTATATCAAAGATTTTCTTGGAATATTGAAATGAAACAGAGCTTTAGTTAAGCAAATACTAAAAGAATCGTAATGCCAAAACATATTTACCATATTTTCCAAAAATATTCGCATAAAGAAAATTTTATGATTTTGTAAGGGCTATTTTCGTGCCAGCACAAGGTAAAAACCAGAAGGGAGTATGAACAAGGAGTAGAATCTAGAAGCTCTTAAAGAAACATGAAATGTTATTGCTTAGGCCTATGCTTTGCATCTCAACAGTTCTTTAAATAAGCTCTAAATGTTCGTTGTTGATTTCCAAAATTACGAAAAACCAACCGTCTCTACCCTAACTGGTCTATCTAATTCAAAGATAGTATTAAGAAAACTGAACCGTGGGTCCGTGGCAAGTTCGATCAATCGTCGCGGTTATGGTTTCGTTTAGCGAAAATTATTTCAATCAATGACCGAATTGTGCTAAAAATTTAAATCAATTTTATAAAAAGTGTAATTGGATTTAACTCAATTTGCGTCTAACTTTCTTTTTTAAATTTAATTTTCGATGAAATTTGTATTATATTGAAAATTTGTCAAAGTTTATAGTGGGGGTACTCCTTCTTGGTTTGCTCTTGGTGTTATAAAAGACGCTTTCCTAATTGAACTTATATTTTAAGGTACATAGACGTGGGAATCAAAGAATCAGACTACTTTGAGGATTTGGTATGAAACTATACATAAAATAAGCCTGATAAAAGTGTCCCACCCTCGGTTTCCTTGTTGCCAAGAGAGGAAAATTTGAAAATTGGCACAACTCCCTCTAGGCAGTCTGTCCTTAAGTTCTGGCCAATGATAATGGGGCAATTCTCTAACTTATTAAATGAGTTATCGCGAGTGATAACTACCGTCCAAAGGGTTTGTGTCAACCTCGTGCCGTCTACGAGAGCGCGATGTGTAAATAGGTTATTAGTCATAGGTGTCATTAAACCTTTAACAAAAATCAGTGGATGTCTCGCGAATTCGCCTCGTGCTAATAGAAAACAAGCTGTTTAAGTTAAAATTTAATCGTTTTTAATTATCACGAGAGTGGTAACATAACAAAAGGGTTAAGCAGGTCGTTAAGTTATCGCTTGCTTTTTAACAAAAGACGGTCAATTTTAACTGTACCACCTTGTTTTATTAATAGCACGACATTTCGCGAGACAACCGCCGCTTTTGGTTCAAGGTTTGATGACACCTATGACTAATCATCTATTTACATATTGCGCTCCCATAGACCACGGAGCGAGATTGACATCAACCCTTTAGACTAGTGGTCGGCATTTGGATAGGATAATATCTGTTTTTTTTTATCTTTATCCATAATTTGAAATTATCCACGGGAAGTCTATGATTAATGCAATGTAATCACGAATAATTATCTGATTATTATCCATGGATAACTGATTAACCAAAATTTGGTGGATTATCTTGTCCAAACGCCGACCACTACTTTAGACGATAGTTATCACTTGCGATAACTCGATTAAAAAGTTAGAGAATTGCCCCCCCCCCCTCAATGTGTCCTCATAGCACGCTATCGATATCGAGATTGCAACCAGCAACATTTTCCCCCATGTGCTAACGCCTTGCCAAATAAAATTAGTGCTTAAATATTGTACTAATGCTTGTATTAACTAATTTTATTCTCACTTCGCTAATCGGTTAACAAGTTGCGAAAAGAGCGTGAAAGTTTGAAGATAGGAACGCTGAAAACAAGCAACATAAAAATTGTTAAAAAAATTAAAGTATTGTATTTCATTAACGTTTTTGATTTCACTGTATAATTTTAAAGCGACTGAGTGCAACTTGTTTCAACCATTGATGCTCCCATTACCGCCTAACTACTAACTGTTTTTAACATACGCATTTCCAGAAATGGGACCTGTTTCCAGAGTCAGTGAGTTACGCATCTGTAAATTCTTTCTCTGATATCTCAACATCGACAGTGCCGTTCATGTACGACCATCAAAGATTACTGTCTGCAAAAAGTCTGACGTTCGACGTTGCTCCAGACGGAGCCTTCGACGATTTAAAAACTATTTCCATGGATGTAAGCTCTTTTTCCTGGCTTCCCTCTTTTTCCTACTTTTCTTACGACATGATTAGAGGAGGGCTGCGTGACGTCAGACTTTCTCTTCCCCCTAGCCAGTTGTTAGCTCCCTATCGAGTATTCGATTCAACGAATCGAATTTGCCATTAGGAGAAAAGCTAGTATTCGAATCACAAAACTTTTTTTCGAAAAGAAATTCGAATAACCGATTTAAATACGAATACAGTTCCATAAACCAAGTTAAATTCGAATTGAAAACGAGTATTCGGTTGAAAATGGGAGGGACTATGGTCACATGACATATATAAAACGGGGTTTTATTTTTGCTGGAATTTCAATTGGATTTTGCAGTTCACGGTGTTTTGTTTTTCTCTCACGAAATACTCAGTTTTAGCGTGGGAACCAGAGTGAAAGGAAATATTAAAATCTGTGCGAGAACTACAATATTTAGCCTACGTGTATTTAGAAAACTATTAATCGTTTTGAAACGAGTATTCGTTGGGTGAAACCGAGTAATCGAATTTTCGAGTACTCGTTTTGAAAAAAAAGAGGAGTTCTCAAACTAGATTTTTTGAAAAACGAGTAATGTTCGTTTGAACGAGTAATCGATTCGGATTTCGAATAGGTAATTAGCTACTCGATTCGTTTTCGATTTAGTTTGAAAAACCACTATTCTATCTTTGCTAGCAAAAATTAAATTAACTTAAAACAATTTAAGGCCTACGTAAAATGAACACTGGATCCAAACACTTTCTAAATTATTATTTTAAAACCAAGGATTATAAGAACAAAACAGTAATAAATCAGCAAAATATGACATAATAAAACCAATTGCTAATATTGATTTATTTTTGTTATGTTATACTCATCATGAAAATACTTGAAACCAGCCGTTTTACTGTACTTGAAGTGTATAACCGCTCCAAAGAGGAAGAGACGTCCTCCTAACCAAACCAAACCTAACCTACCAGAAATATTTTTGGAAATGGCATTATACATATTATTTGAGAAGACAATGAAGATAAACATCAATATTTTGGAAAAGGCGTAACATTGTTAAATGATTTATAAAATATTACACCCCAACCTAACCTAACAGTAATTTTTTGGAAAAGGCATTATATTATTTGAGAAATCAATGAAGATAAACATTAATATTTTGGAAAAGGCTTAAAATTGTTAAATATTACAAACCTAACTTAACCAAACCCAACCTAACCTTAACCAACCTAACCCAACCCAACCTAAACCAACCTAACCCAACCCACCCCACCCCAACCTAACCTGACCTACCCTAACCAAACCTAACCTGGTTTTAAACACGAACGTTTTATTTGATGAAAGCGTTTTTGTTTAATGCTCAACCCATGCCCAATTAGTCAAGTCCCATTTTCACTTTTTCTGTATACTATAGTCTATTATATTATATTATATATTTAGAACACACGGTAATGAAAACTTCCCGAGGTAGTATTTTATTATCATCCTGTTGCATAGTCGCTCCATGTCCGACCCCTCGAATCAAATTTACGCGTCGACCAAGGAGTTACAATTCGGGGAAAACATTTTCCTTCAGTTCCAAATTATCCTCTGGTTCGTGTAAAATCTAACTTTCAAAATGTAGAATGGAGTGTACTGTACATGTCTTCGTGTAAAGTTGTAGAATGTGTATCTTCATGTCAATCAGTAAGGATGTGCAGCGTATCCAAGAACTCTATTGTTAGCGCCGGTTATGTTAAGGTTAAGCGCTTTGCTTGAGAGCCATGTAGTAATTACGTCTTTTTTTGCAAAGTAATTCATAAACGTCGCTTCTCTGAAAACACTTTTTCAGGTTTGGACCGGGTTACTTTGCGTCATGGGAGTCTTAACGATGATTGACATCATTCACAAGCGAGTGAAGGGAATTCCAGGATCAATGATGTCATTCGTTGCTCAGAAACTCTTTCTTTATTTCGGAGCCATTTTGGGAAAAGGTAGAGTTAATGTCATGATTTTTCTTTTCAACTTGATGATGGAATAAGGCGCTTGGTTTAATGTTTCTCAGAGAAGCAAAAGCACCGAATTAGAATTTCAAACGTGCTAATTCATGGGCGACCGACAGCCTAATTGCTATTTTAAACACAAAGAATAAGAAATGTGCGCAATTTCGGTCAAATCCACAAAGGACTTGAAATTATAACTTTGGGCACCAAAATGTTAGCTCTCCGAGCCGAGTGGACTATCATTATCGAATAATTTGCTATTTAATTATTGCGTTATAATTAAAATGCTGAATTTTTCAAGCGATATAAAAAGTTTTATTCATAACTCGGTTGCCGTGTAAACACTACCCTCTCGATATACCTCAACAATATTTTTAATTTTCTAACCTTTGTGCATACTAAGGACATAAGTGGCTCATATTACAGCTCCCTAGAAGTACTGGGCGAATAACATTTCCGTGTATCAGCATTTTCTCCCAGCACGGAATGGAAAACGGTATTGTTAAGAAGCGATATCTAGTTTACTAGAGAGAAGGAATATATATTCGCCACATTTCTAGCAACAACCAGCATCTCATTGGTTCTTCAAAACTCACGTCAGTGCGACGAAAATTACGTATTTTCCGACTGAGGAGAGGCGAAATAGTCCGGCCTCCCTTTACGTTCCTTCTGTATTTTGAAAGGGGAACTGGGACTATGGCGGGAGAATACATAGGCATCTTATTCTTCTCCCTAGTAAGCGAGGCATCTTATTCTTCTCCCTAGTAAGCTAGATATCGCTTCTTGGTATTGTATTGTTAGCAAAAAATCATGCTCTAATATTGTTAACCACATCGTAGTATACGATGAGGCTCTTAGTTTGACCCGACCCGTAGTAGTTGTAGCATAAGTAGCATAATAAACATAAGTATGACTCTTCCTATTGTAACAATGAAAATTTCAAAATGAAACCTATAATCAACACTGACACTCTCACTTACATCAGGCCAGGACTCGCAACCCCGTCGAGTACTTCATGCTGGTCTTTGGCGAATGAAATTTTAGCCAATCACAATAAACCATCTCCTTGAACGTATTTGTGTCGGAAATAAGTCGTCTGCTATTTAATGAACAAGCTCGCGGGGTCGCGGTGTTTGTATTTTTGACTTTGAGATTGCCATAAGTCGGATATTTCAGCACCAAAAATGATAAGCCTTTTGAAGTCTAAATATTCGGTAACTAAACCTACCCAGTGCAATTTTCAACTTCGTAATGTGGTCACGCTAAAGTCGGTAAAAAGTCAATACAAATCAACTATATAACCAAGGCTTAGGACCGTTGACTCAAATCACAATGGCGTCTCTTTAAACCTCTGAACCGGATTTTCAATATGGGGCGGAAGTCGCTTCATTTTCCACCGCTAGGGGTCTCTGTGCTGGGCGCGAACTTATGATGACGTAAAAGGTCCGAAAATAGGTTTATAGTTAGTTTTGGCTAATTGTCATACTTATGGTTATTATGTTACTTATGGTTGTAGTAGTAATGGCCGGGGTTGTCGCTTTTGTTATCGTTAGATTTTAGCTTGAAAGGAACTCGATAGTACCTCAACCCACCCATAGGAGTGACTGAGCTCGATAATAAATTTTTTCAGACCGCACCCGGGTCGCTCGCGCAGAAGTATGACACTCTACGACTGTAGCTTGGACACACGCTAGAAAGTTTGAGATTTCATCCTTTAGTTTATCTCTAAAGAGTCGGAGATGGGAGAGTACCTCTCCTTCTTTGGAGTCGGTTACTTTTGAATTTTTATCTGTGGGCCGGTCGGACACTTCTGATTTTTTTTAGGGTCTTCGAATTTTTTTCTTTTTATTTATGTGCTAATTAAATAGATAACGATGTAGCTATTATTATGGCCCAGCCCTTGGGTCAACTTGTTATCTAATATTTATCGGAGAGGTAAAATCCATCCTTATACATTATAGCCAGTATTCAACGCCGAATAGCTAAGGTAGTAAAAAACTATTTTTACCTCTTCGAGTGACGATGACGTCACGGAGAGGTTTTACACTGGACGTGTCTGTGTGTTGTGTGTCTGTCTGTCACCGCGTTCGCAGTTGGCAAATCGGAGCAAACGTGTTCGCAATTTCCGGGCGAAGTGAATGGTTTTAGTCAAACAAAATGAACGGTGCCTTCAACCAATAAATTTTTCTATTGGTTTGCGTTCCTGCAGGCTTCGATGTTCCTTCGTCACTGGCGATTCGCTTCAGCGTTGGAGTTTACCTCTTGATAGTAGTGGTTTTCGTCAATTTGTTCAACGGAGTCTTGAAAGCCAATTTCTCATCTCAGAAAAAGGAAAACATTAACAGAATTCCGGATTTATTGAAAGTACCCAACGTCAAAGTTTTCATTGATCCGGATATAAGCGACAATATCAGAGAATCGGTGGAGATTTTTAAATACTTTTATCTCATTACTAAAGTCCAATAGTAAAATTTCAATCCCCTCAGACTGACGATGAAATGAAAACTCTCTGGCATCAGCGAACAAAAAAAATCGTCCAGCTTAATTTCATTTCAGGAAAGCAAATATGGTTTGCAGATATAACCTCTTTACAGGCGTACTCGCTATTAGACTTGGATAAGCCAAAGATGAAACTAATGCTTTTTCATCTTGGTTCGGCCAAGTACTTGCAAAAAGCGCTAGTGTTCCCAACCAATAATAGAACAATGAATCCGAAAGCTCTGAAGTACATCAATCAAAGGTTCGTTAACTTTCTTAATGCGAAAACAGTATGCGTTTAGGTCTTTCTCATTTGCACATTGGCGATGATCTTTAACATCAAAGGTAGCTACTATTGTCTTCTTCAATAATTTCCTGCCTCTATTGGTGTTTACGTGCATTGACTAATAACGCTGGAAACTTGCTATAATTACGGATGTCCAGACTGACACATTTCGCGGGTTCGCATCTTCGCTTTGCTTGTTTGCAAGATCGCGCTACTGTCTATATTTGGTTTTCGCTACTTTGCGTCCTCACCTCACGAAGATACAAATTTCTCGCGACTAGGCCAAGAACATCACGCTTTCACGAGAAAAGCACCAATCACAGGCGAGAGGAAGGGTATTGTGTGGAAGGGTGTCGATTAGTTTCGTCACTTTTCATAATGGCGAAAGCAGCGTGTTCCAAAGGAATTTCTTTGGAACCCTACGGAGCCCTCGGGATCATTTTCTAAAGAAACCATTTCCAAAGACTTCCTTGGAATTTCCTAAAGAATTCTTGAGATAAATGTCCAAAGAATGTCTTGGGATTATTTACTAAAGAAATTCTTTAGGGATTCTAGAGATAAATTTCCAAAGAAGGTCTAGGGAATATTTTCGAACGTTTTTAACAACAACGTCTGTACCTTCTGTTTGGCCATTGAAGCCTCCAAAACCCACTTAGTACCCCAAGGTTAAAACTTTCTTCCGTTTTCGGATGTTTTAAAGTCAATTAAATGTCTGACTTTATAAGCAGTTTCACACTGCATGCGATAACTGCTCTCGCTAAAGAACTGCACTCCCTGTATTGGGATATGGTTCTGCATGTGAGAACTACCCTCGTTTCTAGGGGGCTAAATTAATTTACCCCATAATCTTCCCTATATTTCCCAAGAAAATTCCAAAGATATTTCCCAAGACAATTCCAAAGTTATTACCCAAGAAAATTCCAAAGTTATTTCCCAAGACAATTCCAAAGTTATTTCCCAAGAAAATTCCAAAGTTATTTCCCAAGAAAATTCCAAAGTTATTTCCCAAGAAAATTCCAAAGATATTACCAAAATATTTTCCAAAGAAAAAGAGGCCAATATTCCCCAATTTGCTAAAGAACTCCTTATGGATTTCAAAAGAAATTTCCCAAGGATTCTAAAGAAGATTTTTGTAAGGGTCAGGTGACTCAGTCGAGTCACTGTTAATAAATATAGACAACGTAGAAGGAGCAATGATTACTGAAATTTCATTGGCACTCAGAATAGGAAAAGCCAAATATTTGCAAGTATCTGAACAGTAGCGCCAATGTTTTTCGTGATCTGTTGCGAAGATACGAATAGACGATGGCGCGAGCCTAATGTGGACAAAGCTTTACATAATTATATATTGGAATAAACCTTTCTTTCGACTGTAAGTCCAATTTGGGGTCCATGGGCCCCTACACTTTAGTTTCCATTAATCCAAAGAGGTTTTTGTATCCCCCGAAACGTTATTCTCATTTCTAAATCACATAGAGGGGCTAATCACTGGCGCTGTAACCAATTTACGCTATATATGTACAGTTTAGCGCTTTTTAAGATAATTGCTCAAAATTTGACGCTCACGGGAACAGTTACCTTTCCTTTTCATTTGGAGTTTATCAAAATTGAGAAGCCTTCACCTTGTAGGTAGAATAAAGCCAACTTAATCATGCGGACAAACTTTACAACCTGATTTATGTTACTGATTTGAAGTATCTCACCCTTTGGTGATTGCAGATTGCGGGCTTTCGTGGAAACCGGCCAAATCACATCGTATCACCGCTTGATCGAGAGAGACTGGCACATCGAATTGGAACCTCAACATTCAACGGCTGATAATGAAGTACACGTACTCAGGTTCAAGGACATTGAAGCCAAGTTCCGATTGTGGGCGGCAATGCTTGCAGTCGCTTCATTCGTCTTCACCGTCGAGCTACTGACAAGATTCCAGTTTCGAGAACCACTGAACATCATTAGGCTTAAACGAAGATTGTATTAATGAAACCCCTTGTAACAGAACTTTAAACCGGAAACTGATTTTTTGTGTTTATCCGAATATCGAAAAATTATGCACCACCCGCTAGCAAAGACGAAGTCATGTTTTAATGCTGCACAGATAAAAGCTGATTACAAATTCTAAGACAAGGCATGGAAAGGGTATATGCTTATTGGAGCGAAGCCCCATTCGACCGAAATATTTTATTTGTTATTTAACTTTCCAGCCCAATGGCGGGTTTCACATATTTGGGAATATTGTTCAAAGAATTAGTAAGTTGATTTTAAGAGTACATTTCGAATGACCGAAGCAGCGTGGTATAGTGTCAATTAAGTTTCCCTTTTAATGAGCTCCGCTTCAAGACATTGGGGTGAAATTCGCAAATGTATTTGTGGGAAAATAAATAATAACTAAATGTATTTGTGGGAAAAAAAATAATTACTAAATGTATTTGTGGGAAAAAAAATAATTACTAAATGTATTTGTGGGAAAAAAAATAATTACTAAATGTATTTGTGGGGAAATAAATAATTACTAAACGTATTTGTGGGAAAATAAATAATTACTAAACGTATTTGTGGGGAAATAAATAATTACTAAACGTATTTGTGGGGAAATAATTAATTACTAAACGTATTTGTGGGAAAAAAAATAATTACTAAACGTATTTGTGGGAAAATAAACAATTTCTAAATGTATTTGTGGGAAAATAAACAATTACTAAATGTATTTGTGCTATTTTTACAGCGTTAAAATTTAATTGACCGAAAGAAAACAACATTTCTTATCGCACTTTTCCAATGCTGAACGCTCAAGTATAAAAATAAGACATTAAAGCCTCACATCCCAAGATCCAAGATAGTTGTTGCGTTTGTTAAATACGACAACTTTCTCGGTTGTTGGCATGAGAGGCTTTTAATGTGTTACGGAAGACGTATGTACCCTGTACGTTGGTTTACTTTCCGTGACAGCATCTTACGAGAGAAATCTTGATAAAAGTGTAAAATGTGGAATCGTGTTTAGCATGACAGATTTGAACTCGCTCATTAGCTACAAAAATTCTTCATTATCCAATTCCCACTTAGTTATTTTCTAAAAGATGTTTCATGTATTAAGATACCTTATTTCGACTCCCCACTCTATCTACTTGATCTTACAGAAGTTAATTCCATTTTCAACCATGATTAATGATGATACTTGATTGAGAAATTCCTGCCCAATTCAATGCTCGCGGGATACAGGAAACACGACACTATAAGGTGTCATTTCTAGTTCAGTATACATTCTTCTCTGATTTCGACATAAATCGTAGAAAATGAACACAATCGCAAATTAACCCTTAAAGCAAATGTGGATGATCCACTTTTGCTTAAAGTAAGAATTTCGTTTGCCAGAAAATTAAATCCATCAACTTTCTGGTCAGCTGAAGGTGTTTCATTTGTTTACTGAATTTCGAAAGCAACCTCACCGCGACTAATCGGCTCCTAATGAGGGAAGGCTTTCTGTACATGTATATTTTTACGAAAACTGGCTCTGAAGTTGTTAGGCTGGTGGGACGATTTATACTCACGCGAAATTCTTCATTTCCAAGACGAGCATAACAACTCATGAAAATTCTTTTGTATTAGCAATGTGTGTTTGGGATGGGGTGGGCTGTCATGCACGACGTGGATAAACGGTTGAGGTATAACTTAAATTTTAAGATACTCATTCACTAAAACTATCAAGTTTACAATGGGTTGCAAACATTTCCATAGCTTGTTCGTATAACAAAAATTGAACTACCAAAGTTCCAAAGTCGTCACTTCACCAGTACCCTATAACGTTTGAATAACGCATAGTATCTCGTGCCCTCCCTTGCATCAAAATTTACATACTGGAATTAACTGTATGATGACAAATTTAAGGATAACAAAAATTCGTTCGTGAGAATAATTAAAATCCACAACGACGACCAAAACGCCCGTTCACTTAAAAATATAAACTAAAATTTCTAGAATCAGAAAGTTTAAAAAAAATACTACGCAATACTGCCCCTTACTCTCTGGATTCAAATTAGCATAAATAAATGAAAAAACTTGAAGATTTTTCACCATCAAGTAGCAAAACCGCCAGATAAATTTTTATTTCAACTCGTGAGTAAAGGAATTTTTATCTCATGCTCGCTTTTTAGCCCCTATTGTTTCACTATTTTATTATCTTGCATATCCCGCACGAGTGTCCTTTCTGCTGGGGCAGCTTGTTAACAAGTATACTGATTGGGATCGACACAGCCAAGGAGGAGAAAATGGGGTGTTAGTAGTCTATAAGTTCAGATTAGTGTCCATGTCTAATAGAAAAATACCAGTAGTTGCTAGTTGGTGTTGTTTAGACCAAACCGAATAATTCGATCCGGTATTCGATAAGCTAATTTTCACTATTCGATACGAATATCGAATACCGAACTGACTATTCGGTTAAAGTTCGACTACCGTATATTTAGGTCCTTGGCACTAGAGAGACCCACCTTATTTTAAAAAATATCATCCCAATTTCATTTGTCTCCCATCAAAAACTACAAGCTGGAGTTCATAATAACCCCCCTTCGGATTGGAAGTACGAAACTGGCCATAGAGCTAATGGTAAAAATCGCCAACAACAAGATTTTGTCGTTGCGCATAGAAATGACTAGCCTGTTGATGGACATACAACTTTACAGTAGATTGTAGTGGTATTTATGCTCCTTGATTTTTGTTCCAAAACTTCCGTTGGCTGGGATCTCCGTCGATAAGAAAAATAGCGACTATGGTCGAAGTAGAAACACGATGGAATTCTTAAATCAAAGATACTGCGAATAAATTTGTCCAAACCGTTTTAAGTTAACCACGGAATTCTCACTCACACATATCACAACAAAACATTAATGACGATCGTTTAAATTTTTGTAGAAAACTAGAAACCATCGAAAAACTTCTTAGCCAAGGCTTAATATTCACCGCGCCAACAGACACAGACGCGAGCCATTTTCGCTCCCAAAATCACAAGATAAAAATAGTGCTAAAGCGGCAGTGTGGAAGTTAATGCGCGTGGACGCTAAAAATTGGGGTAACTATTTTTTTGGGAGTTAAGCGGTGTATAAATCCGCTGAGCTTTACGGCGAAACTTTGTTGTTACGGGCTTTTTAACCGGTTTCGTACTCCCCCCGAAGGGGGGTTATTATGAACTCCTGCTAAAAGCAAGTGCCTAGAAATATTTTAAGAAATACTTGGCCACCAATGAGGAGAGGTATTTTGAAATTTAGGTGCTTTTAAATGTTTTTCTAATTGCTTTGTATTAACTATTCGCGAATATTAGGGAATCGCGAATAGTTAAGCTTAGTATTCGCGAGTATTAGGATTAACTATTAATTTTGTTCTACATTAATTAAATTCTTAATATTGTAAATCCGAATGATACAAGTAAAAAATAAATATCAAATGAATAAATAAAAATATTAGATATATTCACTACGCGTCCCCAGAAAGCGTCGTGGTAAACAATCAGTTGAAAAAAACGTAAAATACCTTTTTCCGGAAAAATCAAATATTTTGACCAATTAAAATTTTCAATTTAGAAAAAAGCAGATATTAAAATGTGGTGCGTGAAATAGCAGTCAATAAACCGAGCCCGGTCTCGCCACAGTTTTCAACAAATTATTTATAGCATTACGAAATTAGAATATTCTGTTGTTTATGGGATATGATACAAGAGTAAATGAGCTTTTCGTCGTCAATACACACGGTAAAAAGAAATAATAAACAGGTATGGAGAGTTAATGACTTCTATATGAAATAAAAGTCATTAATTTCTAGTTTGGTCACGCATTTCTATTTCATGCATGTTCTATAAAAACTACCTTTGTGCCTTTTAATGAGTATAAAAAATACTCAGTTTATGAGAGTGATAAACTTTTTCTTGGCCCTTGATACGAGGTAAATGTTAGCAACCAAAAACGTAATAATATGAGTAGGACGGATCTGGCCAAATATAAGCAGAATATGTATCTCAATTAGGTATGCGAGAAAGGTAAAGTTGTGCCGAAATTTACGCCACTACTGTGAACCGCGTCTCGAAGGCAAAGGCATGCTTCGCTTTTATACTGGTCATGGCGTGAAACTGCAGCCCATTAATTGAACGCTATACTCGGAAGTTTAATCCTAAATTTATCAGCATATATTTCAGCTCCTTTGTTGGAACGTATTTGTTCCTCGGATTAATATGTTATCAGGAGTTCATAATAACCCGAAGTACGAAACTGGTTTAAAAGCCCGTAACAACAAAGTTTCGCCGTAAAGCTCAGCGGATTCATGCACCGCTTAGCTCCCAAAGAAATAGTTACCCCATTTTTTAACGCCCACGCGCATTAACTTACACCCTTCCGGTTTAGCACTATTTTTACCTCTCCGAGTGACGTATGTCACGGAGAGGTTCTGTAACGATCGTGTCTGTCTGTCTGTGTGTCTGTCTGTCTGTCTGTCTGTTGTTACACCCACGTGACCGCGTTCGCAGTTTCCAAATCGGAGCAAACGTGTTCGCCATTTCCGAACTGCTTTCACTGTCACGGAAATGGCTCCTCTACTTGAGTTCTCACAACACCATCTTCTGGTCTTTGTCCATCCCACACGGACACCAGTCTGCACTTACTGGCTTCAAATCACCACCATCTTTTGATCTTCGTCCATCCCACATGGACACCAGTCTGTACATACTGGCTTCTAATCACCACCATCTTCTGGTCTTCGTCCATCCCACTTGGACACCAGTCTGTACATTCTGGCTTCTAAACACCACCATCTACTGGTCTTCCGTCTATTCCACATAGACACCAATCTGTCTCATTGGCTTCTACTCCATTATCATCGTTTGGTTTTAGGATATACGCGGCGATCAGCTAGGGTTACGAGAAACGTCTAGC
Organism: Phalangium opilio; assembly: GCF_054372755.1. Lineage (NCBI taxonomy): Eukaryota > Metazoa > Arthropoda > Arachnida > Opiliones > Phalangiidae > Phalangium > Phalangium opilio. The sequence continues at coordinate 4,950,055 of NW_028324207.1, forward strand.
CTCCCTAAGGTGGGATCGCCACCAAAGGTTTTCGCAATTGCGCTTTTTCCTTACTATTATAATGGAAACGAATCGTATATATACCCCAAAATTTGAAGAAAGCGGGCAAGAGGGGTACCCTTCACTTTAAACGTCAATATTAGCAAAGTTTGAGATGATAATAGGTATAACTTTATTTTAAACGATTTAACTATTATTAATGTTAATTATTGAAGATTAAAATAATTAAAAATAATTATATTTATTTAAATATTAAAGATAATCTTGTTTCTCAACTCAAAATTAATACGGAAAGAGTTAAAAAGCAGTCTATGCTTTTGTCTGTGTGTGTCCGTCCATTGTTACACTAGTGCGTCGCGTTAGCAGTTAGCCTTGTGTTGATGTGTTAAGAAATCATACAGAACCTTAATATTCCCTTTTTCCATAATATAAAGTGAATATGTGGAATTATTTTTCGTAATTATGATGCATTTAGTACTTTTGTAGCTTTAAAGCTCTGTTTCATTTTGATATTCCAAAGATTTTTTTTAATATTGTTATTTGAAATGGCTGTTTATATATTATTTAAGCTATACTACATCTGTATATAGAATAAGTCTTGGTTTAGTGATTTCATGAAGAAAGCTAAGACCTAGACTCCGGCGGGTATATTAAGTGTCATCCGCAATAGGCTTAGTGAAACAAAGAGTAAATAATTGAGGCCTGAGGTTAAGTAAACTTTGGGCTTTGATTTTCGTGTCTGAAATGAAGAGACATCAACGGTTCAGAGTGAGCCGAAAGTTAAATACACTATTAAATAATAAGGTTAAGGTTTTATAAAAGAAGAAAAGATCATGGTGGCAATTCGAATAGTAAAAGGGCTAATGGTAAACGGGTAGTAGCTACAGACTTTTTATTCTCTTTATGGTGCGCATTGACTATCAGTGCGTCTAGCTACAATTTAGCTTTGGTGTTATTTAACGTTAACATTCATGTTGGCATACTAAGAATATTGTTGAGGTGAGACGAGACGATAGTGTTTACACTGCAAACCAGTTGTGAATGTAGCTATCAGAATATACGGTAAACAGCTGAAGCGTAGACTTCATTTCCTGATCTTTTCCCCATTGACTGATTTCCATGTGTAGAAGATTTATCCTTATTGGATGTAAAATGTCGTCTGCTTTGCTGTATATTCGCTATGCTTGGATTACTGCTTCAATATTTCGTAAATTTTTACTTCAAAAAAGAGAAATAACTCCATATCTAGGTAAATAAGTTTGACTCGGAGAGGTAATATTTTGGTTTTCCCAACTTGTTATCTTGTGATTTTGGGAGCGAAAATGGCTCACCTCTGCTTCTGTCGGAACGGTGTAAATTAAGCCTTGGCTGAGAGGTTGGCTTTTCGATTGTTTCTAGTTTTCTACAAAACATGTGAACGATCGTCAATAATGTTTTGTTGTGATATGTGTGAGTGAGAATTCCATGGTTAAATTAAACAAATTTATTCGCAGTATTTTGATATAAGAATTGCAACGTGTTTCTACGTCCACCATACCGCCATTTTTCTTGTTGACGGAGATCCCAGCCAACGGAAGTTTTGGAACGAAAACCAAGGAGCATAGATACCACTACGATATACTGTAAGGTTGTATGTCCATAAACAGGCTAATCCTTTCTATGCGCAACGACAGAATCTTGTTGTTTGCGATTTTTACCACTAGCTCTATGGCCAGTTTCATACTTCCCCCCGAAGGGGGGTTATTATGAACTCTTGGTTATGTACATTTTTTAAAGATATTTATTATTAGTGGTTACTAACCGTTTATAAGGAGTGACCCAAAATTATCAGACTTCAGAATTCGGAATATATGCACAACAGATAACAGTAGAAATTAGAGTTTTACTCTTAATCAGAACTTATTTCGCAATTTATTAGAAGTGCAACAGAATCCTTTGAAACGTAGACGACGTATACCGCAGTTCACGTCGCAAAAATGTAATATTTCCCTGAATTGTGTTTAGTTTTTATCTTAATTTGTGTTTGCAGTATTGTCATGGAAACAATGAATTTCGGGAAAACAAGTCCTACTTTGGAATTAATGCATTGAAAGTGTTCGTTGTGGTTCTTTTTCCAAAAGGGTTTTTTTAATTTGTCGGTTACACATTCTTTAAGACCTCTTCTTATTTCTGGGGAAACAATTTTTTATATTTCTCATATTTTTATGAACGAACTAGCTTTTAACCCGCGGCGTCGCTCGCTTGTAATAAGAACTTCCATCAAAATGATATAAAGAATGGGGAGATTTTAGTGATGGCTAATATTTTTGTAGCACCCTAGGAACGAAGGCACTTGGCGTTGCCCGTCAGCCCGTCGGGACAGTTTTCATTACTTTTCATGCGGACATTATTCCATATAGAAGGGTTTTTAAATTTTAGGCCACCATTTAAACAGATGGCAACAAATCGAACCCGAAAGACCATTCAGCCCGTCTTAAGGTTAAAGTAAACCAGTGTATTAAATATTTGCGAAATCGCTTGAAACGCTCGTACTTTATTGCAAAGAGAATATTTTTTACATTTCTGGTCGCCATTTTTTAAGATGGCGGCGGATTGGAAAAATCTTTCTTAGTACGCGCCTACTACTTATGAGTAACGTTCCTGCAAAGTTTCAGCCTTCTAGGGCAAGCGGTTTGGGCTGGGCGTTGATTATCAGTCTGTCAGTCAGTCAGTCAGGACTTTGATTTATATAGATATAGATACTAAAAAGTATAAAGCAAAAGCCAATGAAATAGATACAAATGAAAACTATGGCAAACAGCGTAGATTTACCAGTCGTCCCGTCTACAGGATTTTCAAAATTCAAGTAAGATTTACCAGAGCAACATTACTTGCTTATAACCTTTTTTAATACGAAGTAGAACCTATCAACACAACTAGTTACAATATCGTTCATATTTTTATACTACGATGAGGCTCTTAGTTTGACTAGTAGTGGTAGTGGTAGTAGTAGTGGCTGGGGTTGTCGCTTTCGTTATCGTTAGATTTTAGCTTAAAAGGAACTCGATAATACCTCAACCCACCAATAGGGGTAACTGAGCTCAGTAAGAGATTTTGTTTTAATTAAAACTTTTTCGCATCGCACCCGGGGATTTGAACCCGGGTCGCTGGCTCAGCAGTAAGACACGCTACCACTGTACCATAGAGACTCGATAAAACGTTCGAGTTTTCATCCTCTACCTCTATTTTATCTCTAAAGTGTCAGGGATGGGAGGGGGTACCTCTCTATCTGTGGGGTTAGAACTGTGGGGTCGGACACTTCTGAACTTTCTTTTTTTAGGGTCTTTGATTTTTTTCTTCCTATTTAAGTGCTAATTAAATAGATAACGATGTGGCTACTATTAAGGCCATTTTGTTTTATGACGCATTGACGGTATGAATTTACAATACGTTTTTAACTACTTATTCGCGGTAAAAACGTATAGTGAAATGAAATATAAACGTTAAATTGTTGAGATATTTTTTTGACGAATTTAAATTCACGAGTTACTCTTTCAGGTATGCTAATGTTACAACACGGAGTTTCGGTGTTCCGGAAGTATGAATTTAAGTTATTTTTAAAATTACACCTGCTTTTCGACGACACCACTTAAAGCTCAATATGAGATGTCTAGTTTTTGATATTGCACTAAACAAATGAACCATTTTCCACAGGCAACCCTGTTAATTAAGTCATTTTCAAATATCTACGAATTTGTGACAGCAGTTTTCTTACAGGTGACAAACATAAAGTAAGTCGCCAGAACCTAATAGCGTTGCTTAGTCATTTCGCATTTACAGAATGATTTTAGCTTCTATAATAAACTGTACGGGGTGTGGGTAAGGGTGATGACGCTATTTATTGCATTCATTCCCTATGCCTAAATGGACACAAGACGAAATCCCATACACTCTAAAAATGGAAGTGTTAAAAATGTGTCCCAAAAGATAGTTTGGTTACCTTGACTTTTTGCGGCCAATTTAAGGTGTAAATTAGATGTAAAAAGAATTCAAAAACACCGTTTGCAATTATAGATGGAAAATTATAATACTGCGAGTTTCTTAATTAAGGTTTTAATTTTGATGTTAATCCACACAATAAAAAATCTACGATAAAACTTAATTGTTCGAGTTAGATTAAAACTAAGAACATTTTTTAAGATGATATTCAAAATAATTTTTATAACTTATATAAAATTCACAAAAAAAATGGTCATCAGGCGGTATGGTACATTTATGAAACACTGCTAAAGGTGTTATGCGACACTCTTAAAAGTGTTATGCGGTGTTCTGAAAGGTGTTATACGGCGCTCTGAAAGGTGTTATGCGGCGTTCTGAAAAGTGTTACGCGGCGTTCTGAAAGGTTTTATGCGACTCTCATAAAAGTGTTATTTAAGCTCTGAAAGGTACTTTGCTGCATTCTTAAATTGCACAACACTCACAAAAAAGTAAAAATCAACTTTTAGTGCGGTATAAGAGTTAAAAAGGTGATAAATTGCAACTATGTTGCACAATTTTTACTCTTATCTCGGACACGCATTGCTCAAATAAGTGTTATTAAATGTTTAATTACATGATGCATAGTTGGCGATTAGGTCTGAATCTATCATTTCTTCCACATTACGGTTAAACCTAGTAGACATGCAAACTAGTAGCAGTAACGCTATGTATGAAATAACCAAAATCCTTTTTACGCGCTTGAAACAGGTTGCGATTAACACCCATAGATGCAGAAGGAAAAAATGCGTCAAGCATTCTCCAAGACAATGAGGTAAAACTGTGGACGTAAGTTTTCTTTTCATTCCATAAAAGTTAATATATTTCGGTTTTTCTTGTAGGATATGGACTTTCTTATGTACCCGTTTAACGTGGAAGATTTTTACCAAAAGGACTTTTGGATACCAACACCTATCTTCCTGGACACTGATTTGGTATTAGTCTCACACCCTCCTGTTAAGTTCTTCAAGCATTCGACCAATTTCATCGATATTGATATATTTGTGAGTAGTTAAACCAGGAAATTATTAAATAAGGAGTTACTATTGTGAAAAATTTGGTGAAGAAAATTATTTAGGTCTACCCTTCTAATGTCGAGATGTCACGAGATTAGAAGATGGGAACAGTTTTGATGTCACCATAACTATATTATACAAAAACGTCTTTGTTTGGACCAAGACCGAAAAAACCAACGATATGAGTGAGGTTTATCAATTGACTGAAGTTCAGATATTGAAATTTTTCTTTAAGTATTTTTAGTAGTTTAATCCTTAATCACTATTTAATTCAATCAACTGATTTTACTGTTAATCGATCTATTCCCTCTAAATTTATTCAAAAAATTGCATATCTCCGCTTTTTCAAGAACAATTCCATTTTCCGAAAACATTTTATCATGAAATTAATTATTTTGAAGGGAGTACGTTTAGAGGGATCAATAATTAATATTTGAAATATTCTACTGAATTTCTAAGAAGAGCACCCATACACTGCAAGCACGGATGATTGCAAAATTTTATATCATAACTCGTTTAGAGTGAAGTGATTTATGTATTAATTCCGCTGAAAAGAATATAAAATGACATTGTACAGTACTGAGAAATTTTTCTTTTTATGGAATCTTTACACTAACCTTCTTACATAATATTTTTCCAGTCCATGAAAGGAGAGCTACCTACTAAAAGCAACCACATGGGACAAAAGTTGTTCCTTTTCCTTTGATAAACGACATTATTTTATTAGTCCGAGCAAAATAAATTACTCTTAATCATATTTTATCGAATATCAGTCTTCTCCACAAATTGCAACCATTGAAAAAACATTTTTTGGTGCAAACTTTAAAATTTCTCAAGCCACTAACATTTAAACCAATGTCCGTCAAGGTGCTTACAAGCTAAGGAACATCGATACGAAATCCCTTCAAAATAATTAATTTCATGATAAAATGTTTTCGTAAAATGGAATTGTTCTTGAAAAAGCGGAGATATGCAATTTTTTGAATAAATTTAGAGGGAATAGATCGATTAAGAGTAAAATCAGTTGATTGAATTAAATAGTGATTAAGGATTAAACTACTAAAAATACTTAAAGAAAAATTTCAATATCTGAACTTCAGTCAATTGATAAACCTCACTCATATCGTTGGTTTTTTCGGTCTAGGTCCAAACAAAGACGTTTTTGTATAATATCTGTCACTTCAGTCTTATGGCAGTAGTCAACTCTTAACAGGCTGAAAATGTCATTTCCCGTCCCTATTATCTAAGGAACCAAAAATGCTATTAGTTAGCGGTTTTGAATAAAATATAAATCGAAATCATCTTTGGTTTGTCATACATTATTGATAATGATGGCACGAGATATTAGTGAGTACTAAATAAAATTAATAGCCTTTTCAAAATCGTAAAGTTAATTTCGTAGAACTGTTTACTTCTTAAATAAGTGCATTGATTATGGCTAAAAAAGCGCCTCTTTTTAGGGTAGAAAGAAGCTAAAATACCATTTTTTTAGAAAATTTGTGGCAATAAACAAGATAATTAGCAATAATCAGGGGTAAAAACAAATCCAATTTAGTAAAATTTTGAAACAGGGGAAATATATTCAGTTGATAAAACTAGATAATTCCAAAAACAGGTGAACATTTAGCCGCTCATAACAACCTAGCCAAACATAAGCTTAACCCTGTATCTAAACCTAACATGATCTATTACATCATAAATCAAATGGGTCTTAGGTTGCCTATTTATACCCTTGATGATCTATAAATATTCTTGATTATAATAATAATTTGCCCTAAAATGTTAAACTTACAATTTTGGAGACTTGGGAGACCACAAAAATCCGAAATTGCGTTCTAACATATGAATGCTCTCTGAGAATAGCCAAAGTAAAATTAATATATAATTAAAAAATAATGAAAAGCCTGTATACCTCATATGGAAGTGTTGAATTAACTGCGCTTACGTAAACACCACCGTCTTAACTGCCAAGCGAAAACACTTTTTGTCATCTTTCCAGTAGTATTTTAAAGTGTAAAACGTAGGGTTAGGAACTTAGGATAGGTTTCTAGCATGAAACGAAGCAGACTATATCAAATTCCAAAACAAAGCTGGAAATCAGCTTTTTTTATAATCTTAAAGGACGAAAAAAGACGCTATAAAGAGTATATTACACAGACTTACCAAAATTCAACTTAAGCCTTGGCCAAAACGAACGTCGAAAAATTACTTCAAACGAGGTTAAAACCTCTATTAACTGTAATTATTTACCTGAATTACTTTTTTAGACGAAAATTGGACCTGATAAAAACAATTTTGGTTTTAAAGGGCGTTATACTTCATTATATATCCAAATAAAGGTGTTAAAGCTCGGATGAAATATCAAAAAAATAATTAGCGTTGCCTTACTGTCGTCTGCTATCATAGCCCACTCGATCACGCGCGTCACGACGCAAGCTGCTCGCGCTCGAGCAGCGCAGCGTCCGGGAGCGCGGATCGAGTGGGCTATGCTGCTATGAAATAAACTTTCTTACTGTCGTCTGCTATGAAATAGGGAATTCGAGGCATAATTAATTAGTTAAATTACAAAAATTAGACTTCAATTATTTAAAAACTAAGCAGGTAAGTTTCTCATTTAGTAAATGCTTGTTAATTTGAAAGTATTCCGAAAACTAACTTCGCTGTAGTTTTTCCGTATCGCCTATGACAATTTCCCCAAAAAACCGGGTAAAATGTAATGCTTTTTCTATGGGACGCTAACCCTAAAAAGGTGATTTTTTCGTTTAGCATTACAAACGGGTATCAAGTCATATCTACAAGGGCCTACCGGCCCTGTAGAATTAAAACCAAAAATTTAATCTTAAAAGCATTCGTTAGACTCTGCTTATACCTATTTTTTACCAGAATGATGATGTATACCTTTTCCTTCTTGCCTTCTCGCTGCGGCCGAGAAAAGTGACCATGCCCCTTTTAGCTAGAGCATTTGTTTCAAAATATTTTTGCGGTGAACAAGAATTGAAAACTCAGCACAAGTGGCCTGCTTTTGCAGCCACAAAAATATTCGTCGCAAACGTCGAGCAGGGAAAGGCTACTGATATCAAAAGCGGATTATGCTTCACACATAAAGTACGTAAGTCCCACTTTTCCATAGCTTTGGCCATGGATTTCATGACATTCCCGAAGTAAAACTAAGCAGACAAATAAAAAAGCTTTTAACCAATCATAAGCCCCTAACCGTAGATAACCTCTTTAATGCCAGACCAATCGGCGACGGCTATTACTATTTTCTTGCATGGGAGGGACCTCGACTCGACCGCGCCGTCGACATAACCGGGAAGCCCGGAAGGCGAATTTGCGTAATCGTTCCGTAGGCGTTATAAAATATTCAACGTTTTAAAGCTCAAGTTGCGAAATTTTTCGAGACATTTACTAAGTCTTCAACTAAATATTATAAGTTTTTCTTTAAATTTCAACATAAATATAGCTCTGCGAATAAAATTAGACACTAAAACTACACTAAGCCTTGGCTAGATATCAGCGGCTGAGGCCGAGCGGCGCATCTCGAGCCGCCGGCGGCCGGGCTTGCCGTAACGGCGAGAACAGAAAAATACCTCGTTAAAAAACAGATCCACGGCGTCTTAAATAGGCCAAGAAAAAGCTACCCAGATTGATAGGATCTTCGTGCCTTACTCCCAAATAATCTTTCGTATTGTGAATAGTTTTAACTAAAGAATATTTCAGACACTCTACTCAATATTTATACTAGTTCCCTAATTTCAACAGAAAAATAGCTCTGCGAATAATAATAGACTCTAAAACTACTTTGGGCCTTGTCTAGGTAACAGCGGTATCCCGATTCCCGAGCCGCCGGCGGCTGAGCTCGCCGTAACCGCGAGAACAGAAAACATTCCTCGTAAAAAACAGATGCACGGCGTCTTAAATAGTCCAAGCAAAAGCTACCCAGATTGATAACGTTTTAACGCCTTACCCCCAAATAATCTTTGGTATTGTGAACAGTTTTATCTAAAGAATATTTTAGACACCCTACTCAGTGTTTATAGTAGTTCTCGAATTTAGGTACGTGGTAAATCGGTTCTTTAGGCGGTAGGATCGGATGGATCCGAAGGAGCCGCGTTACTGAACTATTTCCCTCCGCGTAAGGGGAGGTTCTTTCCTAGGAGCTTAGAAAATATCGTGTAGCTCCCCCAGGCACATGTTACGTACTTCATGTGTAAAGCCTAATCGGCTTCTGCTGATATCAACTTCCGTAGGGTTTTTAACTTATGATTAAATTTCGAGTTCGAACTCTCCTTCTAAGAATTTGATATATAATGGTATTACAAGGTTTTGCTAAATGTAAATATATAAAGAAAAGCGTTAAGTCGGCACCAGTTATTAACGAGTGACCTATATAATAACAAGACGAATTTCATAACAACAATACCAGTAAAATAATAGCAAGGTCATGGCAAGAAATTCGTTCTTGAACTAAAAATTACAAAGAATACATGTCTTCGAGAACTAAAAATTTCAAAGAATACAGATCTTCGAGAACTAAAAATTACAAAGAATAGATGTCTTCGAGAACTAAAAATTACAAAGAATACATGTCTTCGAGAACTAAAAATTTCAAAGAATACAAGTCTTCGAGAACTATAAATTACAAAGAATACACGTCTTCGAGAACTAAAAATTTCAAATAACACATGTCTTCGAGAACTAATAATTTCAAAGAATACATGTTTTCGAGAACTAAAAATTTCTAAGATTAGATGTCTTCGAGAACTAAAAATTACATAGAATACATGCCTTATCATTTTTACCTAAATTTTTTCGAAATATTTTCTAGATAGGTGATAACTCTTGTAAATGCCTTAAAGAGTAAGTAAAGACATTTTGACTACTCCTTAAATTTCTATAGAAATCATACATTTCTATAGATTTCAACGTCCTCATTCAGAATAAAACAAATTTTCACCAAAAATCCACCTCTAAATATTTAAAAATTAACTTCAAATATTGATAAAAAAGGAGGTGCTAAAATTGCCGCCAAATAGAATTGAATTTGTCTCTGCTGTCTGACGTCATAGCTTAGGGATTTAGACCGCTCTGATAGTAGTAAAATTGGTACTTTTCTTTCCATATTTTCCCACCAGTTAGTATCTCGACTCCTACTGATAGTGCTAGACTGCCAGTGCAGCCAGTCTCCTTTTAAAAATACACGGTTGGCGTATAAAGTATAAAGTATAAAGTATAAATTGAATTTCCAAGGTGAAATTTTATCGAATTCAATTGATAGACGTAAAATTGGGGTAGTTTATAATATTCTACAGACCAAATTGGGCGCCAAGGCTTACGAGCGTGTTATACGCGGGGACGGCGGGGTAACGCGGGCTTTCGGCCCGGCATCGGCGTTGTCAGCCGATGAAGCGATGATCCCAATCCCATACGGTCGCCTTTAGTAGGAAACCGAAGCGGTCTGGGAGTTTTTCACTAGCCGCGGTAGTATTTGGTAGTATCCAGTCAGAGATATTATCTTAGAGGGACTGAATTAGACACGCCTTCCCATAACAAACTACACTGTTAAAAAAAATGGAACTGTTTGACACCTTTAGAGGTGTTTCCTAATGCATCCCCAGCAGCACCCCTATTGGTGTTTAAAAGCACCATTCGAGAGGATGTCAATACGCACCTTTGAAAACGGTGCGAAATAATACCTTCTCTGAAGGTGCTTTTTAAATCCTGTTAGGTGTTTTAATCACTTTGAATAGCGGTGTATATTAATACCAGAAAAAGTGTTAATAAACCCTTTAAGAAAAGGTCTTTTTGAGACTAATTTGGTGTTTTTAAATTCCATTGACGTTGGTGCTTTTTAATTCTTGTTAGGTTTAAACCATCACCCTTAATAGAGGATTATAATTATACCAGAAAGGTGTCTATAGACTCTGCAAATGGTGTTTTTTGAAATTATTTTTTTCAAAACACATGAGTTACCATAGATTAGTCTTTCAAAATAGCTGCTCAAATCCAGTGGATTAAGGGTAAACGTTTTTTCTGTTGTAAGCCTTATTCAACCGTGTAAGAATTGATGCGTGTGAAATGGTTACGTTTAACCTTTACTCTATATCCTCAATAGTTCTATTTAAGGACCTGATTTACATCATTTAAATGTGTATTTAATTTTCGGCTCACTGTGAACCGTCAAGACCTCCTCAAAGACACACGAATTCAAGGAACCAATCCAAACAACGCTTACCAAAATATTTAGAAGTAACATTTAGTGAAACTAGGAAAGTTTAATTTCATGTTTACACTGTATATAAATGTAGTAAAGCTGAATTAAAAAGTAAACACCAAATTTGATATATTAATATAAAAGATCTTCTTGGAATATTGAAATGAAACAGAGCTTTATAGCTACAAAACTACTTAAAGAATCGTAATGCCAAAACATACTTAACATATTTTCATTTAATATTCTACAATAAGAATATGTTATGGTTTTGATAGATATAATTTTATCATACTCGTGATATGCGTGTAGTGTTTCGACTCAGATGCAATCTTCATTACTCGTTCTATATAAACTTTCACTTGTGTCGTTCCGAAGAGAGAAAATTATCTTAAATATTTAAATAAATATAAATGATATTAATTTTTTTAATCGTCAGTATTTTAGCTTAATTCTAGTTAAGTGGTTTTAAGAACGTTATTCATAAAATGATTTTAAACATAGCTATTGTTGACGTTTGACTTCTAGCGTAAACCGTTTTCACAATTTTTGGAAATTTAGGGTATATAAGGCGATTGATTCACAAATGATAGGAATAAGCGCTATTGCGTGAACCTTAATTTGGTCGAAGCCCTGCCATTGGGAGGCTGGTCGTTTCTCGTAACTTAAGCCGATCGCGCGTACATCTTAATCCCAACGATGATAATGGAGTAGAAGCCAATGTTTCAGATTGGCGTGTATGTGTTATACCATGAGTTAATAATATGTTATCTCCCTATAAGTTACTCAGGCAATTCATTTTTATACTCCAGCGTTTTCTCCCGCGCCGCCGGCTTCCCAATTATATGCGACGCTCTGCGGCCGCCACGTGAACGAAAATCTTATTTACTCTTCTTTCCGGTTTTTCCCCGGAAGCGCGTGTAGTGGAAGCTAGCCAATGATATCGGAGCTATTTAAGCAGCCGAATATTTCGCTCAGTAGCCTCGGTTATGAAAACAGTTACGAGATCAGTGGATTGGATTTAGCTCAGTTGTGTATTTTTCTGGTTTCAAGTTTTTTTTTTTGCTCCAGTTTAGTTGCCGAGCTAGGGCTTAAGTAGTTAGCCTTACAGCTCCAAATTTTTGGGAAAGCTAGAGATTGAGGGACATTTTGAGTGCCAATTTAAATTGCGCCAGAGATGTGAGGGAGACCACTTCAGGAGGTAGGGAGTTCCAAACGGGAATAGTTCGTCTAAAGAAGGAGTGTTTCAGGGGGTCTTTACGAGAAGGTGGAAGGAAAAGTTGGCGTGGGTGTCCGCGGGTGTTGTGAGAGTGATGAGGGTATGTAAAATAATTTTGCCCGGGAGTATGAAGGACCCGGAAGAGACTTACAAGGTCTATGTACGTCCGCCTAATGGACAGGGGAGACCACCCTAGCGCTGTTTGTCGAGATTGACGAGGTAGGTGACAAAGGGATTTGGAAAGTTTAGACGCACGACCCTGGACACTATCGAGTAAATTAATATCTCGGATCAAGGAGGGGTTCCAGAGCTGGCTACCAAATTCAAGTAGGGGTCGTACATAGCAATTGAATAAGCGCGTAAGAAGTTGGTGGGGTAGTCTGCGAAAGTTAGCTTTAATGGTCGCGAGAAGGCCTTTAGCACGGCTACAGGTTCGCATTATATGAGAGTGTGGTTTGAGGTTGTATGTCACCTGAATAACAACTCTTATCTTTAGCATTCTTTATCAATATCGGCAAATTCCATGGAGTTCCTGCATTTTTTTTGTCTCAGTACTGACACAAACGCCATGATTTAATGTTAAATTGTTAAAACATAAACATTCACGACTAAAACACTCCCTCGGTGAAAAAGCAGCCTACGACTCGAGGTCGAGGAACCGTGCGAGCGGGATTTTTTTTTTCGACTAGAGAGAGCGCAACATTCGGATTTTTTCCCGCGCGGGCGAAATGGGAAGAAATCGCTGGATACGTTACGCCTATAGAGCCTGAGTAACTTATAGGGAGCTAACATATTATTAACTCATGGTTATACACAGAAGACTATATGATGGTGTTGTCAGAAGACAATAAGTACAGATTAGCGTGTATGTGGTATATACCATTAGAAAAACAAGTGTGGAGATAGCGTAATGAAGTAGAACTTTTACCTCTTTCAGAGTGACTGGGCGTGTCTGTGTGTCTGTCTGTCACCGCGTTCGCAGTTGGCAAATCGAAGCAAACGTGTTCGTAATTTCCGGAACGCGTTCGCAGTATACAGAAATTCGGAAAATGTTACTTCGTTGCAATATCCATCTCATTTAACGTCAATCATTAACTATCCGTTACACCTTCATCTGCTGTCTAACAACCAATTGTTTCACCCAATGCTAACCGGTATTTAATGGTTTCTAAAAACAACACCATGCACTAGTCTTTCGTTTACACCACACGTGAGACATGAGAAACGTCTAGCCTCCTAATGGTAGAGCTTCCACCAAAGGTTGACGCAATTGCGCATTTCTTATCTTTTAGTGTGAATCAATCACCTTATATACCCAAAATTTACAAAAGTTCTGATATAGGTGTTTCCTAGAAGTATGACTTTATATATAGCTATGTTTAAAATTATTTTAGGAATTAAATTTCTTAAACCGACCTAACTATAATTAACGTAAAATACTGTCAATTAAAATAATTCATATTACTTATATTTATTTAATTATTTAAGATAAACTTCTTTCTTTGGAATGACAAAAAACAGAGTTTATTTAGAACGAGTAATGAAGATTGCATCTGAATCGAGACACAACACGCATATGAAAGTTAATATAAAGCGAGTAGGATGATAAGATCTCTTACAAAACGATAGCATTTACTTTTTGCAGAATATTAAATGGAAATATTTTGAATATTTGTTTCATCTCAGACACACCGATACGTCCAGTGTAATACCTCTCCGTGACGTCATCGTCACTCGGAGAGAGAAAAACCTGCGTCAAGGGGAAATTCAAGTGATAATTTTATTAATTACTCTAATTCCAAGACATTCCAGCATATTGAACTCTTCGAGAATTATTTTCCAATGATTGAAAAATCAAAATAAGTATAAATTCCTTCAAATATTAGAATAAGCTAGTCCCAAGAAATGTTAAATAATTAAGATTTTTAAAATCTTTGGGTTATTTTTAGGATGCTTAACTATGCAGGTAGAATTAGTAGATTATTTCCCTCTAAGCTCATATCAATAACCTTTCACTTAAAAAAACCCCATATCAGCTAAAAATGTGTAAAGTTAAGCCCAAAGGTGCTTATTCGCACCATTCGAACAGATTTATATTAAAAACACTACTTCCGTCTAAAAAACAATTTAATAAGGGTCAATTAACACCTAAAGGTGTGTCTACATACCAGTGAATCACCATTTCCTTAAAAAATACCTTAAAAGAGTCAGCTAGCACCTTTTTACGGAGAAAACACCATCTCAGTTAAAAAACACTCCAAAAAGAGTGTATAAACACCTCAAGGTATTTTCGAACACCCATGAAACACCTTTTTTTCTAACAGTGTAATGCATTATACCAGCCAATAACGGAGCCACCTCTCTTGACGTCAGATCTATATTGCACGTGTTCAATGTTTACAAAAGTTGCCTTTTCTAAATCTCGTTTTGCTTTCATTATAATTCAATAACCGCTCGTCAGATTTTTATAAAACTTTAGAAATGAACATTTTTCACTTCATATTTACCAAAAATGATGGAATTAACCTTTCCAGGAAAATGTCTTTACTTACTCTTTAATTTCAGGTAATAATTTTGCTCGTCTCGTATATGTTTGTTATGTCCTTAATTAAGTGTTTTACGGAAAAACCAAGAAAATTGAAGCTGAAGGTCAAGATGGTTTTGCTTCAGATGTGGGATGCTTTTTTTCTATTTTTCTTGGAACGTGAGTATAAAACAAGTTGGGAAACTAAAATAAACCTTTCCAAGTCGAGACAAAAGCTATCTACACACTTAAGAGGTTTTTCTTAATTAAATATATATAATTGATAATAGCAAAAGTTACGTTAATTTTAGTTAGGTAGTTTTATTAAACGTTATTCCTATAATAATTTTAAACATAGCTGTTGTTGACGTTTGAATTATTAATTATTGACGAGAATTATTTAAAAAGTATAACGATTGTAATGTATATTTTCATATAAATTAGCTTTCATGATGGTGCCTAAAAACATTTCCTGGAGAATTTTATTAGGATCTTGGCTACTGGTTGTAACCGTCATTTTTATTTGGATATCCTGCATTTTTAAATCGGATGCTTACGAAGAGCCCTACATAAAAATTAACACTCTAGATGATTGGTTCAAATTTTCTACACGAAACTTGGCCATGCATCATAATTCCGATGCACTGAAATTCTTTAAGTCGTGGGTAAGTCAAGTGGTCTTTCAGTATGTCCGTATTTTCAAAAAAAAAGAAACCACAACAACAAGAACAAAGATTGATTGATGAAAGGTTTGCGAAAAACTTTACAAATTCACGATAGTAGAAACCTTGCAATTATAATTTACTGTACGCGAAACAAAGAGATTCTTCACGTCATTGATTTAGAAATTGTTATATCGGTTGCATTGGTATACCGGGAAATTTGAATTGTGGCTCGAAGAAAGCTATAAGGCGGTTTATAACAAAAAAAATTACTTGATTCTTGAAATTAAAGGGAATGAGAAGCTTTGTTTGAAAAACCTCTGATAGAATTAATTTCTGTGAATTCAAAAATATCAAGCTTTTAATTCTCCGATTTCTGGTTATTTGGCAATATGCATTTGAAAATGCTTCATATGAAATTATTGAAATCTTGATGAGGGGAAGGAAACGGCGAAACTTTGTGGTGAGTTCGATAAAAAACTCTTGTATCCTAAAAGGGAGAGGATAAAAAACTAGTTGTTATAAAAAAAATTTGTTAGACCTAATCTGACTATATATATATTGTATAATATTCATTGGTTGTTAGTTTGATAAAGACCCGCGGGTCGAAAGCTCACGCTTTAATTTTATTGATCTTTTACATCAATAAAAATTTGATTTTATCCATGTGTTTCCTCCGTTGAAATTGTTATATTAATTCACCATGGTATTTAAAAATAAAGTCGTTGTTTTAAAATTATTTGAAATCCACTTTTTATGAAAGGCTAAAACGTTTCCCGTAGGCCGACGTCACAAATGTATTTTTCACGTCAGATGGTGCCACTCTCTCCGCTATCAGACCTAGAGTTTAGACTGGAGAGAAGCTCAAGACGCGTTTAGAATTTCCGCGCGTTTTTTCCTCACGTAATAGTGATGTCATCAAACGGGCGAACAAGCTCGACAAGACAAAATTTTCGTGATTTTTCAATGGATTTCAAAAATAGGAACTTTGGTTCAATTATATTAAAAACCTGATATTTTGAAAGTAGAGACTTGAAAGTGTAATATAGTACCACTTTCGTGGTAAAATATGATATGAAATTGTAAATTCGGATTCCGTTCCGGTATTGCACTACCCGCTATACCGTACAACATTGAAGTGTCCGACAACAAATAAACTTTCGCTACTTGATCCGAACAATTAGGAAGCCAAAATGCCTGCGGGCACTGTTTCGGCGGAAAGGACCAAACCGGTGGATGAGGTGGAAACTGCCTCGCCTTCATTCATTGAAGAACTTGTCGAAGGAAAGCACGATTTTCTCGTAACGGAATTGTTTCTTGATATTGGACTTGATGTGGCGTATGATTTACCCACCCTTTTCATCAGTGAAAATCACTTCATGACATTGCAATACGTTTTTGCGATAAAAAGGATATGTTCAACTTTACTTGGGCTCGAGAATATATGATGATGATGTAAGTATTACCAGAATTATAACCGTTATCACATCGAAACCGATATTTTGAGCGCTTGAATTTCCTTTGCGAAAAATACCCCTTCACTTACACTATACATATTTCCTAATCTCAATTCAAACTATTTCTATAAACGAAGCGAGTCGAATAGTTGAATTTATAGAGAAAATGTTGCCCGTGACGTAATTTTCTACGTCACCTCGTTAAAGCGAATGTAAGCATTACCTTAAAGCATAGCCCACTCGATCACGCAACCTCGTATACTTAAACAAAGGACATTTTTATTACCCTTTATTCACATTCATTTTAAAACTTAAGGAAGATAATGAATGCAAATCAGTGTTGAATTAAGTATTATTATTAATTTATAAAGATTATCTTTCTCACTTGGTGTCTTACCAAAAATTCCATGGCCAAATTGAGAAGCGACTGTCCAATAAAAATGTTTGGAAGCGGAATGGCTACCCTGCATTACTTTTAGGTAGCTAGACTTACATTCTAAGAGAAAGAAGCGTTAAAAATGTGTTAAAAGGGTATCATTTAAGAAAACACATTTTACACAACCAAAAGACGGTTTTATTAACTTGAGTTTTTCCATATAAATTCGGATGGGGTGTGGTGTAGGCCCGATATAGTACTCCTTGGGCTGACCTTCTGCACAAATTTGACCAAAACAAGGCAGGACCCAATTCTAACTCATCCACGAGGGCTGAGCTAAAACTAACCTATTACCTTTGACCTATGAGAGAACTTTCATTCCACTTTAAATAGTTGAAATATATTATGCAAAACATCATATTATAGGAATATAATAATGGAGGTGTAAATTAATAATGTCATTCACAGCAAATTCGATTTGCGGCTAATTTTTTAGCATTTGGCACGTTTTACAGCCTTATAAATAGTACAAACTTAAAATCTCTTCTTCTATTGCTTTAGTGCTTCCATCTATTGTATGGTACATAACTGCACTACCGTTACAATAAATTTGTACAAGAGTACAGTATTTTAATAATAGCGCGAGAATGGTCTCCAGGACGCTATCGTTGAAGAAAGATAATGTTAGTCCAACAGAAACTAATTTAGTTAATCTCAAGATAAAACTAAAGGTCGGGTCAAAGTTTTAAGGCCATATTCTATGGCTCAAAACTAGGCAAAAACCCAAAGTGAATATCTGTCTAAACAACCATCTTTTGGAGAAATTGGTCAGTCAATTACGACTGTTTTAACTATGAGTCATAAAAGCCGGAAATATTGAACACCAAATAATAAATGTATTTTTTTATTTTAGGGGCGAGCATATGTTTGAAACTAAATGTTTATATGATGTTTTTCTGCAAGCATCGTATGTCAGGGACCGAGTGAGATGGCAAGAGCCCGAGAAGACTCTTTCATCAGTAACACTAGCTCAAACAATCGTCACCTTTCGAATCTTTGGCGCTTGTATTCTAATCTGCATTATAACCTTCATGTTGGAGTGCCTATTCTTTACCGTGGGAAATTGCGTTCTTGTTTGAATTTTTATGGCGATGAAACCAAAATTGTACACTCGTGTACCAAAGGACGATACCAAACAGTTTTTAACTAAATGTCCTCTGTATGATAAATATAATTAGTTAAAAGGACTGTACTCACAGATTCAAAGTGAGGCACAATGAACGTGATAAACAATAAAAGATCAAATTTATTACCAAATTTAACTTAAAATAAACCACGCCGATCATAAATAGGTAAAGGACACGCGTGCCTTGGTAATGTAGGTTAATTATCCGCCATCGCTAATCTAGCTTAATTACCCGCCATCGGTAATCTATATTAATTACCCGCCATCGGTAATCTAGCTTAATTACCCGCCATCGGTAATCTAGTTTAATGCCTTAGACATGTGCAAAGCTTTTTCTTCTTAAAGTAAATAATTTAGATTTCATCCGAGCTTATCGACTCGCGAAATGACACCGCTTGGATTCAAGCTAACTGAACCTTCAATAGAGCATTTCATCCATAAAACTTGAAATAGAATCACTCCAATTCTTATTCAATATCTAAACGCTAAAAAAGGCGAGTTTCGAACGTGTTGTTCATTTCTAATAAAATAGTGTATCATTGAAAAAAAAAGCACATCAAGGTATTTTTGAAAAATTAAAACTAAACATACTTAACATTAATTTAAAAGGACCTAATATAAAGATCATATTTCAAAGCGTTTTCAATCCTAAAGAATGAATAGTTTTTGTAATATACGTGGAATTGCGCTGTTATTTCAATGGGAATTTTCGAGTTTTTCCCCAAAAAGGTTGATTAATTTTATGTAAATGAAAACCACCCTAGGCAACTTTATTTGTTATAAAATAAAATATTAGATGGATTTTATTGAAATTTTAATCACATATTGTGAGCCCAGGTTGTAGTTTTAAAAACATTTATCAAAACAATGAATACAACACAAAAAAGTTACAACCAATCAAAAAACACTCCTTATACATTAAAGCAGAAGTAGGATGAGACTAGAAGTAAAGGGCTCTAGCATTGGTAATAGATCCTGGCACTAGTGAACAAATTTGAGGATTTTATGCCGCTTCCATCGCGCCTAAACTAGAGAGAGAGAAAAATTGGTCGAGTTCCAAAAAATTTCCTATCCCCTTCCCCTCATCCTAAAGCCGCGGAACACGGACCCGGCTCCTTGATTCTAGTTCGGCCGTCTACCACCGCAAGCGTCTCACGTTTTGGAGGGAGAACTCAGAAATCGCTACCAGAGGGCCAACTGTTGGTGTGTTATCAAGAATATTCACTAATGCCGAGTGAAGAATTTGGTTACCTCAATACTTCTAGTCCCCTTATCTTACTTCTGATTAAAGGCAGTATAAAGTGTTATCTAAAAGAGCTACCGCTCTCCTAGAATTTTTGGAAATTAACTGTAAAAAAACTATATTTAACGAGAATTAATCTATTCGATTTTTATGAATGTTACTACTAGTGGTCGGCGTTTGGACAAGATAATCCACAGAATTTCGGTTAATCAGTTATCCATGGATAATAATCAGATAATTATTCGTGATTACATTGCATTAAGCATAGACTTCCCGTGGATAATTTCAAATTATGGATAAAGATAAAACAAACAGATATTATTCTATCCAAATGCCGACCACTAGTTACTACTCAATTCATGAAATTTTCTCGTTTAAAACTCTTTACAATCTTAAGTAATTATCACACTTAGATCTCTTGATTACAATTTGATTCTTATTATGAGTTAGAATAAAAAAAGTTTTGTTAATTATCATGTTACAAGTAACACATAACCGTCATCATCTGCTTTGTTATCGGAATTGCCATCATCAACCTCCGGGGTTTTAAAAACTTGTGTTTGGTGACAACTAACCCGATCCCTCTTTGTGCAACAGAATTTACAGAAATATTCAAAGAAACTATGTGTTTAATTTTAATGTTTTTAATCAATTACGTGCATTGTCTCTCTCTTAATTTTTAAAACTTTAGACATTAAAAATACATCGTAGCCGCTGTAACGTCAAAAAATGAGAAAATGAAGAATTCCAAGAAATGAGATAGGAAGGTATTTTGTAATTAATATGACTTTGCCGGAGTGAAAAGGTCACGATTTATCGATCAAGGAAATGAGGAAGTCTTTGTTTTCATAATTTATTGAAATTCCGGAGAGGAAATAAAGTTAACGAAATTATGCTGACTCGGATTTTCCCTCAAGCAAAACGTTATTAGGCGGCGAGCTCAAGAGCTTTATAGATGAAGTAGGTACCGACTTAAGAGGATTAGAATAATACAACGCGACGTGCACGCTGGGGAAAATAAACTTGCACTAGATATCAGAGCGTACATTCTGACTAACAAAAGCACTGTATCTTTAAAATTTAAGTATTTTGTACGATATCACTGAAGCACTCATGTTGAACACATATCAAGCTCGTTTGCCCAAGGAAGATGGAGATAGGGAAGTTAGGTCAGTATAGGAATCTCTCTTCACGAAATGTAGCAGCTTGAAGGAGAGAGGAATGGAGTGGAAACCCCCATATCTATAGCGTTGCCTATCTACCCCCACCTACGGCACCGTAGTCCTCCCAGCATCCTCAACGGTTAGGTAGGGTCGTACCGGACGAAATTGTAAAGGACGCTCCCTCTATCTTAAAAATAGAAGCTAGTTTTCGTACATATAAAATGGAGCTACGCGGCAGCACTTGACAATCGCCTACCGAAGGGTAGGTGCGTGCGCGAGGTACACTGGGAGAGATACGGTACCGCAGGTCGCCCTTCATCATTTCCAATCCATCTCACCTCCCTTATCCCTGGTAGCAGGTCACATGACTTATATTCGGCGTTAGTTAGAACTGCGCAGGATCGAAGCGCAAGACGTGATTTCCCTACGTGATCGCCAGACGGCCTATCCTCAGCACGATGCCCGAGAAAAGTGCGGGGCGTGCGCACATGCAAATCCACGCCGAAAACCGGATTTTTGGGCGACCGGAGTTATAACGTCACACGAAACTTCCCTATCTCCATCTTCCTTGGTTTGCCGTGTTGCAAATATTTCCTTTCTCGAATTCCATTACATGATCTAATTAAGAATTTGCCGTTACGATGTTTTTGCAGCGCGGCAGCCTTGTGTTTATCGTAGGCCGCGATATAAATCCCAGATACGTAATTTAAAAGAAGATGTCGGGGTCTTCAAAGAATTTTTCTCCGAGCAGTGGAGCGTCTTCTTCTTCTTCGGTCTAGTATGATGATTACATTATAAGCTCGGTCTTAATTAATTGTTTGGCTACCAACAAAAATCCCTGGAATGTGGAGAAGGAGGACGGAGTAATACGAGGGATGAAGGGAGTTTAAATTACGTTCCAAAGTATACTTGAACCCTCGGATTTATATAGTTATTATAATGCTTTCAGACGCTGATCGTAAAAGCTATCATTCATTAATTTTACTCTAAATTACTTTATTTTCCTAAAGAGTGATTATTATTTGAAAGTGGGACTGTAATACGTCTACCATAATTAACAAGAGTGATGATAAAAACTTCATTTTCTAATCATAAAGTGTTGCTATGTACTTTTACTATTTCCTGTGGGTTTTTACCTCTCCGAGTGACGTATGTCAAGCAGGGGTTCTTTTCTCGACGTTTCTGTCTGTCTGTCTGTTTTTACATCCCGGGGAACCGCGTTCGCAGTTTACAAATCGGAGCAAACGTGTTCTCAGTGGACCGATAAAAATATTCGCTTACTAGCTCATTTTTACCGCAATACACCGTTTCTAATGGCTCAAAAATTGTGATCTTACATGATTAGTAAGAATTTGTGACAATTTAGTAGAGCATTTTGTACTAATGACGCCATGAGTAGTTGGCCGTCAAATACAAGGTGTTGTTAAGGCTCTTTCAGACGATCCAACATTTTGCTTGATGGGTCAACTCGAGTTGAATCAACTAGTTGGATCGTGTGAATTAGTGGTCGGCATTTGGATAGAAAAATATCTGTTTGTTTTATCTTTATCCATAATTTGAAATTTTCCACGGGAAGTCTATGATTAATGCAATGTAATCACGAATAATTATCTGATTATTATTCATGGATAACTGATTAACCAAAATTCTGTGGATTATCTTGTCCAAACCCCGACCACTAGTGTGAATAGACGCTGGATGAGTTGAGTCACCAAAAAAGTTGGCTCGGAAAAATTGGATGAATGAATTACAAAAAAGGCTTTTTCGAGGGTTATTTCGTAAGTGCCAGGGTAGGTAGGTGGCGCTTAAAAAGTTCCCATTTGGCGGTAAAAGTTTAGTCGTGTGAATAGGAAGGATTTATTTCACTTTTCCCTTCAAAAGTTGGGCCAGTTGACACACCTTTTTGACCCATCGAGCTGAGTCAAAAAGTTGGATCGTCTGAAAGAGCCTTATTTGAAGTTTTCAACGTTTGCCGATTAGGCAGGGAAACAAGTCTTTATGTTTTTTGTTGGATAAAGCAGACGGGTCTCGACTCTACTCTAGTTATTATAATATGCTCGTGAGTCGTGTAGAGCTATAGACCGGAGTGTCCGAGGTTTAGCCTTTGACTGATATTTTACAACTTAAATAACAATATAAAAGGCGCTAAGCCTAAACTGCTTTGTTGATAAGTACAAGGACTCTAAGTAGACAACAAAAAATAATACAAAAAATCTTCGTTGTTAAAGGATTTTAAATGGAGTTGAAAATAACATGAACCGATCCGAACTGACTTCAATTCCAAAAACCAAGACTTCCACCAAAAGGTTCACGCAATTGTGCTATTTCTTACCCCTTACCGGGAATTGTCCAACTTATATACAATAAATTTTCAAATATTGTTAAAGAAGCATACGCTAGAATTCAAACTTCATCTATAGTTAGTTGAAAATGCTTTTACAAATAACGTTTCTTAAAACGACTTAACTAAATTAAGATAATTACTGATGATTAAATTGATTAATTTCATTATATTTTTTATTTAAGAAAAACCTTTAGTAGGTAGATATCTCTTGTCTCGACTCGGAGAGGTTTATTGTGGTTTCCCAACTTGTTATTCAAGTAACTGAAAAGTGAAGAATGATGCATGAGAATAACGATAAACGGGCCATTTTTAAATTTTATAAACTTTAAAAAACAGATTCAGTTTTCAAATTAAAAAAATCAGTAGATAAAATAGTGTAATCTTACATCCAACTATGAAAGATCATTTCGGTAAATTATTAATTTTATCAAGAACTATGAATTTATATATTCTGTTTATTATATAACGGGACCGAAAAAAGTGGAAGCAAAAGTGTGCACTCTTTAAAATTTATAGCCTGAAAAACTCAACCATGCTTTTCAATTTTTATTTCAAATAAAGCGTATGCTTAATTCGTACAAATTGACATAAAATTTAATCTATTCGAAATTGAAATACAATATACATTTTCGGACACTTTTTTTAGTAATTTGGGAACACGTTCTGCAAGTAAAGGCATGAAAGTGAAATTCAGACACTGTTCAAATTGATATAAATATTTTTAATTAAACGTTTTGCATAAATAGTTTTCGTTTGATAATATTGATTTCAAGTTAAGCAAAAAGGTACAAGAGTGAATATGAACTAGATAAAGACGCGTACAGTCTCAATTGTGTATTTATTGTTAAAAGAAAACCGTAAAAGAAAATTTTCACACAACAGTTTCACGTAAAGCATATTTTAAAGCGATAATTTAATTTAATTAGAGTTTAATTTCAATAAACCTTGACTATATATAGATTAATTAATTTTTCTAAAATACAATTAATATCAGAATATTTATATTTGTGATTATACCATTAGTTGACAATTTTATTTTAAAGGGATAGTATAGCATTATGAAGAAATATTTAGCTTTTTTTTGAAATATTTATACTACATATTATAATAAAAATAAGGCATAAAATATAATCCAAACCATATTACCAATTAAATCAATAATTTAATTTCGTATTAAGTTTTTTACAATATAATATTAAAAGGATAGACAATAAATCAAAATATAACGTATGTATTCGGGTTCTGCACCCTCAAATTTGTTAGAAACCATTGAAAACTTTGTTGGGACATTTGTTTACAAAAACTGAAAAAAAAACAGAAATATTGCTTTAATGTGAAATATTTCTTCAAACAGCACTATTTTTACTTAACCAGAAATGAACCTACAGTGAACCTAATATAACCTGAACCTAACTCAAAACTGACGGTCCTTCATTCTATAATTATAAAAAAGACATAGGCTTTAAAATGTTTTGATATTTTATTCCCAGGAAACCTTTTTCGGACAAACAAATTGCATTGCTTCTGTCTAAATTTATTGTGCTGAACACGAATATCGACTTAATTTTTAATTTACAAAAGAGCCCGGTTAACTGCTCTTATACTTTATCCCATAAGGCCCTCAATTTTCGTGGAACTGCCATTTTAGTTATGCATTATATTTTTAAATTCATTATTATAAACAAATCGCTTTCATAAAAGCGAAAAATACACGAGTAGCTAAACGTGCGCATATTTTTAGGCTGAAAAAAATAAAAATATTGTGGAATAGGTGGCAATAAGCAAAACTAATTAGCATTATTTAAAGGTAAAAACATATCAATTTTGTAATATTTTCGAAAAGACAGAAATTTACTCAGTTGATTATAACAAAAACAGGCGCACATTTAGCCGCTCATAAAAAACGAAAACAGTGAAAATTAAACCACGTCTTTGGCGAGAACCGTGCTGCTTTTACTAGCCAACTTCTTAACAGATCTTTCGAGCACACTACTAAAGGAAAGGCTTTCAGGGCGGTAGTGTCTCGTATAATTTAATACCAAGTTGGGGCAAGACGGTTTGTAGGCCGCAAGGAGACAAACTATAGTATCCCACTCAGACATGGAGACTTAATAAAAGATGGTCATTTTATTACCTTGTTCAATTTTCTCTTATAATCATTTTATCCGATAGGTATTCCAAAAAATTTTTAATGCCCGACAACCATTTTTATTTTGTCGCCATCTATGATGGGTCAAAATATTACGGAGACATAAAACGGAAAATTAGCTCCGCCTTCGTCGTCGCATTTTTTCGTCGTCAGCTCCGCCTTTGTCGTCGTCTCGCCTTCACCCTCTTTAAACTACTCCCCTATCACAAGCGACTTTGTCGCCATCTATGATGGAGTCAAAACATTACGGAGCTTCGGTGCTCTAGCGTAGTGGTAGGTTGTAGTAAGTGGGTTCGAGCCCAACTGCGGGAGATTTTATTATTTTCTTTAAAAATAGTTATTAAATTATTTAAATATTTACATAATTTCACTCAGTAAAAAATTATTTGAATATTCATGTAAATTCACTCATTATTTTACAGAAGAAAAACTATTAAAACTAAATATATAATTTATTGCACATAGCTATTACAAGGGAAGTTAAGTAAGGTCGGAATCCCACTGTGGTGGCCGTGGTCCGTGGGAGTCATACGACTCCAAACCTGACTTGTACATTGTTTTAACAATTCAAACAACATTTAAACATTCATTTATATTTAATTATACAGTGCCTAAATATAGTTTTTGTAATAATTATCCTTTGCTATTATATCAATATGCAAATAACATTGCTAAAATACATTAGAAAGCGCGACAAAATTGTAAGCGTTTCCCTCGGAACCTCTTGTTTAGATAAGCTTTCTTTTTCGCGTACCCGAAAACTAAATTCGGGTACTGCTTCCACTTTTAGAATCATAAATATCAGGCCGTCGAGACAGTTTGTGGGTCCCGATGAAATTGAAAAACTGAGGGCTCTCCTCAACATGGGCCCGGGAAAACTGGCCGAATTTCCACCCTTCTGGACGGCCCTGATAAATATACCTATTAAGCAATTCCACTACATTATTATGTTGACATAGATTAGCTAAGTCTAATGGAATGTCTCCATTCTTATTTTTTAATTGGGGATTAGAGTCGTGTTTTAGTAAGAGTGTCACGACATCAACGTGACCCCAAAAAGCAGCAAGGTGCATTGACGTTTCTCCATTCTCACTCTTAAAATCTTGATTATCTCCGCGTTTTAGTAACAATTTCACGACATCAACACGGTCATTTTTAGCCGCAAGGTGCATTGGCGTCTCACCATTGATATTTTTTAAATAGTAATTATAATCTGCGTCTTGTTCTAGTAAGAATTTCACGACGTCAACGCGACCCCTTTCAGCGGCACGGTGCATTGGCGTTTCACTGCTGTCACTCTTTTAATTGTAAATAGCGCCACGTTCTATTAAATAATTCACAACATTAATGCGGCGGCTTACAGCGGCACGGTGCATTGGCGTTTCACCGCTGTAACTCTTCAAATTGTAATTAGCGCCGCGTTCTATTAAGAATTCCACCACATCCACGTGCCCCCCACAAGCGGCAGAGTGCATTGGCGTTTCACCGCAGTCACACTTTAAATCGTAATTAGCGCCGTGTTCTAGTAACAATTTCAAAATGTCAACTTGGCCCTGGTATGAAACTATGTGTAACGGGGTTTCTTTATCATAAGAGTTTTGACAGTTTACGTCAGCACCGGCATTAATTAAAAGTTTTGCAATTTTAATGTGGTTGTTTGAAGAGGCAGGATGTTTTGAAGTCAAACCTAGATAAAAAGCACTATAATTAAAGTAATCAACAAATGAAGCACCGATTTATGGCCTAAGGCATAAGTTAACTATTTATTGCACTTTAAAGTTCCAAATTTGAACTATTAATTATAATTTCAGAAACACTTGATGGAAATTATTAAAGCAAATAAGCAAACTACAACAGTACAATTATTACTGGCACAGTGAAGTTTTGAAAAGTGTTTTCATGAAAAATTAGAAGCGACACTGAGAATATTTCTGAACAATTGTGAATTTTGATATATTTTTTATTACATAACGGGTTTTAAGAAATTGACCAAAAAGTGGAAGAAACGTCTAATGCTCAAGACACGCGAGATCTTTCAAATTTATAGCGAGAGAATATTGCGCATAGTTTTCAATTTTTATTTCAAGTAAGGCACAGGCCTAACTCTTACAAATTCTCTGGAAATTTTTCCTTATCGAAACAAAATACAAAACGAGTAGAGCGATACACGTTTTCGTACACGTTTTTTTTGGAAATTTTCTTACGCTCTCTAATATTAGTCCTCCATTCCAATAAAAATAAAAGATTACTTCAACGAATGCAGAAACAAAGCATCGGAACTTACCTACATCAGACTTTGTTTCAGCTTCGGCACCATTCTGTTCAAACCATTTTTACATGCGACATACAATGGACTCCATCTGTCACATTCTAGTGGATTGACGTCACATCAGCTTTAATTAGCTTTTCGACAATTTCAGAATAACCAAACCGGCAGGCCAAGCACAAAGGTGAAAGTAGTCCATCAGAGTCATCAGAAACCAACCGCTCAACGTTTTCGAATTGTCTTTCCCGATACTGAAGTAAAGAGTGCAACAAACTTCGTTTATCTTTGGATAAAATGTCGATGAAGTTGCTGAGTGTATCAAATTGACGTTCACGGATTAGTACGTGTAGAACTGTTTCTTTGGAGGTATCGTGGCACGCTGGTGGATTTGTAGGATAATTCTCATCTAAAAATTTTATGTAGCTTCGTAAAATCTTCTCAGTTTCCTTGGAATTTTTGTCATTTCGAATCAGTACATCGAGGAAAGTTCGAATCACTGTAAATCCCTCTTTTAACATTATTTCTCGAGTCATAATCGACAATTTATTCCAGGCGCCTGCGTTTCTGTTCGTATTTTCAGCTAGATACAAAAGATAATCAACTACAAAATATTCAGCAAAGGTTCGATGAATAAATGTCAGATTTCCGATATAAACTCCCGCCTTTAAAAGTGAATCCTCAACTAGACCTTCTTCGTCCTCAAGTTCGGGGTACTTCAGTTCTTCATATACGTTCTCAGACAATAAAAGTTGTAGAGCGTATTGTCTGTGTTTCTGAAACATTAGTTTTTCCGCAATTTTTTGCGCATTGGTCAAAGGTATGTTACCGTCCATCGAGGAACCTTTTTCAGTGTAATAAATTTCTATTTTACTTTTGATAAAATCTTTGTATAAATCCATTAACGATACGTTGTCAATAATGGCGAATT
This sequence comes from Phalangium opilio, assembly GCF_054372755.1. Lineage (NCBI taxonomy): Eukaryota > Metazoa > Arthropoda > Arachnida > Opiliones > Phalangiidae > Phalangium > Phalangium opilio. The sequence goes on from NW_028324207.1 coordinate 4,978,813, forward strand.
GTCCATTTGAAATGTTACGGAGCATGTATGACGCTAATAATCTGCATTGTAATGGAACTCCCATAAACTGTCTTTCGTTATCTTTTATAGATTTGGATAAATTGTCAATAGAAATTGAGACGTATTTATTCAAACCTTCAAACGTTTCCGGGAATTTTGTGTTCACGATATTCAAATTTTTTTCCAAATATTTAACAATGAACTCCACTTGATCTTGTTTTGAAAATGGTACCATAGTATAGGCCCAACAGCTGAAACAATTTTCCAACTGTTCCTTGGTATATGGCCTAGTTGATATTATAATTTTCTCGACACGAGTTTTCATCAACGTTTCTAGCATTTTTATGACCTGGCTATCATAAGCCGGACTAATTTCGTCAAATCCGTCAAAAAGTAACACCAACCTCCCGTAATTGGTTAATGAGTTTTCGAACCACTTTTCTTCAAACGGAGTTTTCAGTTTCGTATTTTCGTTGCTTGGTAAGATATATTTCAGCATAAAATCCGATAACTCTTTCGGATTCCCGATGGAAATTTTCTCATTTTTTGCCTTTTCTAAAGCCTTGGTGCACGTGTTTAAATTGACTCTAATTACCCAATAATCCGGATACATGTCTTTGATTTTTTGGCCCAATACGGAAAGCACGGTTGATTTTCCCATGCCAGGAGTGTCGGAAACTATCAATGATTTGCCAGATTTTTCTAGCAAAGTCTTTTCAGAATAGGAAGAGCTCTGATCTTTGACCAAGTACTTTCGTAAATATTCCAGTTTACCACGTGACTTGTACAAAATTAACTTTGAATTTGAATCATACTTTAACCAATGAATTTTCTTCTTTGGATTTAGTTCGCATAAACAATGAAAATCCTCATCTTTCTTTATTTGAACAGGGTTTTCTTGATTTGCAAAACGAGGATCGTTTATAGCTATCAAGTCTGAAGAGTCTATTTTGTCTAAACATTTTTCATCAATAACTTCTTTTAGTTGGAACTCTCGTGGAACATAATATTCCTCGACGTCACCCAGCCTCTCGAGCTCCTTTCCAACAGTTATGACTTCATTTTTAATCAAGTTTACTAAAATTTCCCCTTTCAGAACTTCTTCAAATTGATTAAAATCCTCTTCGCAAAGAAGATCTTTTAAACTAATGTTTTCATTTCCTTGAAATTTGATTACTTTTCTCTTAATTAAATCTTCCTGAGCTTCAGTGGTCAACTCGCCCCACGTGATTCCGTCATGTTTTATCACATGTTCCATTTTAAAATCTTGGTTATTTCCATTCGTTATTAAAACTAATTTGATATTCGATTTAAGTTTAATTTCTTCCCGCAAATCTTGTAGAAATTTCCAACTTTCGGTATTCGAGCTGAATTTGCCTGCGCATTCGATACATATTATCGTTGCTCCCAAATTTTCGTGTTTTAAAAATTCCTTCAAAGTGAAGAAGGTTTCCGTTATTAATAGATTTTGCAATTGAAAGGCCAAAATTAAACAATTTCCTTGTGAACTTGGAATAGTCGTCAGAGCCTTTGCCATAGCGATATCGGTTCCGTACTGAGCCTGTATTTCACAAACTTTGTCAGATTTATTTTCGAAAAAATTTATCAAAACATGCCAAGGATCTTTGGAGTCTTCGACCTTTAGTTTGATTAAATCGTTGACTTGTTTTCGGTATGTTTGGGATATGTTGTTGTAAATCGTTTTCCTAATTTGAAAATCGGTTAAATAATCTTCGGTTTTCTCGGTTAATTTGGGATAAAGTCTAAGCAAGCATCTAACGTATGGCACAAGTTGACGGACATCCGAATGAGAGTCGCAGGTAACGATATCACCTTGAAGACACAATTGTTGCAATTTACGTTTTATCTTGTCTTGTAATAGACCCAAAATGTGACTTTAGTCAAAAATTCTATTGGGGATTATTTTCAATTGCTGGAAAAGCTGCAAAAACTTTAATTCCGAATCGGTGAAAACGCTGAAGTGGCATTGATTTTTCCCAACGAGTTTCGCTTGATACCGAACTTTCAAATCTTTTTGCGCTTTTGAGTTCGGTCCATCGGTGTATGTTAAATATCCCGTCGTATCTTGCGGCTCCAATCTATTGACTGTTTCGGCAAATTGCCAAAAATTGCCAAATTCTTTACCGAAAGATTTGTTTTGCCTTGTCCCCAATATTTGTCTTCCAAAAACTTTCATACCAGTCCACAAAGTGGGTTCAATTTCGGGCCAGTCGACTACTTCAATCTCATCCGATGATGAATTTTTCAATTTTGCTAAAAGACCTCCGAGGCCGTGAGACTGTTCTGTGTATTCAATAACATCTTCGGCGACATTAATTTCTGGAAAAATTCGGTACAATTTTCCAACATGTTTATTGCAACAGTTGATTATATTCGGTGACGAGATATAGTTGGTTATGTCCAGGCGATGCAGTTGGATCTTTCTATCAGCATATCGAACGTCAAAATCATCTACCATCTTTGCCAGCATATTCTTGCAGCCTGGGCTATCAAAAACTTCAGTATGCGCGTGGTAACCTTTGTAAGTCTTGCTTGAATCTTCTTGGTTTCGAATGTTGATAAAATTTCCTTTCTCCAACGTCAAGTACTTGAGGGAAAATGTCGTTACTTGGGCTAACCAACCACCCAAGGAATGTCCGGTGAAATATATTTCGAATTGGATGTTGCATTCTTCCTCAACTGAACTGACAGCTTCGTAAAGTTGGTGTGTGAACGTGCAAGCGGCGTTCATTTGTCTAACATATTGATTCCACACGACTCCCATTAAATCGGCTCTTATTGTATCCAGGTTGTTGGATCCTCTATGCGCTATGACAATTCTGCGATGCTCTGGATGCCAAAATGCAGCGCCAAAATATCCCCATCTTAAATTCCAGAACGCTGGACTTCTAGCGGTTGTAAGAAGTTCCCAACCTTGAGGTAGTTGCAAACGTTCCTCGTAATCCTCATCAATATCCTCTTTATTTCGGTCCGGGTCTTTGTAGGCACTGTCAGCGAATTGCCCTAGCGTGTAATGGTCCAGGAAAGGCAATACGCTCCGCAACTGTTCTTCTTTAGCCCTTGTTTCTTTTGGTGTTTTAGTTTTGAGGTCGTTGAGAAAATATTTGTTGCTGAATTCTAAGCGATCCTCGAAAGTTAATTTGTCTGAGATGTCTTCAAAAGCTAATTTGTCAATTTCATTTTCAGCATTTGAAAATCTCCCTGTTATAGAAACCAGATTCATTATTCAATATATTGTATTTAATACCATGGTCATTTAAGCTAGACGGTCATTGCAAAAGGAAAATACGATTCCTTTCATCGCAGTGAGGAATAATCGGTGGGTAGCTTTGGTGCAATTTTCAACATGATATGTTAGCCTTCGTCTCCCCTATGAAGCTCGTGTTTTCTCATAACACACTTAGGTAGGAATAAATCAGAACGCATCCAGGTGGAGCTAAAAGTAGCATTTGCTAATCTTAGAGGGTCAGTAAACTCCACCCCTCAACTATGGGAGCATCTAGTGACATTTGTTAAACTAAACCAACGCCTAGAATCGCTTTAAAGGAAAACGTTCACACAGCGGTCTTCAGCAGATCTTCAGTCTTGATTTATAAGTATCTAAGAGGGAAAGACACGGGGGTAAAACATTGCTTTCTATCTTGCTTTTAGCGCCTGTCCAGATATTGCGCAGAGACGGTTATGTATGTCTCGACACCGCCTTTTTTACATTGAAGAGAGTTATTGTTAGTGATATATGTTAAGACTTTGTCATAAGGAACAGAATTGAACCGAAGTGACCCTTCCCCCCTCCCGTTAGTCTTAGCTTATGAGGAACTACAGGTATTTTTGTTAATCAGTCCGTTTCCATCTCTTATAGGGTATGGTTGACGATCGTGAGCTGCGCATTTTTTGTACTTAATATGATTCTCATTAAATTTAAATGATACTTAACACTATAATGCCTTAAATTCATTAAGATTTTCCAAACTACATAACGTTTATCTACTAACAGTGGAAAATAGGGTGAGAAACGTTAACTTTAAAAACTAAACAGGCAGGGCTTTGCAGACCCCCGGAAAGGTTATGGGTCGGGTCCCTAGAAAAATTCACCAACTGTATTGGCAGGCAATATATCAGGGTGCACACCAGTGGTTTCGCGAAAAGCACTCCAAATACTCTTGTCTCGTAGCAACGAGGGCACTTTTAAGCCCATAACCATCAACTTTGAAGATAGAAAAATTACTACTTGGCTTATGGTCTATTTAATAATATTTATGCCTGCCCGATCGTCAACAGCAAAGAAAGAACTGTAAAAGGTATTTCCGTAGCCTAAGGTGATTATCGTGAGAAACAAAACTTAAACCTCGTTTTATATTTTACTTTCAGTGATTCAACCTTCTCTTTTTGTCTTTTATACTGGTTAAGCTCTAGTTGAAAATAACGTATTTTTAAATTTTATATTTATATTTTAACATCCATTATCCACAAGAATTAACAAAGGTCGAAGCCCTGTAAGACACTCTCTACCTAAAATGTAAGTGGATAGACCTTTCTTCCCTCACCATTGTAAGCAACCGTTTTCGCACTAGGACCATTTAGCTTAAAGGACCATGAATCTGCATTCGGAGCATTTTATAAATTATCCTACCTGGCCCTGCCATTGTAGAATTTCTTAATTTTCGAAAACTAACCACGGCAAGCTTACGTCATAATTTTCTAAAACTACAAAAAAATGCAAATTCATTGACGACTAAATTAAAAGTCATATTCTATTTAAAATAGAATTGAAATCACTCACGTGACCTGGAATTACTCTGCCCAAATTCTTCATCCACCATTAATGTAGTACAATTTCAATTGGTCGAGAACTATTTATCAACATGACGTCGTCAATTATAAACGATGGTTCAAATATTGAAAATAAAACCTACTTTTGATTAGAAAAATCTTGCTAAGCCTTTTCGCGAACAATCTCAGCAATATTCAACATTACGCGTTCAGATTAACGAAAAAACAGCTCATATTAAACTCACTTTTTCGTTTTGCCGCTCTTTAGAGCTGGAAAAACGGTTGTTCCGATCTCTGTGGGCTGGACGGCTGGTCGGCAGGTCGGCAGGTCGGCTGGCTGGATTTTGGTGTGACCTGATGAGATTCGTCATAAATAAACTTCTCAAATTTCAAATTTCCCGCGAATTTTCGACTCGAAATTCACCCTACACCTCATAGGTGGCGTAACGTATTTAATTTCAATTGAAATTATTTTTCTGTCGGTGCGGGGCCTCGAACCTGCCGGTCCATACTAGACGCCAGTGAAGACGCCGAACTCTCTACCAATCGACCCACGCTCGCTTAGTACAAAACCCGAGTTAAGTTAGACTGTAGAGTAGAGAGAGGTAGAAGTATGTGGATCCCCCACCCACCCTCCCCTTCCCGACGCGCGCCAACCAGCTGCAGCTGGATTTTGTAAGTGGGAGAGGAGAGAGAGTAGAGAGAATGACTGCCTAGCGCCCGCCAATAATTTTTAGCAATGCGATTTAAATCAATGAAACATACTCATTTAAAGTTAAATAATTATAATTAGCTAATATGATTATTATATTTAAAAAAAATTATATTATTTAAGTGATAAATTTAACGATAGTTGTTGAGAGATTCAATAGAGGGCAACATGAGATGTCATAAATACAAGTTTGTTGTCTCTCTGCCTATTGCAAGGTCCAAGGCTTAACGGAAGATCGATGATTAGATAGTTTAATCAGGTGTTTAAAAACTTTAAATGCAACTTAATTCCGGCGATACCATTAACGACAAACGCAATCAACATACTCATGGTTTAATTAAAGTTAATTTAATTGAATTGCTCATGGGTGTGAAAATAATGCCACAATGAGTGGTGTTCGCGACGTTAAATTGTCGAAACAATGGAATATAGCTTTAAAAATGGGTAAACCACACATGGTTGTCTGCTCCCTTCATTTTAAAGAAGACAATTACCTCCCTCAACCGAAATATGAACATTCAGGTATGTTTTAAGCGTATAATATTAATTGAAAATCAATTATAATTAGAGTTATTATTGTAGATAAGTTAAGTTACCCTCCCAGACTTAGACCCTTGGCTGTTCCTTCCAAAAAACTAGGGCTCGGGGTTTTTTGGTCGATTTTTTCGAAAAATACGATTAACTACAAATAATCGAAAACTATTCAGAAGTTTATTCGTTTAAACAATACAACAATTTTAGATGATATTTTTTGAGATTGAATAATCTTAGTAAGATTTTAACCGAAAAATGTATTCAAGCGACAAAATTTTCCGAAAAAAATTATGTCGAAAAAAGGGTCGTACTCTATGTTCGGTTAAATAAAAAAATTTCTATTATAAAATCCACTTGCTTTGAAGTCTAACTTTTATTGTAATATTTTGTAATTAAAGCTTTGTAAAAAAATATCCAAATCATTTTTTTGAAGTAGACTTCCATCTGGAATATTGTCACTATTATTTTTTATTAGAATTTAACATGTATACACCTTTTCTCCGTATCAGTTATTTATGATCAGATCGCCAAACTCACTTATTGTTACAATCTTTTCGATAAAACCCAATTCCAAAAAGTCATAGTTATAACGTTAGTGGACTCTATAGCAAAATACTTTCCTCCAAGCACCAAAAGCGTATATCTGTGATATTTTCCCCATAGGGATCTCGCGATACCGCTTACCATACCGTCGAAATGGCGATAAAAGCAATAACAATTAATGTGTAACATCAGAAGGAGATAATGGATAATGCTAGCTTTAATTCGAAAATGGATGCGTTCGATTCTTGGTGCGAAACCCATCCTTATTATCTCAACATAAACGCCCTAGACTCGAACAAAGATGGGTTAGTGTTATATAAAAGGGTTAAGGTAAAAAGGGGAAGTGAAATAATATCACCAACATACCTAGATATGCAATCATTTCTCTTTATTGATAAACAATTGCAGCAGTAATAACAAAACACAGACAGACACGTCAGGTACAAAGCCTGTCTCTCAGGAGAAGTAAAAATCCACTCGTCCCTACCGCCTACTATATTTCAGAGAGTCACACTTGAAACATATTTTGATCATATACTTGAAAACGACTTCTCTATTCCGTTTTTTATTAACTAACGATATCAATACTCATCCTATATTAACTTTGGAAAGAGTTTCACGGTACAGTGGAGTAAAGTCTCAATATCTCGCTTTATACAAACTATTAAATGTATCTAGTCTATCGACTTCATACCCAATCTTCGTTACTCGTAGTTTATAAACTTTGACTACAGATTTTTCAGTTCAGAAAGGTTTTTCTCAAATAATTTATCAAAATTATATGATATAAATTATTTTTATCTGATGTTACTTATTATTCTTTAAGTTGTATCGTTTTAAGAGACGTTTTTCCTAGAATATGCCTCTTTCGCGAGTGTTTGAAAGACCTTAAAATGGTGTAGTTAGATTGGTGATGACAGTTAACAGAATAGTGGTCAGTAGAGTTTTTCAGATATCCGTCAACCTTGAATACGATCCGGATTAGGAAACTGCGAACGCGATTCCCTGGGGTGTGACAGCAGGCAGACAGACACACAAACACACAGGCAGATGGATACGTCGAGAACAGAACGTTTCCAAAACAATCATCACTCGGTGAAATAAAAAATCTAGCCTCTATATTGGCCTCATATGAGTCCAATATTGTTCGACAATTGTCCAACGTCGGTTTGTGTTGCACAAATATGAGCCCGATATCGGTTAGATATTAGTTCAATATGGGCTTGATATTAGAAAGATATAGCTATGAAATTTCTCCAATGTGGGCTTGGTTGTTGTATGGATAATTTCCTGCCCATTTCTGGGTTAAAACTGATCCCTTAAAAGATGATTCTGGATCCAATTTTGGATGAGACTCCAAATCTGGCTTATCATTCGACTCTCCCTTTTTGGACACTAGTTACGTTATCCAAAAATAGATGAAAAACTGTGCTGTCTCAGAGTCAGCCGTTTGGATCCATTTACATCCAATTTGGGCAACATTTTTTAACAGTGCACGCCTTGGGAAACAGTCAAGCGCTAATAGAAAAAATGTTCTATTTATCGCGTATGTGATTCATTTTAGTTTGTTTTTTATGATCTCATGTTACCACGCTTTGTGGTACACTTCTCTCGAAGAGAAATATTATATACTTCTGATAATATTGACTGTCCCAATGTTTTTATTGATAGTTCATACCATTATCAGGTTTTTAAATACTATTATTTGTCAATGATTAAAACTCTGCGTTTTTTCGTTAATATAGACCTTAAAAAATTTAAAAAAGATTAAAGTTTATCGTGAAAAAATAATAGTGTCGGTTACTCGTCCAAATACTAATCGATAAAAGAAACCGAAACCGCATTTGTATCATGAAACGTATGGATCATATCTTTTTATTCGGAATCGAATAAAACGTATCGCAATAAAAGTTTTTTGAGTAAAATTCTTCTGATTATGTTCAAAATTTCAGTTTTTCGGAAAAAATACTTACGATTAATAATTGCATCACTCTACCTTTTTCCAAATAAATCGAGACGAAATACTTTGATATAATCTCCGTTTAACAAATTTTGGAATGTTAATATGTTTGAATAATAGTTAACCGATCCCCGAGCCCTACAAAAAACTCCCGTTAAGGAAACATGATCAACAAAAGTTCAAGGCTAATGGGAGATTGGAAAGACTGAAAAAAAGGAATCAGCTCTCACAATATCCAACTTTGCATGCAAGTGAAACAGCTGAAATAAATGGACCAGCAGACGCAGAAATTCTAGCTGAAAGATTGGGGATTGATGCTGTTCAACAAACTACCGAGGAAACTACGACCGACAAATGCACCACTCCAAACCCCAATGATAAATGCATTATGGTCAACACCTTGGAAAATCATACATATAACATGTATGATTTGCTTCTAATGGAATATTGAATGCCACCTCTATAATTTCATTAACAGGATTACAAAGTACTGGTCTATTTGATGTGATCGTTAAAAATATTAACAGTGAGTTTCCTAGCCGCATCTCAATGAATGTTCGAGATAGGGTATTTTTGACACTCATAAAACTAAAACTTGGCATTTCATTTACCGCTCTATCAGTTTTGTTTGGAATAAGTAAATAATTTTAAATTAACTCTAACGATAAATTTTAAATGTTTCTCAAAAATTTGTCCCAAGCTTGTTAAAACCCGTGAAAAAAAATGCAAATAAATAATGCACCCAAGCTGAAATTTTGTAAAACAATTGTCCCAAGCTTGTTAAAACCCGTGAAAAAAAATACAAATAAATAATGCACCCAGGACTCCTGAAATTTTGTAAAACAATTTTATTTAATAAAGGAAATTAAAAATATCACTTTGCCTTATTTGCGCCATTACATTCCGTCCTTTTTATTCCATTTCAAATAATTTGGAATGTAGTAATTGAAGAAAGTAATTTGTAATCTTGGTAAAAGATTGTTAATAAATTTTTAAATAAAACAATCATCTTCCAGTTTGGAATAAATTACAAAATGACAACTTTGAAGTCCTAAAAGGGCCAAACTAAGTTGCCCTTACATTTGTTAGGGTTTCAAAGGAAATGTTCCGTCCTTCTTGATTACGTAAGGAGTTTTCTTGAGGACTGTTTCTGAGTTTCCTTTTTCACCAATGACTGGACACTTCATTTCGACCAAATTATCATTGACTAGACCGTCAGGGGAATGGATAAGAAGGGTTGACTTCAAAACCAATCTTCGGTACTTTTAAATTAGACATTTTTTAAAGCAACAAGTGTTTTTTTCGTTTATAATTCCATACTGTGTGAATTCATTTCCCTTAAAGTTTGACTGAAGAGCTTTTCGAATTTTTTCAGTAGGATCTTTTGGAAAATATGTGTAATACTCGTAGTGACAAGAGAGTGACAACAGGTACTAAACAAAACAAAAACAGTATTACCAATTTTTATACTCATTTTATGACCAAGGCTTAAGAGTTTACATAACTAATCTGGTTAATATTAGGGTGATTAGGTTTTCAACACTTACCATTTTTGAAAATATTCTCTTCTGAAAATTGTGGTTCATTCATTGCAAGAAATTTCAAGTACTAATTTTCATTTGGCACTGAATTATAAGTTTAAACGTCACATACACTGACGCTGATGCTACAGGTGTCGTCTCAGGCCTGCCATTTTTGATTTCCCCTAGATCAAGCTTCGCGTTTTTTCCGCACGGTGGCACTAGTGAAACTTTTCGTTAGGGCTGTGCGAATAGTACTTTTTAAGGTATTCGTCGAATACCAAATAGCAGTGTTTTTGGGAGCCATCTCTCGGCTCGGAATAGGAAAATGACCAAATAATTTGACCAAATAGTGTGAAGTTCAAAAATTCGACCAAATTAAAATTTCAATAAAACTATTCTACCAAGTTTCAAATTTATAAATAATGGGACACGGAAAGGTACTTTTGAACGGCTGAAAACTTATTTTTGAACGAATCAAAGGTTTTATTTTAATCAAAATTAGGTTAGTTGTCAATATATCCCTATTCGCTTTGCAATGTATGACCTCTTCCATGATACTATATTTTTTAATAGGTATACTATAGTGACATATTATTTGGAAGTTCAATAATTAGCTCCGCAGCGAGAAGTTGATAATAACCAGTACCCTTTAAGTTAAAACCTTTAATGATTTATTCTTGTCTATGAACTTCTAAAGACTGAGTGGCTGATTCTAGCTATAGTCTCCTAGATCACGCGACTCGGTGAACGCGGGTAATACTTAACAGTAGCCACGTCAGAATTTTAAGGCTGTGTCTGCCGAGTCGCGTCATCTACGGGGCCACGGTCCAGCGGACACTATGACAGCGCCCATAGGGATAGGAACATAACATTTATGTTCCTATCTCAATAACAGCGCCCTCAAATTCACAAAATCAACAGAAAAATTCAAAAACTGGTTGCGAATACCAAATAATTTGGTCAATAGACTGTTAAAAACATTCACTTTCACATTGTTTTATCCGCTATAGAATAGTCGGTTTTTCGAAGCTCATTATTTGGTATTCTAGAATTTTGAAAACCATTATTCGATTCGTCGGTGCGAATAGTAAACGTCAATTTTGACCAAATTATTTGGTCCGACCAAATAGTAACGAATAGTCTGCACGGCCCTACTTTTCGTTCTAGGCGCGGAATCTGGCAGCCCTGAACTAGGGAAATTTTGGTCTGAAAAAGGAAATTTTAAGAGTTAGAAAGGGAAATTTCATTTTTCCCACCTGGCATCACTGCTTTTGAACATTGCTTTGATCTCTTGCGAATTCTGCCTTTAACCATTTAACGGCTGTGGAAGATTTCTTCTGCTTTTTTTGAATGCCAATTGAAAACTTATTGTTCGAAATAAGTATTTGTTTTTAATTTTGTTACCATAGTTCTCATTTTTTTATTAGGCCTATTAATTTACCACTAATTATAGTTTATTTTCAGAATTAATTTCAAGTAAGTATTTCTTTGAGCGGGTAGTTTTGTCATATATTATTATTTGTTAGGCCTATTTACGCGTAAACTAAGATTGTTTTCAGGATATCTAACAAGTCATGAACTAAGTTAGGACATTTTCAACGGTCTGAAATCAAAATAGACTGCGCCTGTTTAACTCGGCTGTTTTACAAATACGAGAGAGTTCAGAAATGGCATCTAATATGAAAGAAACATCAGCGGAAAAGATGAGAAGGCTTCGTTTGAATCCAGAATACAGAAAAAGAGAAAAAGCTCGAAGACGAGAGAGGTATACAGCAAATAAGAAGCTAAAGAGGCTTGGGAACCTAGAGTAAGAGACCCATATAAGGCTTGGGATCCTTGAGAAAGACACCCATATTAGGTTTAGGATCCTACAAAATGAAATCCACATATATGCTAAAAGTTGAACGGTACTATGGTAGCCCAAATAGAACTACTTAATCTACAATGTCCAGATTGAGCTACCTACAACTGTCAAGATCAACAGTGGGCTTGAGAACCCAGAAAAAGAAACCCCTATTTGGCTTGGGATCCTTGAGAGAGACACCCATATAAGGCTTGGGATCCTTGACAAAGACACCCATATAAGGCTTGGGACCCTTGGCAAAGACACCCATATAAGGCTTGGGATCCTTGAGAAAGACACCCATTTACGTTTCAGATAATAGGAAAAAGAGGCCCCCCATATAAGCTGCAACAACAACATTAATCCAGATAAAACTAAGAAATCAGCACTGTTCGAGATTGAAGTAAGTAAAACTACCAGGTCAAAAATACATTATACTTGTAATAGAGCCAACACTGCAAATTCATTTTTTTTCAATAAGGGAATCAAGGCCCCCCAACGAGGGAAGCATTTCCAAACTGTACAACTACTAATTTTTCAATTTAATTTCAATTAGTAAGAAAGTAGTCTAACAATTTTGATAAAGAAACCTACTAATGTATGATTCTTACTCATTAGACAGGCTATTTGTTTTCTCTGGTATCAAATTTCAGACAACATGACTGGGGGCTAATTCTAGGCAATGGTTGTATATTGGTATAATAGTACAAACATTGAATAATTTTAGCCATCAGTCATATATTATGCTACAAATGTTACTTTTGCATTAAGGAAAAAGTCAAGAATTTGTTTATCGGACAGAAATTTGTTACTAATTTCATTAAACTGTAAACCAAGATCATACTAGATTGATTTTCTCATAATCGGAATATAATTTTATATTTAAATTAACAAAACCGTTTAAGTAAAAATAGCCGGCAAGAATAATTTTAGTACCCAAACACTACTATTATCCCACAAATATTAGGTTTGCAACAAGAATATCAACAAAATTGTTCCAATTCATAGGACAGAAGTTTGCTATTTACTTGTTTCATTAATCTATAACCCAAAATCATGCTAGATTATTTTAATTCATAATTGGAATGATATTTGATGTTTAAAAGAAGAAAAAAACCGGTAAAGTATATAGGCCGGGGTCACCTTACAATAAATTTAGCTAGCTCAGGCAAAACGTTAATATGGCCGGGGCCATCTTGTTTAACTTTCAATTCAATGTTCTTACTGAATCTATTTGAGCTAATTTTAACAAAAAAACTAAACATGCCAAATCTAGCGTTGCTTTCCGTTAATAAGAGTAAGGACAAATCTGAACTAATTTAATCTTTCAAAATCCTTATCTGCTTGAAAAATTTTATATTATTGTTTAATGAAATCAGGCGAGGTTAGTAACTTACCTTAAAAGTTAAAATAAGATAAGACTACAACGCTCAGGGTTTGGTTTTATCATAGTGAGATAGCATAATCCAATTAAATAGAATTTCAACAATAGAATTTCTTGTTGCTAAGGCATAGAATTGTCTTACGCCTCGATGTGATTTGAAAAGCTACCGCTCAAGTTGTTATCAATTCCCAAGAATAGCTAACAAACACGAATTTGAGTGTTATACTTATTGTTGTTATGTTTCTCATGAAAATAATATTGCAATAAATAGAGTATTAATATATTTTATTTACTATCAACATATAGTTCAATGCTTCGCTAACACTATCCCGTTGTACAGAAAAAAGTGTGGTTAAATATTGAGCGGAAATAAGACGTCATAAAACGTAGCATAAAGGATAATGAAGAATAAAGTGGTGTGGAATAAGTCAAAGATAAGTCGTACAACGAGATAGTTTATGAAAAATAACTCATTCCAATTCAACCTCTCGGAAACGAATCCCTTTAGATCGGCTGTTATTATGACCAAGTTATATAGCAATTAATTTATTTATTTATTTATTGTAAAGAAAGTCAGCTAATGACTTGTGGTGACAGCCTTGTAATGCACAAAAAAACATGTTTGAAAGAGAAAAAATAAAAACGCTTACAGTAATCACAGTTTTAGCCATATAAATTGATAGTATCACGCGTGGAAAGGGACTATTACAGAAACAAGTACAGTTCATTTAAATTGATTTAAATAAAGGGAAAAAAACCAGTACGTGGTATAATTAGGAACTTTTAATATTTGGGGAACATTTTAATTTATTTTGGGTCATAGTGTAACATTAGGGCCTTGCTAAAACAAGATTTAGCTTGAATCGCTACTATGTCAGCCGGGAGATTGTTCTAGAGGTTAATAATACTGTGGGGAAAATTGTTTCTTTTATCGTTGGAGTTGTAGGGTTTCGAGAAAACCGACGTTTCAAGTCACCACCGCGGCAAGAGGGACAGACGGCACTTTCAATATGTGTCACCATCCCCTTAAACTTGGTCACCCCGAAGCTTGGCTTACAGTAGTGCATAAAACTCCCGACAAATTCGAGAGGATAAACTAAACGTTGCTTTTGGCTCCACACGAGCGCCCGGGGTTAAAGTTCACTTCAGAGAGATTGCGCCCTAATTTTTTAGAATGGTTTAAAAATAATTGGGTATAATTAAAATGAGTCTTTGGAAATACCTTTATTATTATTTGCATTAGGAGGGGAATTACATGAAAGAATAGTAATGCGAAATGTGTTTTCTTTTCAAGGTTACGCCAGGTCAAGAAAAATCCTAAAAAAGAGCAACACGTCACTTGCAGTGTACCCTGAAGGGGTTTTTCTTGGGCATTCCCATAATATCGCTAATTAACTCTGCGTTAATTTCCTGTAATCCAGTCTGCACAATATCTATTGCTTTAAAGTCATTAGAGGCCCAGGCTTAGGTTCAAATTAATCTCTTACGTTATTTCATATGTCCCCAACTTTAACCGTATCAGTTTTAATCCAGGAGACAATGTGTTTATTCTTCGAGAAGACTTATATTTTATATTTATTAGAAACATTCTGTACCTGAATTAATTAACAAAGTAATGTTAGCGATAGGCTTAACATTTGCTGCAGCAATCTTTTTAGGACAGTTTATTGGTGGCACAATAGGTGGAGTTATGCGCCAGTTTCGTACTGTTAGAAACTGATAAAATAATAGTTGAATCAGTTCGGATTCTACGTAAGCTTGTTTTGTTCTTTAAACAATGAAAATATTAAGGCCAAACTATTACATAGATTTATCTATTGAAGCGATATTCGGACTAAGCCTGTGGTTTAATTTTAGGTGGATAACGTAACAATGAGTTATAGCTAGTATCTTGGTGTTTTGCAACAGCTAACCATCCTGTTTAACTTAGTTTTGATTGAAAGTTGAAAACGCGGCGTAACACCGCGAAGAAAAACTATAAAGTGTGGAGAAAACTTTCAAACTCTTTGTAAGTTTAAAATTTTCTCTCAACCCCCTGTAGTTTAATCGAAACAATTTTTCGAAAACAATCAGATAAACTTCATTAAAACTGGATTGAGATTGTCTTGTTCATTGTAGACTACTGATGACATTACGTGAAGATTCTGGACTGCGGCCGCCATATTTTCTTGACTCCCATTAATTTTTCCATGATGTTCGCGACGAAAATTTCCGATAGTAGAACAGTGATGCAAAAAAGATATCCAATAAATAAAATGTGGAAATAGAATGCTAAGGCAGTCAGATTTAATGAAAAATCTTCCTTTTGAGGTTTTCGCCAAGTCACGAACTCCAGAGATTCGTGAATGCCATTGAACAAGTATTCGAAAGGCTTAGATTCGAAGAGAACCAGCAATCTGTAAATCAAACGTTTTCATATTTTAAAATTAATAGTAATATACCAATCATTTCTTGTAGCGGTACTGCTAACTTTGTATGTCAGTGTCATATTTTCTAGTACCAGGGTTAGAATCAGCAAAAAAAGGCCTTTAATGTATAAGGTTTATTGACTGGATGTAAATTTCATCGTATTGTATTAACTGTTTTGAAAATATTCGCCAGAACTACGATCTGGGCCCTCAATATGTGGTTAAAATTTCAAAGAGATCCGTTTAATAGTATATTTTGTAAATAATAAAGTTGCTAAGGGTGGTTTTCATTTCCATAAAATTAGTCACACATTTTTACTAAAAATTGAAAATTTTCTCATAGAAATAACATGGGAATTTTTTTGAATGATAAACCCCAATTTATTACTCGGGTTTTAGAAAAACTACACCTTTGTTAGTTTTGGGAACGGTCTTAAATGAAACTTCAAACTATAGTTTAGGACAATTTTTCTCGTTATTAAGAACAATTAATTTTAAGTATGTTTAATTTCAAATTTTCAAAAATACCTCGATTTTTACCATGGATGTGCTAACCAATTATAATCGGATAGGTCAGCACAATCAAATTCAACCTTTTTCAACGTTTATTTTCCAAATAATAGTTCCAGCAATTCTATTTGATGAATTTATAATGAAATGCCCTAAGCTATAGTAATGCCACCTTCAGCCAACTAAAACAGTCGAGTCTAAACAGCGTTTGTGAACTTACTGAACAAATTCTAGGGTTTTTTGGTCTCATTCTACTACATTTTTTTGCAAAAACTATTTAGAATTAACCGATAATTTGTGTTATAGTTAAACGATTTTGTCAAGCCCAGGTCAAAATATTTTCAAAGTTCGAAACTGATGCCGTCCTGAGTACCTAGGGACAGAAACAATTAAAGGTGATTAGACTAGATAACTGATTAAAAGAAATTAAACTATATTACCGATTATAGAAAATTAAAGTATATTAAGAATTAAAGGAAATTAAACTCTATTAGTAATTAAAGTAAGTTAATCTAGATTACCGACTATAGGAAATTAAACTAGAATACGTATTACAGGTAAATAAACTAGATTAACGATAACAGGTAATTAAACTAGATTACCGATAAAAGGAAATTAAACTAGATTACCGATAACCGGTAATCTAGTTATATTCACGTCAAGAGAGAGTTTACATAAGTGGGGTGGCGTAGCGGTTAGCGCTTTCGCCTCGCAGCAAGAAGATCCCGGGTTCGATCCCGGACTGTGGCAACGGGTGAAATCTGGGAACAACTCCTTCTGCGTAGAGTTCTAAGCCAGTTTCTCTCAAAACATCACCCATGCTAATTTTGTCAATAAAGCTATATGAGTGGTAAGGTTAAACGCCACTGGCTTAGCTTTGGCAGTGGGCGCCCACGTTTGGTACGGTTTTGGATCAACAGGCAAATAGATTGGGTGACGTCACACTAAGCCTTTTGAGATAGCTCCATAAAACCAAAGTGGTACCAAACATGACCGCACACTGCCAAAGCTAAACCTGACGTCACAACTGGGAAAGCTCTATAGGCACGTCATTAGTGAATACCATGGTCTGAGTTAGAACATTGTTAATGTTCATTACAGTTTTTACTAAGGAAATTGATGCAATTCCACTAAGGAAAGTTTTCGCTGTAGTCGGGGCTTTGAAACGTGTAATCAGGTCTCCGATTTGGGCACTAAGTAGGGGCGAGACCCTGGGTAACCTGGTCAGTGGACAGGTCGCAAGTGGTTTTGACTCTGGTAAAAATAAAGGACGAAGGGTAATATGGAAAACGAGTGTATCCAATAACGCATTATACTAAATTAGTTAACTGAAACAGGAATTTCCTTGCCCTCCACCAAACCTGTATTTTTCCAAAAAAAAACACTGATTAGAAGATTTCTAAAGTGCTGGCTTGTTTTACTAAGTTTATTTTAGTTAATGACGACGTCACAAAGATGTGTTCAGCAGCAAGCACCGAAAAAACCAGTTATAATATTTATATGATCGGTTTCTTTCCCTGAACGCAGTCAGCAACGTAGTTAGTAATTTCGATTAAACTTTAAATCGCCAAGTCTTAGGCTAGACTCTAAGCCCATTGAACTTCGAGCAATTATATAAATCAGTTCAAAATATTTTTTCAAGTAAACAACATAATAAATATAATATTTCTTTTGTCGTATTTCAAAATGATAAAATGCCATTGTAATGCAATTTCCAACTGAAAAAAGCAAAAGGAATTTCTAGGGTATTATTTTCAACAATAGAACAATAACTAATAATTTTTGAAAATGCTTCTTGAAACACGTCTTCTTGAGCATCGCGTTTAATATAAAATGAACCGAGCCATACGTAAATATTCACAGACCAACTTTATGTACCTAAAACTCTACCGCGATCAGCTAAGATGAAGACCATACCTTGCTTAGTTCTACTTTGTTTCATTGCCATGGTTGGTAAGTACCACCACCAAATTTCTTAACTGCAAGTTGCTAAGCCTAGGTTTAAATGTTTAAATTTCACGCGCCACTTTAATCGTTATATCGTGGATTTGGTATAGAAGCTTGAGCTTGATGGATATATCACTGTAGTCTTCGGTAAGGCAGTTCAATTTTAAGTACATTTATGTCATTAAAATTCGCAAGGCTAGGGGTACAAGCTCGCTGATGACGTAGAAATTGAGGCAGACTTTCGTTTTCTATCGGCGCGCGTGCTACTCACCTCTCTTCCTATGAATTTCCTTCAAATTTTACGTCACAAACGCGCGTGCAACTCACCCCCTGCTCAACTGAATTTGCTTCAAATTCTACGTCACAAACCAGTTCGTGCCATTTCAGACGACGAATGAATGTGGTGCGTGTTTTTGAGTTGAGTGATATATCCATGAAGCGTAAGCTTCTATACTAAATCTATGGTTATATCACGTGCACGGTGAGTTAATTTATAGCTATTCTTTAAAGGGAGGGTGAAGTGGAAAATCAAGTGACTTTTTATCGATTCTTCTTCTAATTATAAGACCAGCCTGCACAATGAAACATTCAGGAAATATCTCCGGATGATTTTAAAATTCAAATTAGGCTCCGATTTGAAGAATAATTTGAAGTATCCCCCTCCGACCAATCGCGTAACGTCCTGCCTTTTTGTTAATAAAATTCTCGTGGCACGCTCCGTGTCGAATGAAATTTATCACGAGATTTGATAAAATTTGCGCGCGATGTGACAATCGTGGCGCGAGACACGGAGCGTGCCACGAGAATTGTGTTAACAAAAAGGCAGGGCGTTACACGATTGGTCGGAGGGGGATACTTCAAATTATTCTTAAAATCGGAACCTAATTTGAATTTTAAAATCATTCGGAGGTATTTTCTGAATGTTTCACTATGCAGACTGGTCTTATAATTAGAAGAAGAATCGATAAAAAATCACTTGATTTTCCACTTCACCCTCCCTTTAAGCCTTGGAACCCACACAAAATTTTCACGTGCTTAAATACGTTATATCACGTGATTTCTTAAGCCTTGGTTTAAACTCTAAATTAAGCGAATAGAGCTATTTTAGAAGCCCTAGTGTGAAGTCACCCATGCTATTTGGCCCGTAGAACCAAAGTGGTACCAAACATGGCGACACACTGCCAAAGCTAAGCTCGTGATGTTTAACCTAGGAACTGACGTCGCAACTGAGATAGCTCTGTAGTCAAGTTCAGTACGTGATCAGCGAATACGATGGTGTGATTGAGAACAGGATTTTAGAATGTCACCGTTTGTTAAAGAAACCATAGTAAACTTTGTTAACTTTCATTTAGTTTTTTCTAAGGAAATTGGTGCTATGGCACAAGGGAATAATGGCGCTGTAGTCGGGGATTTGAACCGTGGAATCAGGTCTTCGATTCGGAGGCCACTAAGGGCGGGCAGAAAACTCGGTAAAGCGGCCAGTTTAGGAGGTTCAGGATCTAATACAGCAATTTATAGCCGTTATAAAGGAAAGTAACAATGTTAGAAACGAGTGTAGTCAAAACAAAAAAAAACAAAAAACATTGCAATAAAGTAATAACTGAAACATGAATAACTTTTTGAAGTCCATCTAAATATTTTTTTAAAGTAGCTTACCAACCAGCTAAGGTTTTACGAAAAAAAAAAACTTTTTTTTTGTTCACGACGACGTCACAAAGATGTGTTCAACCTCAACTACCGAAAAAACCGGCTATGAATGTTAGGTTTCTTTCACTGAACGAAGTCAGCAATGTCGCTAAAAATTTTGATCACTCTTTAAATCTTCAAGTCTAACCCTTGAATCTAAGAAGCCCTTTCAAGAGATTAGGTCCCTAGTAGGGCAATCTTTGAAATTAGTTCCAATTATTTTTGGGAATATACAAAATAATAAATATTTCTTTTGTCGCATACCTTTAAATGTTAATGGTGTCATTGTAATATAATTTTGCTATTCTTAAAAATATAAGAGAGATTTCTGGGGTATTATGTTCAACTATAGAACAATACATAATAATTTATAAAATTACTTCTTGAGCATCGCTCTTAGTATAAAGTGAACAGCAACCATCGGTTTAATATTGTCGCGTCAGTATTTATACGGATAAGTCGGAATAGGCTTATTCTTAAGTGAGACGCCGCAATTAAAAACTTTCTCTCTCGCGACGTCTTGTTTCAATCATAAGCCGCAAATTATTGATCTGAAACAATGGGTATAAAAAAACGTAACTTATATTGTTGTTTCAATAACTTTTTTACTAAGCTTTTTTTTTACACTCTCCACTTTCCATTTCCAACTGCTAAATAGGGGGTTTTGAATGATTGGGATGATTTTAAAGAGAAGGTGAACAGTTGAGCATAGCTCGTCCGAACTACCGAATGACATTCCAGTAAAGGGAGAGTGATGTTAATTGCAATTTTCTGAATACACGTCCCCCACGGAATCAATGCCTTGAGCCATATTCTTATGGATAGAGATACCCTTTAATGTTGCACAAATATATAATCAACAATTGTGGAATGAAACTTCAAATCTTCCTCCGGTGAAGATATGACCACGGGTGCGACATTCTGTTCCACTATGGTTCGCAAATGCCAGGGGGTGGGGAAAGATTTCTATCTAGATTAGTGGGCGATTCTTGATATCAGATTCAACATAAGTCTGCACGAACGCTTGGTTGAAAACGGCGCATTTCGGAGAGAACCATCTAGAAATTCAATGGCCAACCAATTCCCTCAATATGTCTCCCATTGAAACCCGCTTGGTGGAGGAAATAAAGGTTCACTGAAAAGGAGAATACCCACATTCAAAGTATAGCATGGGTCACAAAGTGGTGCCTACATTTGAGAAAGTGGTTGTGTTCATTGTCTTCAACTAATTGGGATTCGCCATAATCAAGATGACGAACCTTTCTCAAGAAACCCTTTATTTACAATGCGAAATTAGTATTATACTAAAGTTCCACTAGTCTTAGCAGTGCATCCGATGGCAAATTATGGTCTTTTTGACAATCAATGGAATCTGCTGAGCTGCACGAAGTATTAAATCCTTGAAGGTTAAGTAAGGACGCAATTAATGCAGAGTGTGTATATATTTTATTGAGAACAACCCAACCAACATAACAAGTTAAATAAAGAATAAAGACACTTTGCTAATTACTATCCAACATTTATTCTTAATTATGAACATGGTTAGGATAAATACATTTATACGTTTTCATTTTTATTTCATTTTGCGATTAATATTTGATCATTTTATCGTTGGCGTTTACAACCTGTTGTATTCTCTGCGGCATTGATGAAAACAGATTGCTTATATAATCGGGCCGCTCACCAACCTCTTCCCATGCGGCCTGGATGATGGTGAATAGTTCGTCCTTATCATTGGGAATTATATTGTTCTGGGATACAATCCTTTTCATATCCGCCCAGACGTTTTCGATTGGAGATAGGTCGGGTGAATTTCTTGGTAAGTTCATTAGATCTATTTCCGGATGATTCGCATTCAAAAACGCCATGGTTGCACGTGACTTTTGTATACTCGAATTATCTTGTTGAAATATAAATTTACCGTCCGGAAAATGATTGTCTACGACATGAGGGAAAAACGTATGTTCCAATACATCAATATATTTATCGGAATTAAGTTTCCCTTCTATTCGCGCTAAGGTGCCAATTCCATGTTTTGAAATATAACCCCACACTGGCACAGAAAACCGTCCGCTCTTCTAGAATGAATGAATTGGGTTTTTTCGTGGCATTTTTTTAAAATATATGTTGCCTGAATAAAATAGAACAAATATGTGCTAGAATATATTTTTTACCTTAAATTGTTATATAAAGACTATCAGTTTGTCTCACTCTCTCACCAGTCAGTATGCCACGATTATCACAGGAAGAACGCAATAGGCTCGTTGCGTTACATGAGGCTGGTCGGGGTGTTCCTTTTATTGCGCAGCAACTGGGCTGTTCAAAGCCAACCGTGAGGTCATGGCTAGCCGCTTATGGTGAAAATGGGCGATTGACAGACAAACCAAGACCTGGAACTCCACGCGTTACCACTGCAGAAGACGACGACGTTATTGCTGCTCTTGTTGTGAATAATCCTACCACCACTGTTCGATCTGTAAAATCCATCATGGAATTGGAAGCGTCGGAAACAACGATTAGAAACCGATTACGTGACGTTGGGTATACACAGTCGTATCGCCGCGAAGAAGCCATATCTCAAACCAGAGCACGAACAAGAACGCCTGGCATTTGCGCGCGCTCACCTACACTGGAGGAACGAATGGAATGAAGTTGTCACCAGCGATGAATCAACATTTTGTTCATCTACGGACCATCACGTAAGAGTGTGGAGAGAGAAAGGGACCCGATATGATGCGGCTAACATTCATTCAATCCAGAAGAGCGGACGGTTTTCTGTGCCAGTGTGGGGTTATATTTCAAAACATGGAATTGGCACCTTAGCGCGAATAGAAGCGCACCTTAATTCCGATAAATATATTGATGTATTGGAAAATACGTTTTTCCCTCATGTCGTAGACAATCATTTTCCGGACGGTAAATTTATATTTCAACTAGATAATTCTAGTATACACAAGTCACGTGCAACCATGGCGTATTTGAACGAAAATCATCCGGAAATAGATCTAATGAACTGGCCAAGAAATTCACCCGACCTATCTCCAATCGAAAACGTCTGGGCGGATATGAAAAGGATTGTATCCCAGAACAATATAATTCCCAATGATAAGGACGAACTATTCACCATCATCCAGGCCGCATGGGAAGAGGTTTGTGAGCGGCCCGATTATATAAGCAGTCTGTTTTCATCAATGCCGCAGAGAATACAACAGGTTGTAAACGCCAACGATAAAATGATCAAATATTAATCGCATAATGAAATAAAAATGAAAACGTATAAATGTATTTATCCTAACCATGTTCATAATTAAGAATAAATGTTGGATAGTAATTAGCAAAGTGTCTTTATTCTTTATTTAACTTGTTATGTTGGTTGGGTTGTTCTCAATAAAATATATACACACTCTGCATTAATTGCGTCCTTACTTAACCTTCAAGGATTTAATACTTCGTGCAGCTCAGCAGATTCCATTGATTGTCAAAAAGACCATAATTTGCCATCGGATGCACTGCTAAGACTAGTGGAACTTTAGTATAATACTAATTTCGCATTGTAAATAAAGGGTTTCTTGAGAAAGGTTCGTCATCTTGATTATGGCGAATCCCAATTAGTTGAAGACAATGAACACAACCACTTTCTCAAATGTAGGCACCACTTTGTGACCCATGCTATACTTTGAATGTGGGTATTCTCCTTTTCAGTGAACCTTTATTTCCTCCACCAAGCGGTTTTCAATGGGTGACATATTGAGGGAATTGGTTGGCCATTGAATTTCTAGATGGTTCTCTCCGAAATGCGCCGTTTTCAACCAAACGTTCGTGCAGACTTATGTTGAATCTGACATCAAGGATCGCCCACTAATCTAGATAGAAATCTTTCCCCACCCCCTGGCATTTGCGAACCATAGTGGAACAGAATGTCGCACCCGTGGTCATATCTTCACCGGAGGAAGATTTGAAGTTTCATTCCACAATTGTTGATTATATATTTGTGCAACATTAAAGGGTATCTCTATCCATAAGAATATGGCTCAAGGCATTGATTCCGTGGGGGACGTGTATTCAGAAAATTGCAATTAACATCACTCTCCCTTTACTGGAATGTCATTCGGTAGTTCGGACGAGCTATGCTCAACTGTTCACCTTCTCTTTAAAATCATCCCAATCATTCAAAACCCCCTATTTAGCAGTTGGAAATGGAAAGTGGAGAGTGTAAAAAAAAAGCTTAGTAAAAAAGTTATTGAAACAACAATATAAGTTACGTTTTTTTATACCCATTGTTTCAGATCAATAATTTGCGGCTTATGATTGAAACAAGACGTCGCGAGAGAGAAAGTTTTTAATTGCGGCGACTGTACGTTTAAATATTCTTTATTCGGTATATGAATAAGGGGTCGCCGGAACTTATCTCAGGGTTGCGGGGACGTTCTCTCGGACAGGGGCTGGACAACAAGGGTCTTATCCCTCTATCTGAGAGCGGAGAACTTAGACGAACTAGCAGGGGCTGGACACCAATGGTCTTAACACTCTACTGTCGCCGAAGCGAATCTCCCGAATGCCCGTGCGAGGGGTCCTTTTATACCCGAGCGGCATGGGTGGCCCATAAACCAGGAGAGCTGGCCGGTTCGCACGGGCCTTCATGATCTTAACTCGGCTCCGTGGCTAATCTATACCTGACAATATCACAGACCAAGTTTCTGTACCTAAAACTCTACCACGGATAAAGAAGAAAGGTGACGTAGACAGCTTGCTTAGTTTTAGTTTGTTTTGTTGATGTTATTAGCCGAAAACCAAAGGAGAGCCTAACTTGAATAGCTAGAAAACTATTGACAGAATTACGTGTATAGCTTACAGGTTAGTTAAAATTGACAATTACCCATAACTACCATAGGGTGAGACAGTCTTACATCAGCAGAAATAGCTTCTCGAAACCTAGAATTATTTTTTTCTATCTTTGGGTTTATCAATGTTAATATAGTATCGAACTGTTCAGGTGACATCCTGAAAAATAAGTTCACAAATAAAAAACTTTATAGAACCCGAATTAAATTTCGGATAATTCATTATTTCTTACATGAAAAAGCTTTCACGTTCATCTCTCATTTTCCGAATGAGATTTTTGAAATGAACTTGCTCAGGTCTTTTGCGAAATATGTCCCTAACCCAAAGCGTCTAGCTTTCGAAGCAATGAATTTTTTATAAACAGTGTAAATTAAGTTTACGTTAATTAGCGTTAAAATCAACCTTTCAGCATTTTCATAATTTATGTTTTCCATTTTCAAGTCGTACGAAGAGAATAATAGGCTTAACGTCAGCCTAAAATAAATCTCGCGCGCGCGATCGATCGATTCAAAATCGGTGCCAAATGGGAACAGGTTCTGGTGAATAAATTATGCCAAAAAATATCGCCCAGCGAAAAATTATTTCTCGTACTTTTATTCGCCAAGTGGAAACCCGGCTTTAGTCATATATTTCTAAATGGTAATGCGCTCCTTTCATTTTGATGTAATTTATTGTAATAAAATAATAAAAGCATCTGGGTTATTGTGTTCAACTATAGAACAATACATAATAAATTTTTAAAATTGCTTTTTGGAACACGTCGACTTTACTATCGCGTTTAATATAAATTGAACAGCAACTGTCGGTAAAATATCACACTTCAATTTTCTGTACCTAAAACTCTACCGCGATCAACCAAGATGAAGACCATTTGTTTCTTTGTTCTACTTTTTTTCGTTGCCGTCGTTGGTAAGCACAACAATCAAATTTCTAAACCAGTAGTTCCTAAGCCTTGGTTTAAATTTTTAATGTCACGTTATTAGAGAGTGTATTCCTTAAACCTTGGTTTAAATTTTAAATTAATAGAATAGACAAGGTCACCACGCGAGTTTTGAATACGGTGGTGTAAGTCCGAAAAAATGTTTCATATTGTGTCTCGTGTTAAAAACTGCTATTCTTTATAATCAAAGAGAGTATAGGGGAGGAGTGTAAAGAGGGGAAAATCTTGTCACGCTTTTCTACCGCGCATCTTCAATGCGCAGTACCGAGGCATTTCCGTTTGAGACATTAAACGGTATTGTAGGTGGCGCGACTGAGAAGGAAACTCCCTCGTACCGCTAGTATAATTTAGGCGAGACATAACTATTTACGCTTGATGAGCGGGGGAGCTTCCACTCCTCCCTTATATTCTCTTTGTTATAATGAAAGGCGCATGTGCAAAACTATAATATCCATTGAATCTTTTCGGCATAGGGGATTGGATAGAATCCTGTTGGACCGAAATCTGATTTGTACAATTGTAGCCAAATTCAAAACAATTTATAGCCCGAAGGGCGATTTTCTGCTGAATGGGAATATTTATATGGAAGAGCTTTCGACTGAATGGGATTGGTTTACACACATGAAATCTTAGCGTTTTTCTTGAGTTTCCGAGCTCCAGCAGCGCAATGGAAAGAGTTTGTTGGATGATCGAGGAAATAATTAAACAGCTTAGAGTGCCTTCAGTACTTGGGAGGGAGACCTCTTAAAGGTAAGGGTAGGTTATGTTAGGTTTTGTTAGGTTAGGTTATTTTTTGTTATTTTTCGTTAGGTTAGTTTAGGTTAGGTCAGGCTATGTTTGGTAAGGTTAGGTTAGATTTGGCAAGGTTAGGTTAGATTTGGCAAGGTTAGGTTAGATTTGGTAAGGTTAGGTTAGATTTGGTAAGGTTAGGTTAGATTTGGTAAGGTTAGGTTTGGTCAGTTAGGTTAGTTTTGGTTAGCTTTTGTTAGGTTTGGTTAGCTTTTGTTAGGTTTGGTTAGCTTTTGTTAGGTTTGGTTAGGTTTTGTTATTTTTGGTTAGGTTAAGTTAGGTTAGGTTTCGTTAGGTTGGGTTATACAATTTCCAACAATAAAAATTATTAAATCATACGAATAAATACCAAAGTTAAAAACAACAATTTGAAAAAAAAAACCGAAATGAAAGGAAAACCGCCCAAATTTCGGTATTCGGTCCATTGGGATTCGATCGAACAATACTTTCAATCCAATGGGATTCAACTCGATGGTACACAATCATAATTTTCAGTTACAGTTGTTTCAGCGGAAAATGGCGTTGAAATTGAGATAGGGGATGACTCGACATCATTCGACGTTGTGAGAGCTGGTCTAAATTTTAAATTCCACTAGAGGAAATGATCTACTTAGGAAAGTAACAATGATAAAAACGAAAGTATTTAATACCACAATGCAATAAAGTATTTAACTGAAACATGACTCTCTTTGCCGTCTATCTTTAAAAACAATTGACTTAGTAGATTATTTCTAAAAGCGAATGGATTTTTAGGTTTATGAAGACGTCACAAATACGCGCTTAGCCACAAGTTCCGAAAAAAACGGTGATGCGAAATAAAATTCATCATACATAATATTTAGTCTAGTAGCTCCTCCCACAAAATCCGCCTAGATACGTTTACCTTTATACATTCCTGGTTTCCATAAAAAATTGATTAAACTTTATTCTGTCAAGTCTTATGCTAAACTCTAAGCATACTAAACCTCTACAGTCACAGGAGCAATAAAAGAAATTAGTTAAATATTTTTTGTAATAACCAATATAAAAATATGATATTTCTTTTGTCGTAAATTTCTTAATGATAATGTACCATTGTTATGTAATTTTACCTTTGTAAAAAAACAAGTTACCTCTCATATCTCATTTACCTTACCTAGATATTTATGAACAATTGCTTAAGTTAAAATTAATGAATTATGAAAGCATTATACAAAGCATATAGAATATACAGTAAAGCAGATGACATTTTTCAACCAATGCGTGGTGACAGTCATACACACACCCTGTCCAGTGTAAAACCTCTTAGTGACGTCATCGTCACTCGGGGAATTAAAAACATAAATTTTCATTTGCCCAAATTATTTCTCAACATTATTTATTGATAGAAAATCAAATGCAAACACGTACTTATTTTAAAGTGGAGCACATAGTTCATGATAAAATATTTTTACTAAAGTAATTTTGTTAAAAAAAACTAAGTAAAGAATTTTTTCAAATAATTGAAGTTTTATTATCGTGTCTTCAAAAGTGAAAATTTGTATGTCTGCAGTTATTTTTCTATATTTTTCTTACACACTTTCCCCTCTTCTTCTACAAAGACCGTTTTTTATAACGAAATTCTAGTTAAGTAGTTTAAAGAAACGTTATTCTTACGATAGTTTTAAAGAAGTTTGACTTCTAGCGATCACCTTTTCCAGAATTTTCTTAAATTTAGGGTGCTTGTGAATGATTCACTGCAACTAAATCCAATCTAAATTTTCTTCATAAAATGGAGTTTTTAGCCATATCGTAGTATACGATAGGCTCTTAGTTTGACCCGAGCCGTAGTAGTAGTGGCCGGGGTTGTCGCTTCGTTATCGTCAGATTTTAGCTTAAAAGGAACTTTATATTTCCACAACCCACCCATAGGGGTTACTGGGCTCGGTTAGAGATTTAATTTTAATTAAAATTTTTTCACGTCAGACCCGGGAATCGAACCCGGGTCGATAGCGCAGGAGACAGCCATTGTAACCATTGAGCTATAGAGACTTGAAAGAAACTCCGAGTTTTTTATTATTTATTTTTATCTCTAAAATGTCGGGGTGATGTGGGGTGGGGTACCTCTTAATCTGTGGGGTCGGAAACTTTTGAATTTTTATCTGTGGGGTCGGATACTTATGAATTTGTATGTTTGGGGTTTTTATATTTATTTTCTTTTTATGTATATGCTAATTAAATAGATGTCGATTTTCCCCGTTTCCTACCACACTCCTCATGTGTTTCGTTCTCGTTCGGTAGCTATCGTCATCTATGTTATGTTTGACTGGAACGTTTTGGCGGTTAATTCAAATGTGGGTTTAGATAGAGCTAACATAGTGTTAAATGAGCGTTATGCGTTTGATCATTTTAGCATTGCTAAAGGTAATTCGAGGGGATAATCACTAAAATGCGTAATCACTATAACTAAACTTTCTTTTTCAAACGTTTCTGGGCATAAGTCCTTGTTAGAAATTTATAAGATGCGATAAGTGTGCATCGGAATTAGTCTATGTTGTAAACTCATCGAGGGGATTATCACTAAAAACTATCTGTTCTTCGATTCGCCGGAATATTAGAATTACAGCATAAGTAAATTTATACGGTTATAATTTAATCACTGTTTAGAGTAGGGAATCGAGGGGCTATTCACTCTGATTTTATGCACGGTAAATCATTTAAGCATTGAAAAAGATAGCGCTATTCACTCATTAGGGTAAGGTATAGAGGGGTTATCCACTCATTAGGGTAGGGTATAGAGGGGCTATTCACTCGTACGATATGGCTACTATTACGAGCCCTTGGGCCGTCTTGTTTCATTCTCTTCTCACTGGGCGACGCCATTTTTAGCTAGTAAAATTTTACATCTCAGAGGGACGATGATGTCACTAAGAGGTATTACACTGGACGTGTCTGTCTGTGTCTTTGTCACCGCACCCGCAGTTGGCAAATAGGAAGAAACGTATTCGCAAAGCTATGAGAGATTTGGATTTAAGCATCTGTATTCTAGGAGAGCGGTCGCTCTCTTAGATAAGACTTGATACTGCCTCTAATGCTAAAGGAGGGTTCTTTGATTGGCCGTAACTTTTTTCGTATTGTGTTTGCTGCTTTAAAATTTTGCCAGTGAACTAAAATTTGGGCCCTAATTATGTGGTTAAAATTTCAAAGAGATCCAACTAATAGTTAATTCTATAATGAAAAAAGTTGTTAAGGGTGGTTTTAGAATCCATAAAATTAATCAGACATTTGGTGAAATATACTATATTGTTCCATAGAGATAACATGTGATTTTTTTGAAAAATGACCTTAATTGGGATCGTGTATAAAGAAAACTATTCATTCGTTACCTTTGGGAGCCATCTCAAATGAAAGACAGAAGTCCATAGATGTGCCTTTTCTTAGTTTCATTAAGATAAATTAAGTTTAAGTATTGATTTTTATCATTATTAACACATACTTTGACTTACGTTGTTTTGGGTATTTGAATTACGGCGTTTTACCACTGTTAGAGACACGCATTTTAGCACTAATTTTTTATATTGGACTTAAGGCGTTTTTGTCGTGATTCACGCCGATAGAGGGATATTAAGCAAGAGCTCTTGTAGGTGCTTTGCCTGGGTGCTTGTAGGTGCTTTGCCCGGGTTCTTGTGGGTACTTGTGGGTGCTTGTAGGTACTTGTGGGTACTTTTGGGTGCTTGTAAGTACTTGTGGGTACTTGTGGGTACTTGTAGGTACTTGTGGGTACTTGTAGGTAGTTGTAGGTACTTGTGAGTACTTGTAGGTACTTGTGGGTACTTGTAGGTACTTGTGGGTGCTTGTAGGTACTTATGGGTACTTGTAGGTACTTGTGGGTTTATGTGGGTGCGTGTAGGTACTTATGGGTACTTGTGGGTGCGTGTAGGTACTTGTGGGTACTTGTAGGTACTTGTGGGTGCGTGTAGGTACTTGTGGGTACTTGTGGGTTCTTGTGGGTACTTGTGGGTTCTTGTGGGTACTTGTGGGTGCTTGTGGGTACTTGTGGGTTCTTGTGGGTACTTGTGGGTGCTTGTAGGTACTTGTGGGTGCTTGTAGGTACTTGTGGGTGCTTGTAGGTACTTGTGGGTGCTTGTAGGTACTTGTGGGTGCTTGTAGGTACTTGTGGGTGCTTGTAGGTACTTGTGGGTGCTTGTGGATACTTGTAGGTGCTTGTGGGTGCTTGTGGATACTTGTAGGTGCTTGTGGATACCTGTAGGTGCTTGTGGGTGCTTGTGCATACTTGTAGGTGCTTGTGGGTACTTGTGGGTACTTGTAGGTACTTGTGGGTACTTGTGGGTGCTTGTGGGTACTTGTAGGTACTTGTGGGTTCTTGTGGGTTCTTGTGGGTACTTGTGGGTGCTTGTAGGTACTTGTGGGTACTTTTGGGTGCTTGTAAGTACTTGTGGGTACTTGTAGGTACTTGTGGGTACTTGTAGGTAGTTGTAGGTACTTGTGAGTACTTGTAGGTACTTGTGGGTACTTGTAGGTACTTGTGGGTGCTTGTAGGTACTTATGGGTACTTGTAGGTACTTGTGGGTACTTGTGGGTGCGTGTAGGTACTTGTGGGTACTTGTAGGTACTTGTGGGTGCTTTTAGGTATTTGTGGGTGCTTGTAGGTACTTGTGGGTGCTTGTAGGTACTTGTGGGTGCTTGTAGGTACTTGTGGGTGCTTGTAGGTACTTTTGGGTGCTTGTAGGTACTTGTGGGTGCTTGTGGATACTTGTAGGTGCTTGTGGGTGCTTGTGGATACCTGTAGGTGCTTGTGGGTGCTTGTGGATACTTGTAGGTGCTTGTGGGTACTTGTGGGTACTTGTAGGTACTTGTGGGTACTTGTGGGTGCTTGTGGGTACTTGAGGTACTTGTGGGTTCTTGTGGGTTCTTGTGGGTACTTGTGGGTGCTTGTAGGTACTTGTGGGTACTTTTGGGTGCTTGTAAGTACTTGTGGGTACTTGTAGGTACTTGTGGGTACTTGTAGGTAGTTGTAGGTACTTGTGAGTACTTGTAGGTACTTGTGGGTACTTGTAGGTACTTGTGGGTGCTTGTAGGTACTTATGGGTACTTGTAGGTACTTGTGGGTACTTGTGGGTGCGTGTAGGTACTTGTGGGTACTTGTAGGTACTTGTGGGTGCTTTTAGGTACTTGTGATTGCTTGTAGGTACTTGTGATTGCTTGTAGGTACTTGTGATTGCTTGTAGGTACTTGTGATTGCTTGTAGGTACTTGTGGGTGCTTGTAGGTACTTGTGGGTACTTGCCACGGGTGCCTCTGGGTACTTGCCACGGGTGCCTCTGGGTGCTTGCCCCGGTTACTTCTAGGTGCTTGTGAGTGCTTGTAGGTACTTGTGATTGCTTGTAGGTACTTGTGGGTACTTGTGGGTGCGTGTAGGTACTTGTGGGTTTATGTGGGTGCGTGTAGGTACTTATGGGTACTTGTGGGTGCGTGTAGGTACTTGTGGGTACTTGTAGGTACTTGTGGGTGCGTGTAGGTACTTGTGGGTTCTTGTGGGTACTTGTGGGTTCTTGTGGGTACTTGTGGGTGCTTGTGGGTACTTGTGGGTTCTTGTGGGTACTTGTGGGTGCTTGTAGGTACTTGTGGGTGCTTGTAGGTACTTGTGGGTGCTTGTAGGTACTTGTGGGTGCTTGTAGGTACTTGTGGGTGCTTGTAGGTACTTGTGGGTGCTTGTAGGTACTTGTGGGTGCTTGTGGATACTTGTAGGTGCTTGTGGGTGCTTGTGGATACTTGTAGGTGCTTGTGGGTGCTTGTGGATACCTGTAGGTGCTTGTGGGTGCTTGTGGATACTTGTAGGTGCTTGTGGGTACTTGTGGGTACTTGTAGGTACTTGTGGGTACTTGTGGGTGCTTGTGGGTACTTGTAGGTACTTGTGGGTTCTTGTGGGTTCTTGTGGGTACTTGTGGGTGCTTGTAGGTACTTGTGGGTACTTTTGGGTGCTTGTAAGTACTTGTGGGTACTTGTAGGTACTTGTGGGTACTTGTAGGTAGTTGTAGGTACTTGTGAGTACTTGTAGGTACTTGTGTGTACTTGTAGGTACTTGTGGGTGCTTGTAGGTACTTATGGGTACTTGTAGGTACTTGTGGGTACTTGTGGGTGCGTGTAGGTACTTGTGGGTTTATGTGGGTGCGTGTAGGTACTTATGGGTACTTGTGGGTGCGTGTAGGTACTTGTGGGTACTTGTAGGTACTTGTGGGTACTTGTGGGTTCTTGTGGGTACTTGTGGGTTCTTGTGGGTACTTGTGGGTGCTTGTGGGTACTTGTGGGTTCTTGTGGGTACTTGTGGGTGCTTGTAGGTACTTGTGGGTGCTTGTAGGTACTTGTGGGTGCTTGTAGGTACTTGTGGGTGCTTGTGGGTACTTGTGGGTGCTTGTAGGTACTTGTGGGTGCTTGTGGATACTTGTAGGTGCTTGTGGGTGCTTGTGGATACTTGTAGGTGCTTGTGGGTGCTTGTGGATACTTGTAGGTGCTTGTGGGTGCTTGTGGATACTTGTAGGTGCTTGTGGGTACTTGTGGGTACTTGTAGGTACTTGTGGGTGCTTGTGGGTACTTGTAGGTACTTGTGGGTTCTTGTGGGTACTTGTGGGTGCTTGTAGGTACTTGTGGGTTCTTGTGGGTACTTGTGGGTGCTTGTAGGTATTTGTAGGTGCTTGTGGGTTCTTGTGGGTACTTGTGGGTTCTTGCGGGTATTTGTGGGTGCTTGTAGGTACTTGTGGGTGCTTGTACGTACTTGTGGGTGCTTGTAGGTTCTTGTGTATACTTGTAGGTGCTTGTGGGTGCTTGTGGATACTTGTAGGTGCTTGTGGGTGCTTGTAGGTAGTTGTGGGTACTTGTAGGTACTTGTGGTGCTTGTAGGTACTTGTGGGTACTTGTGGGTACTTGTAGGTACTTGTGGGTGCTTGTAGGTGTTGTGGGTGCTTGTAGGTGTTGTGGGTGCTTGTAGGTACTTGTGGGTGCTTGTAGGTACTTGTGGGTGCTTGTAGGTACTTGTGGGTACTTGTGGGTTCTTGTAGGTACTTGTGGGTTCTTGTAGGTACTTGTGGGTACTTGTAGGTACTTCTGGGTACTTGTAGGTACTTGTGGGTACTTGTAGGTACTTGTAGGTACTTGTGGGTACTTGTGAGTGCTTGTGGGTACTTGTGGGTACTTGTAGGTTCTTGTGGGTACTTGTAGGTTCTTGTGGGTACTTGTAGGATCTTGTGGGTACTTGTAGGTGCTTGTGGGTGCTTGTGGATACTTGTAGGTGCTTGTGGGTACTTGTGGGTACTTGTGGGTACTTGTGGGTGCTTGTGGGTACTTGTGGGTGCTTGTAGGTACTTGTGGGTACTTGTAGGTACTTGTGGGTACTTGTGGGTACTTCTAGGTACTTGTGGGTACTTGTGGGTACTTGTAGGTACTTGTGGGTACTTGTGAGTGCTTGTGGGTACTTGTAGGTACTTGTAGGTACTTGTGGGTACTTTTAGGTAGTTATGGGCACTTGTGGGTGCGTGTGGGTACTTAGAGGTACTTGTGGGTACTTGTAGGTACTTGTAGGTACTTGTAGGTACTTGTGGGTACTTGTAGGTACTTGTGGGTACTTGTGAGTGCTTGTGGGTACTTGTGAGTGCTTGTGGGTACTTTTAGGTACTTTTAGGTACTTGTGGGTACTTGTAGGTACTTGTGGGTACTTTTAGGTAGTTATGGGTACTTGTGGGTGCGTGTAGGTTTTTTGTGGGTACTTGTAGGTACTTGTGGGTGCTTTTAGGTACTTGTGATTGCTTGTAGGTACTTGTGGGTGCGTGTAGGTTTTTTGTGGGTACTTGTAGGTACTTGTGGGTGCTTTTAGGTACTTGTGATTGCTTGTAGGTACTTGTGATTGCTTGTAGGTACTTGTGATTGCTTGTAGGTACTTGTGATTGCTTGTAGGTACTTGTGGGTGCTTGTAGGTACTTGTGGGTACTTGCCACGGGTGCCTCTGGGTACTTGCCACGGGTGCCTCTGGGTGCTTGCCCCGGTTACTTGTAGGTGCTTGTGAGTGCTTGTAGGTACTTGTGATTGCTTGTAGGTACTTGTGGGTGCTTGTGATTGCTTGTAGGTACTTGTGGGTGCTTGTAGGTGCTTGCCCCGGGTGCTTACCCCGGGTGCTTGTAGGTGATTGCTCCGGGTGCTTGTAGGTACTTGCCCCGTGTGCTTGTAGGTACTTGCTCCGGGTGATTGTAGCTACTTGCTCCGGGTGATTGTAGCTACTTGCTCCGGGTGCTTGTAGGTACTTGCCCCGGTTACTTGTAGGTACTTGCCCCGGTTACTTGTAGGTGCTTGTGAGTGCTTGTAGGTACTTGTGATTGCTTGTAGGTACTTGTGGGTGCTTGTAGGTACTTGTGGGTTATTGTAGGTACTTGTGATTGCTTGTAGGTACTTGTGGGTGCTTGTAGGTGCTTGCCCCGGGTGCTTACCCCGGGTGCTTGTAGGTGATTGCTCCGGGTGCTTGTAGGTACTTGCCCCGTGTGCTTGTAGGTACTTGCTCCGGGTGATTGTAGCTACTTGCTCCGGGTGATTGTAGCTACTTGCTCCGGGTGCTTGTAGGTACTTGCCCCGGTTACTTGTAGGTGCTTGTGAGTGCTTGTATGTGCTTGTGAGTGCTTGTAGGTGCTTGTGAGTGCTTGTAGGTGCTTGTGAGTGCTTGTAGGTACTTGCCCCGGGTGCTTGTAGGTAGTTTGCCTCCTCCATAGGATTAACATTACACTAAATTTTGGAATCTCGTAATATTAGAGATACGGGGATATCCTTTGATTATGTAATAGTCCTATTTGCCCCTTCCCTCCTTCGTTAACATTTGCTCCATAGGATACTCCCCAAAAGTATATGGGGAAAAGCCTGGAAATCTCAGGGAAATTTGTTTTCCAAAAGTTGTATGAAGCTTGTTATGGAACATGTTATAAACTCATGGTTTTAGTTATATAAAGTTTTACAAAGAAGCGATATCTAGTTTACTAGGGAGAAGGTATAAGATGCCTAAGTATTCGCGCACCATAGTCCCAGTCCCACTTTCAAAATACAAAGGGGGACGTAAAAGGAGGCCGGGCTATTTCGCCTCTCCTCAGTCGGAAAATACGTAGTTTTCGTCATTCGAGTCGCGTTTTCGTGAGTTTTCTGGTCCGTGACCAATTAAGCATTTTTTAAACTGGACATTAGGCCAGCGACTTTCCTGACTTGGAATAAATAAACTGGTCCGTGACCATTGACCAGAGCACGTCGTCTGCTAAACTAAAGAAGTGGATAATTAAAATATTAGAATTTTAATGTGTGGAGTCTGATTACCCTTGAACTTTCTTAGTATTCTCGTGGACCACTGACCCCCCCTCCGATTTAATTTTTGAACTGGACCAGGCAATTTTTAAACTGGTCATTGCCCTGTGTCACCGCCTTATTTCCCACGCTGGCGCGAGTTGCTTTGCGTTGTCGAGTGCGTGATGGAGTTGGCTATGCCTGGAGTCCCAACCTTGAAGGAGAGAGAAATGGAGTGAAAACCCCCATACCCATAGCGTTGCCTGTGTACCCCCACCTTGGGCAACATAGTCCTCTCAGCATCCTCGGCGGTTAGGTAGGGTCGTACTGGACGAAATTGTAAAGGGCACTCCCTCTATCTTCAAAATAGAAGCTAGTTCTCGTACAAATAAAATGGCGCTCCGCGGCAGCACTTAGCAATCGCCTACCGAAGGGTAGGGGCGTGCGCGAGGTACATAGGGAGAGATACGGTGCCGCAGGTCGCCCATCATCATTTCCAATCCATCTCAACT
Organism: Phalangium opilio; assembly: GCF_054372755.1. NCBI lineage: Eukaryota > Metazoa > Arthropoda > Arachnida > Opiliones > Phalangiidae > Phalangium > Phalangium opilio. Next base: position 5,015,021 of record NW_028324207.1, read on the forward strand.
CCCTCATCCCTGTCCCAACCCCCGCGACTTCCAACCACTAGCATAGCCCACTCGATCACGCTCTCTTTTCCCCGGCTACATATTTTGAAGATGGCACTTTTTAGGCGTATTAGCAATCTTGGATCATCTTTGTGAACTTTTAGGGTAGCAGTGACTATATATTGTTTAAGGTTTTAAGCTTAATATCAAACAGACGTTAGTTTATGCTACAAAAAAGTTTGAAATTGACAATCTCGGATCGTCTTTATGAAGTTTTAAGGATATCCGAATTTCATATTGGGCTTATGACAATTTTGAGCTAAATGTTAAACGGACATAAATCAGCATTTTTAAAAATTTTGTAAAATTGTCAATTTGGTCCTATTTCTGGAATTTTTAGGGTGGCGACTCGCGTTTCAATAAATGATTGTAAAAAATTGTATTATGTTAATTACAATAAGAATACAAACTTTTATTGATTTACGTTTTTTTTTGAAGTATCATTATAAATAAATGTCTGATTGAGCTAAAATTATGGTCCCCTTTATATGTTTCTGCTTAGTGCAGATTTTGAAAATGTAAAACAGTTTCTTAACATTCTTAATTAAAATGAAGACTGAAGGAACAGATATTAATCAAAAATGTCTTGATTAGAATCAAGACCTAAAAAGTATCGATAAGACTTGTCTGAAGGATCAGATATTAATTTTTCTTTTTAATTGAAACTTAAATGCATGCTTAAGAAAAAACAACGTTCCATTACCATTTTCCGTTGAAATAAATTATTTTACTGGTAATCAATTTCAAAAATTTACTTATCTCGGCTTTTCGACCACAATTCCATTCCCCGAAAACATTTTATCATTACATTAATTACTTTTGGGAGATAACGTGTAAAAATTTCCTATAAAACAATAAAAAAAACTGTAATAGCGGTCTGTTTAGCCACGACATTAACCTTTTAAAAGTTACAAGGACTATATAACCCTTTCGAGACTAACAGGACCTGAGCAAACTATACCTTAACCTGCTACTAATACGACTAGGAAGAATTGATGTAAACTGGAGTTGAAATTTCATCATGTGCGACCTGCGGCCCAGAAACTCTCCCATAGTCCCAGTGTGTGTAGAACATAATTTCTTCGCTGTTATCTGCCAAAATCAATCTTTCTAGGTAGTGCCGCCTCTTCACAAGAATTTTTTATGATATATTAAGGTTTGAACGAACAAAATTCTAGATTACTATTTTCACTACCATGTCCCTCTGCTACCTTGAAGCAAACTTTCCTCTCTTTTTGCTGCTCATTACCGGTGCCATTCCGTTGACTTTCTGTTCGTTATAACTACTATCATGAGTTTATTTATTTCAAACCAAAATATAAAATAATGGATTCTTTTTCCTTTTGTGCTACTTAGAATTTACAAATGTATATAACGTTGTGCCGTACCATATCAAATAGTCTCAAACCATTGTTAGAAACTAGAGAGAGAAATTGGGCAGTAACACTGATCATGCCCTGAACCATGAGAAAGAACAATACGACGGTTCACTAAAGTACACTTGATATTACATCATTTTGCAAAACCGCGAGTAAAAATGTTACTGTCCCTATTGAATTTGGCGCCATTGGTTTTAGAATAATTAAAATGTTCCACTGCGAAGCGTGCCGGTCACGAATGGGGATGTAACGTCTTTAGGAACCTTTTAAAACGCAAAACCATACACGTACTCTCCCAAAAGTAATTAATGTAATGATAAAATGTTTTCGGGGAATGGAATTTTGGTCGAAAAGCCGAGATAAGTAAATTTTTGAAATTGATTACCAGTAAAATAATTTATTTCAACGGAAAACGGTAATGGAACGTTGTTTTTTCTTAAGCATGCATTTAAGTTTCAATTAAAAAGAAAAATTAATATCTGATCCTTCAGACAAGTCTTATCGATACTTTTTAGGTCTTGATTCTAATCAAGACATTTTTGATTAATGGGTTATTGATTGT